>NC_048290.1:27418542-28018542 GCF_009762535.1 Notolabrus celidotus
AGACAAAATGATATCTCTTACTCTTTGCTGAATTTGATCTGTGCATGTGTAAGTAGTATTGTATGAACCAAAACATCTCTACCTCTGTTAAATGTATTCCTCTTTGAGAATCTTTGCCATGGAAGTCACAGAAAAAAGGTGTTTCAGCAGCATGCTCCTTATCACTTCTGTCACCTACCCTGCAGCCAAAGTTTAAGCCATTTATAATAATTACATAGAATTAGTCAACAGCCTGGCTCTGTGAGAGAGTTCTCATGTGATGGTAAAGGAACAGTTAAGCAGTTGTGAAAAACAAATAAGATCTACAGGGAACACAAGATAAGAGGGATACATCTGTTATACTGGAGGATCATTTTCCTTTCAAAGCAAGCAGAGGAAGATTATTGCTGATGACATAGGTATAGGGATTTGTGTGGCTCAGTAAAAGACCCTCATCTTATTCACTCAACCTTCGCTTTTTCTTCTCTGTTGGAAATCTAGTCCCCATATTTCCTTTCATTTGTGTCATATTGGAAAATTAATAAAGCTTCAAAGGTCTGCTTTGAGCTCTGCAGAGGCTGCAGTAATCCACTATGATGAAGCATTTAAACACACATGCACCCACACAAAAACACACACGGAACACACACACACACACACACACAAACGCACTCATGCACATGCACCCGATTACATCTACATACAAACACACAGAGAAAAGACCTAATCTTGTGCAGGTGTATGCACGTGTTCATGCACAAAAACACACCTACGTATACACACACACACACACGCAGGGAGGAGGTCATGAGTGACCCGAGGAATGCAGGGGTCAAATCTTTAAAGACCTGGCTGATAGAGGGGATGTATAGGATCAAAGGAGAAAAGGGAGAAAGGGAAGGAGAGATGGATAGAAGGAGCAGAGGGAGGGTGGGTTATGTACAGGATCAAAGGGGAGAGGAAGGGAGTGATGGGAGGATGAAGAAAGGGGTGAGGGAGGTGTGTGGGAAGGAAAAGGAAAGAAATGGGTGAATCGAAAGAAAAATGGGAGGAGAGGGAGGAGGAAATGGTAGATAAAAAGTAAAATATAGATAACTCAAACTGACAGGTGTGTGTGTGTGTGTGTCTAAATGGTGTTTTCTTTTTCCATAAAGTGAAAGCTCACTAGTGCAGTGGTGACAGATTTATACATTAGGAAATGTGTGTGTGTGTGTGTGCTGCTCGGTTTAGATTCTGTGTGTCTGTGTGGATAGGTGTATACCTGCTGAAAAACGCTGTGACCATTCTTTTTAGCAGTACTCATGAGCTGACTCTTGTTTTTTCTTTAAAAATGTGGATAACTTTGAAAAAACACTAGTAATAATATTCATATATATGTCTGTTGATGTAAAACTGAGCAATATGGTTTGCAAAGAGTTGGGCACTGAGCCTCCAGATTTGAGGATCTGATCTAGCTCTGTCTGTAACTTCTAGCAGTGAAGTTCAGAACATGTTTCTGGACTTCTAATCCAAATTACACTGACAACATCAGTCTGAAGTGATAGTCGGTCTTTAGCCTCTTTCGCATACATATGCAATCCTGATATTTCTACAAATTTCCAAAGATGTATATTCACACTGTTGTGTCTTAACAGCCCGTGATGTGCAGATGTAGAATGAACCTCGTGACACTGGCCAGCTTGGATAGTAATTTGATTTATTACAATCAAACAGCATCAGCATCAGTAACAAACATCGGGACTGCTTGGAGGACGACCGGGCCAGATGAAGTCGCCTCTCTTCTGTCTCCAAGTTCTGGCTTAAATACTAGGCAAGGCAAGGCAAGGCTTTATTTGTATAGCGCATTTCATACACGAGGGCAACTCAATGTGCTTTACATTAAAACATTAAAAGCATTGGAAACATTCAGACAAGCATAAAAGAAGAACACAATTAAAATGACGAATATGATAAAACAGAAAAGAAAAGGAAAATTAGAAATATATTAAAAATTACATTACAATTTTAATTTAAAGTGAGTTAAAATAATCTAAGATAGGAAGGCAGTGGCAAATAAAAAAAGTCTTAGTCTTTGATTTAAAAGAGGTGAGAGTTGGAGCAGACCTGCAGCTTTCAGGGAGTGTGTTCCAGATATGTGGTGCATAATGAGTAAATGCTGCTTCACCATGTTTCCTTCTGACTCTAGGGACTGAAAGCAGACCAGTACCTGATGACCTCAGAGGTCAAGGTGGTTCATAAAGTAGTAGCAGATCAGCAATGTATTTTGGGCCTAAACCATTCAGGTCTTTATAAACCATCAGCAGGATTTTAAAGTCTATTCTCTGACAGACAGGAAGCCAGTGTAGAGATCTAAGAACTGGAGTGATGTGGTCTACTTTGTTGGTCCTTGTTAGGACTCGAGCAGCAGCATTCTGTATGAGCTGCAGCCGTCTGATGGACTTTTTAGGGAGTCCTGTAAAGACTCTGTTACAGTAGTCTAGTCTGCTAAAGATAAATGCATGGAGGAGTTTTTCTGCATCCTGCTGAGACATGAGTCCTTTAATCCTTGATATATTCTTAAGGTGATAGTAGGCTGACTTTGTAATTGTCTTAATGTGGCTGCTGAAATTAAGGTCTGAGTCTAAGACTACACCAAGGTTTCTGGCTTGGTTTGAACATTTCATCGTTGCAGATTGGAGCTGAGCAGTAACCTTTAACCTTTCTTCCTTGGCTCCAAAAACAATCATTTCAGTTTTTTCTTTGTTTAACTGAAGAAAGTTCTGTCTCGTCCAGTCATTGATTTGTTCAATGCATTTACTCAGCATTTGTATGGGACTTTAATCCCCTGGTGATATGGTGATGTAAATGTGTGTGTCATCTGCATAGCTATGGTAATTTATTTTGTTGTTTCTTATTATCTGACCTAAGGGGAGCATGTAGATGTTGAATAGCAGAGGCCCCAGAATGGATCCCTGAGGTACTCCACACACGATTTTCATCCGCTCAGATGTGTATTTACCTATAGACACAAAATAGTCCCGGTCATTTAAATAGGACTTAAGCCAATTTAGTACTGCACCAGAGAGTCCCACCCAGTTTTCAAGTCTGTCCAGTAGTATCTTGTGGTCAACTGTGTCAAAAGCAGCACTAAGATCAAGTGATACCAAAACTGAAATTTTGCCATTGTCTGTGTTTAAATGAATATTACTATGAAGGTGTACTGAAATTAGAATGAGGGTGTCCTCCAAACATACACATATATGGACTCTTCAACACAAGTTTAACGTTAGCTGCTATTTGACTCCATTTATGAACGCCTTGTTCTAAGTATTGACAGAGACGTCAGCTGTCACTGTCAATCATAGATTTGCCTAGGTCAAAGGTGATCTTTTTTAGGCCCTTCCTAGAGACTTCTGGAGCCTACTGTTGTAACTCATTCTTGTGGGTCCCTGGATTTATTTTAAACAACACAGACTAGCAACATATACTTAATCTTATGTGGTTGAATATCAGATAATTCAACACCAAGCGGCAACCTCCAGTCTCAAAATATGAAGTCCATGCGAAAGTGTTATAAACTGCAATTCACTGAGGGTCCACTTGAGGCTGGCTGCAGAAACACTGGAAACCACATACACACCCATTCAAAAAAGACAATCTTTGCAGCAGAAATAAACATGTTTACAGCCTGGTTCAAAAAACGGTTTAGGTCTGAGTAGCTGATTTCTCTATCAGCACACACTGTACAAGGGTTGAATTTTTTTATAACTCAAGATTACAAGTTTTGCCCATTTAAGGACATGACTGACTTGACTGACAGGCGGGGACACTGTAGCTGTTGGCTAAAAGCCGCCTCTTTACCTCACACTAAGTTTGGTTTAGTTCAGAATTACCAGTATGGCTCCCGCCGACGATTGGCTTCACAACAGCGCTCAGGAACAGATGGGTGATCTCACAGATTCTACGTCCATTATTTATACAGTCTATCATTCACACATGTCCCTCACAGAAGTCTTTCCTGTCAGACCTAGAGGGTGATGGTCAAAGGGCAGGATATGAGTCTTGGGGGGCAGGACATGATATCAAAAGGAAGTTGCAGAGGCCACTGGGTAATGTTTACAACTGGATGGAAGATGAAGCAAGACTTTTACTCATCCATGTTATTCTTTTGGGATCACCCTTGCAACTCCCTTGCGTTGAATTTTCTTTAATAGTTCTTGCTGTGTTCTCACATCAACTCACCCAGACTTTATACTGAAATTTTACTTGAGGGCTGAGTAAAGTCAGGGTTGAAAATTCCATCTGTTTGCATTCACACATGCAGCCCATACAGAACATTTCCAGAGGTTTTTTGGTAGTTTTGTGCATGTGTAAATGCCACTTCTGTCTATTCCAGCTTAGCTTTATTTCTGTCAGTGATGTCCTCCTGATGACATGAGAGCCTATTCTTGTCATCATCTGTCTTTCTAGCTTTCATTCTCTTATTTATTTGCAGTTTCTTTCTTTGTTTATTTGTGGAAGAAATCGTAGACCATGTGTGTGTGTGTGTGTATGATGGAGAGGTAGTAAGAAGAAGAAAGAGAGTTGTGTAACTCTGGTATCACCAGGGAGCTCGACGGAAACAGAGGAGCTGTTGGAAGTCCACATTTGTACTTGGGAGGTGGCCAAGCGAAATTGGCTGCAAATGCTTTCCGTGTCTTCTTCGACACGAAGTTTGTGCAACAGCGTAATTTTGTACGGCTTATTGTAACCCAGACATGATTTTCTCTATGCACATACACAATAAGACAAGGGAACAAGCAATACAGCAAACAGAGATATGTATGTCTGCAGGCACACACATGCTTCTCTTTAGAATCTAATTAAAACTGATTTGGAAATGAAGTCAGTGAAAACTGTCAGACTCTTGCCTGCACTTACAATCAGAATAGCGTCAATGAGCAACAGGCTTTGTAACACATGGAGCTTAACAGCGGAGTTCCAAGCTGCTGACATTGCAGCAGACTCATACTGTGACAGGCTCTCTCACATACAAGTTTGGTGCATAAAACATTTATATACAAACAAATGTGTTGCTGACATGTGGTTGAAAGGATTAAATCCCTCTCATTATCTAATCTTCACTTGTCGAAGTGAATACTGTTAGGGTTGAGGAACACTGGAGAAGAAACTGAAAGAAGTCTAAAGAAGTCACTGTTCACTTTGGCTGCAAGTTTAAAAGACAAATGATTCAAACAAATTACAATTGGGTGAGCAGCACTAACAAGCTATTTTAAAAGTAGGTCCTCTCATCACTCAGGGCCTTTTTTTGCAAGTCAACTCCAGTCCTCACACCCATGTGCATGCTACAAAACAAACACAGAAAGGACCAATAAGCAAGGTACAGTGACAGATACTGACACCTGCCAAGTTAAGCCTGAAACTGCAAACTAGATTTTCACTCACAGAATAAGCTGTAGTACAAACTTTAGGATTATCTGCTTGTACAGTAAAGCCCACAGTAAGCCTTATGTCCAATATTTGTATGTTATCATCTCATAAAGACACCAACAGCAACACAGCCAATAATCCAGCAATATGTCTTTACAATCCAGTCCTGGCGGCAGCTGTGCAAAACTGACTCTTAAGAGCTCTCCTTTGATCACAAATGTACACACTGAATCCCAAAAAGATTGATGTTACTTGTGCTGTCAGATGACCTGTGAGTCAGACACTCACCTTCACTATTTTGATTATATTACAGTATTAATGTAGTGTTTTATTCAGTGCCTTACTTTACATTGCATTATGTTATGTTACCCTACTTTATGTTATGTTATTACATGATATGTTACATTATGCCCCAATATGTTATGTCACATTATGTTAGGTTATGTTGCATTACATTATGTAATGCTATGTCACATTGCGTTATTTTACTTCATCTTACATTACTCCATGTTACATCAAAATTAATGAACTTATGTTACATAACATTACTTCACGTAACATTATGTTAAATTATGTTAAGTTTTATATATGTATATATATACAGTATATGTACAGTTGTGCTCATAAGTTTACATACCCTGGGAGGATTTATGGTTTCTTGGGTAGTTTCTGTTGTCATTATGACATAACAAGAGTAAACACAGTTGTTTGAGAAAAATTTTGCTTCACCCAACCACTAACCATGAGTGAAAATAAATGTTTTCTCTTATCATTCATATTCTCTAAAAAATGGCCAAAAAAAATCACAAATTCTGCCAGGGGATGTAAACTTATGAGCACAACTGTATATACAGTATGTTACATTTTTTGTCAGATTACTTCATCATTACTTAACATTACAAGAATATACAAATTTTTCCCAGAAGGAACATTTAGTGTGTTAAACAGGTATTAGCGAGACAATGGAAAAATATCTACTTATTGAAAACTTGAATAGCATATCTTCCTCTACAATATTTATATATCAATCACTTATCCTCCTCATTTGCACTTTTTGCATAGCATTACATTGTATCATCCTACATGAACAACACTGTATTCAACAGGTCTTGCTGACACCCTAGCAGAGTTAAAATTGTTAAATAAAATATTTATTTAATTTATTCAACAAAAATGTTATAAATAGACCACCACATAGGTCTTATTCTATTGTGTCTATGTTCTGATAACTGAAGTCACAGTCATTAAAATGCTGCTTGATGAATGTAGTGTTGCTTCTGCATCTCAGCTTTTAGGAAATGCATGAGAATTATAAAAAAGTAGCTGCAAAATTTGGCTTGAGAATTATAAAAAAGTAGCTGCAAAATTTGGCTTGAGCATATTTTTCCAGTCATTTAAAAAAAAAATCCCGGCCGTCTCCCTCTTTATTATTATTCTAAACAGTCCAATGATTTGCACTACTGTTGGAAAGTAATCCAGCATTTGATAAATGTAATTATTGTAACCTCTCTTTGAAGCCACTCTACTAAGCATTTCAGCTACTTGTCTTGCAAATCCTAATCTAAGCTAACACAATTGAGAGCTAGAGCAGCGAGAGTTTTTTCATCTGAGCCGCTGAACACTCCAGATCTCCACATGTGGGAATCTGCCTGTGATGATGTTTGCTCTGGATGCACACACCCACCCCACTCCATCCCAACAAGAGGGGACATTTCCATGACAAAGGACAATTATTGACTTTCATTGGCTCCGCTTGCTTTGATATCAGCAAGGGGTGTGTCTGTGTGTCTGTGTGTGCGTGCTGGAGGGGGCGGGATAGAAGGCAGCCATGGAGGAAAAGAAGAAACATGGGGGACCTGATGAAAGGACCCGAGTGGGAAAATGCACCCACTGACCCACAGTGCACTAACAGAAGAGGAGGATCACAGTGGAAAGAAAGAAATCATTCATTAAGGTTTTCTTTCTTTCACTCCTCCTGTCTCTTCCTGTTTTCTGTATCCTTCCTCACTTTCTGGCCTGCGTTTCCTCCTGTCTTTTCCTTTCCTTTCCTAAATCTCACCCCTTTTTCGCTCACTTTCTTTTTATCTGGCTATGACCGATCCTCCCCCTCTCTCCACTTTCCTCCCTTGTCCCTTCACAGCCATAATTTAAGGGGCTGAAAGGCACGGCAAGTGGAGAAAGAGGAGAAGAGAGAGCTGAAGAAAAGGGGAGACCCTGCAGATGAGGGCCTTCCTTCACGGACGTGGCACAGATGTGAGGGTGTTTTTTGTGAAATGAGTCGGGGAGGGGCGTCGATAGGCTAATTTGCGTGGCATAAAGACGGGCCTCTTTTCATATGCAGAGCGCCACTTTGATGCGCGGCCGATGAAAGCTGAAGGGAGCGCGGAGGAGAGGAGAAGAGAGAGGGTGATGGAGGGGTTCTTTGTCCCCTGACAAGAAGGCATCTGCTCCACGCTGCCCTCCTCTCCTCCTCTCCTCTTCCATACCGAGGCTCCCACAATGAGCTGGCCGAGAGGGAAAAGTGTCATCAGAGCACCTTAGAAAACAGCACAAGAAAAAAAAACATCCACTTAGGTTAGGCTGGTTGGCGTACGGGTATGCATGTCAATACACAATTCATTTGACAAAAATCTGACACTGCATACACACAGATGAGAACATGGTTACAATTGAATTGTAAAGACAGGAGCACAAACTGTGGACACATAAGCACATATCCTAACCAACAAAACACATCTTCACTTTGACTAAAAAAACTGTGCAAACTCTTCTCCTCTCTGGGAACAACATCAATGGCTGACAGGGTGAAAGGTGCGTTTTTGTATGTGTTTGTGTCTGTATGGTGGAAAGATCAGAGAGAGTCCATGTGCTTAGGTGAGTGGCGGTTTCTGTGTGTGTCCTGCTGTGAGAAGACCGTAGGACCTCCAGTGTGTTTAACTGTATTTGTGTGCATGTATGCATATGTGTGTCCCGGCGGCACTGATCACAGGCGGCAGGCTCACCAGGGCCCTGTCACCAAACACTGGCTGATTTCATGCTTGCACAATAGCTCATTTCCCTGCAGCAGAGCAGTGAGGGCTACGCCAGGAAAAACTCAAACTGTCTCCATTGCCTTAATCGTTTCGTAAATCTAATGTTGTCTTCAGTCAATGGGCTCTAGATCACATCTTTGGTTCTGTCACTTGAGAAGGTGTAATGAAAAAAGTCAAATAAATCAAAGATGAACTTTTATTCTGATTTTCAGAATTTCTTTCCTAACCCTGATATATCTATTTAAGCTGTCCCAACAATATGAATGCTCCCCTTGTGAAATGAGTAATATCTATATGTTTTAGGCCAAACATGACTTTGTGACTCCAAGAAAAACAACCCTGGTCTGTTGGTCCAGCATTTGGTTGGCCCATTATTACACATCATAGTCCAGACTGAATTAGCTCAGTTGCTATGGGATAGATTATCTACACATTCTTGTCAACAATAACTGTCCCCAGTGGATGAACCTAACTGGGTTCAGTGTCCCTTTAACTTTTGTACTAGCAAACTGGCAGGTCAAGCCTTTTCTTTTTTTTACCTATCAGGTGAAATATCTTAAAGGTGACATATCATGCAAAATGGACTTTTGAATGGTTCTCTACCTGAAATATGTTTCCCTGGCATGTCTACAAACCCCCCGAGAATGAAAGAAATCCATTCTGCCCCTGTTCTGATTTCTCCACCTTTCTGTAAATGTGTGTGAAACCAGCCGTTTCAGACTTCAGTGTTTTTGTTACGTAACAACAATATCCGGTCTGTCACGGAGTCAGAGCTCGGAGCTTGTTCAGCCCATAGACTGTATAAAATAATACTGAATCCCTCCTCCGTTTTTCATTACCTGCACACGTGTGCTAACAAGGAGCTTAGGAAGGAGGCATGCTAGTTGTAGGCTGTCTTAATAAACACAAAGGTCGGTTTTACTCCCCACGTCTGCAGATTTGAAGATCTAGTGGATGATTTTTATTTATCATGGATAAGTGCTAGCGCTAATTAGCATAGCCACATAGCTACATGTCGTACTTGTAGCTGTGTACCAAGACACACGTCTACATACTGACAAATAAAACAACAAGAAACACAGAATCTGTGACCAATCCTTCAGAAAGGTCCTGCTGCCTTTCTGGTAGAGGTCGGTTTTACTCCCCACGTCTGCAGATTTGAAGATCTAGTGGATGATTTTTATTTATCATGGATAAGTGCTAGCGCTAGTTAGCATAGCCACATAGCTACATGTTCATAGCTGTAGCTGTAGCTGTGTACCAAGACACGTCGACATACTGACAAATAAAACTACAAGAAACACTAAATCTGTGACCAATCCTTCATAAAAGGTCCTGCTGCCTTTCTGGTAGAGGTCGGTTTTACTCCCCAGGTCTGCAGATTTGAAGATCTAGAGGATGATTTTTATTTATCATGGATAAGTGCTAGCGCTAGTTAGCATAGCCACATAGCTACATGTTCGTAGCTGTGTACCAAGACACACGTCGACATACTGATAAATAAAACAACAAGAAACACTAAATCTGTGACCAATGGTTCAGAAAGGTACTGCTGCAGGCGCCTCTCCGTCAGGATCAGATTCTGGATCAGATTCAGAGGGTTTAAGTAATGCGGTCTGTAAGCAGTGTGTCTATTCAGCCAACATGTAAACATTAGATCAACGTGCTGGACAGCCGAGGCACATCCACTTCCTGAGGGGGCGTGGTCAGAGAGAAAACAGACTGTTCTGAGGAGGACTGAAGAAGAGGGCTTTTCAGGCATGCCAAAATCAGATTTCAACGTGTTTTTTTGAGCATAAACTTTAAAGACATGTTTTGGGGACCTCTTAGACCAATATATATTGATGAAAAAAGCGTGATATGTCACCTGTAACATCTGCTACATTAAATGAACCAAAACTTGGTAGATTTTCACGGTCCTCAGAGGATGAATCCTACAGATAAAGGTGATCCCCTGACTCTATTTTGGTGCCATCTGCAGGTCATGGTTTTGCTGTTTTTCAGAGAAAAATCTCAGGATTCACAAAATAGATTGGCATACAGGTTTTGTAGGCATTCATGTTCTCCAGATGATCTATCCTTCTGGCTTGTTGAGCTATAGACTGTGGCTCTAAAACATTAGTAAGTCAAAGTTTTCACTTTTCCTGTGCAACTCAGGATCTGCTTGATTTATTGGAACATAATGAATTTGACATTCATTGTCCTCAGAAGATGTACCTTCAATAGTTGCAGTTTTAGACTAAGGTAGTGTAACCTCCTCACAGCTCCACAGTTATCCAGTTGTCAGTGTATCTTGGTAAACAGTAACAGTTCTAGATACTTCCATTGCATGACTTACAGGGAAATGGTATCAACATATTCACATATTTGCAACTTCCTCTGCTGCTTCATCACTCTGTCTGGTGTCTCCATGCTTTCACTTCTGTGTAATGTTCATGCAGCCTAGAAAAAAGTAGCATTAACCTGGTGTTACCATTTCATCAACTCAGCTGACTTTTTTTCTTACTGAATGTGTAAAATTATGAAGTTGTATCGTGAAAATGCTTGGATCAATAGCTCGGTGTCATTGTCTCATTCTAGGTGATCTTTGCCCTGAACCAGACGTTACTACAGCAGGAGTCTTTGAGGGCTGGCAGCCTACAGGTCCCATACACCACTGAAGACCTCATCAGGCACTACAACTGTGGAGACCTCAACTCCATCATCTTTAATCATGACACCTCACAGGTCAGTCTTGTGTTCTCTTACTTATTCTTATATAGCTGTGGTTTTTAATTACTTTCACTGTAGTTAATAAGCTAAGAAACATGTTGACCTGTAGACCTTTGGGAGTGTCCCAGTGACATGACCCTTGACCTATTAACTTCACCCTTAACCCTCTGAATGACCTCTCATCCCCCATGTATACTCCTATACCCGTTCTCTAGAAACTTTTCTAGACCAAACATTTGCATAATGTTATTCATTCAATTATTTTTTACAAATCTTGTCACCTTTATCTTCAAAATGAAGTCTTTACAGGAGAAGGTTTTGAGAAATTTGTTTCCCTTTTTTTTTTCTCTTTGGCCAAACCTTGAATGAGAGCCTAGAAAAACACATATCAGAAAAAAATATCCTCTCACTCTTTACATTTTACCACTTAACTATCACTCTTTCTACCCTCTAGGTTCCCAACTTCAATAACGTGACACTGCCACCCAGTGAGCAGGAGACCGCCCAGGAAATAGACAGCTACTTTCGACAGGAACTTATCTACAAGAGGAATGAGAGGATGGGGAAGAGGGTGAAGGCGCTGCTGGAGGAACACCCCGACAAGAGCTTCTTTTTTGCCTTTGGAGCAGGTTAGTGTTTGAATACGAGTCAGGAAAGCAACATATAACACGTCTGTGACATATGAGAATTGACGCAGGGGTGCATGTCCCAGGGTTACAAACTCCAGACAGAAAGATAAGACCTGGGTCTTTATTTGTCTTTACTCATGTGTTAGCTCATCAGATTAGTTTTATCCTTACCACAAAATGCCTTTAAGTCCTCTTATTGTTTGCAGAGCACTCCTGCAAAGGAGGTAGACGGTGTCTTAATCCGAGCAGCTTAACAAACTCATGTAGAGAACGGGAAAACAAAGAAAAGAAATCCTAGTCGATCAGATGAGAGGTGGAACATGCTAATTAGCTTCTCTGTCTGATCTCTGAGACAATGTAGCTCATTTTAATCCAAAAAACATATATATATACTTTAAAAAAATATTTTACACTAATTCAAAGTGTTTCATTTTCCCTCCAAATAGTTGTTGATTCTATTTAGAGAACTGGTGTCGATAAGCAGCATCACAATTTAGTGGCTTAGCTGACTTTACTGGGGCAGACTAGACTAAGCCATTGATCTACAGCTTTATCAGCTAAGGGTCCAAATAAAACAGAGCTGTGGTTGGTCTCTCTGTAAAGCTGGGGCTCAATAAATCCTTTTTTTTATCAGCTCAGGCCTAACTAGAAACAGACATTGGGCCTACTTGATCCTTTCACATACTTTTAAACATGTCGGTTCAATACTTTAAATTCCTCAATAACTGTGTTGCAGCCTCATAAGCAACTCCGCCTGATAAGAAACCTGACTTGAAACAGGGAGGATAAAAAGACGAGATAACAGCAAAGAAGATTCCACAAAGTCGTCTACTTCATCGCGGATGCCTGTGTGTGCATGTGTAGAGGTGTCTACGCAAGTATCTAAGGCAGACACTCTTTGTTTTGTAGGAGTCGTGTTGTTTGACCTCAGGTTGTTTAATCAAAGCATTGTTCTCGTCTGATAAAAAAGAAGAGGTTCTTTTTTAAACACTCAGTTCAGTTTTCATTATAGATAAAGTGAGGGGGGCGAAGTAGCAATGAATCCAAAAATAAAACAGATCCAGAGCACATGTCAAAAGAAATCATATCAGCAAATAAAAAAAAAAGGTTTCAGTGCCATATTTCAATTAAAATGTACTGCAGCTGTTTAAATTTTACACGTACATGTTATAATTTTGTAGGTAGTTGTCAAATTCATGAATTGCACACTGTGGACTTTTAAGTGAAGTCAATTTATGACCACAGAAACCATAAAAGCCCCCTTAAAGTTTATGATATTTTTACAGTGAGGGGTTCATGCACTTTGGAAAGAATCTGTTTGCCCAAAATTTGATTTAGTTTATTATGGGATACGTATGAGGCGGTGAGGTTCAAATTTTCATGCCATCAATTTACTGTCAGATTTTCCTCGTGATGACATCGTCAGAAACGTTCCTCATCCAGAGATTCTTCAGTCATTCAGATTCAGAAAAGCAGCAAAAATCGGAGCAGAAAGAGAGGCCTTCACAGTCTGTTGGTCTCTGAGCTGGCAGGAAACAGCTGAGGAAAAGCAGACACACACACACATATGTGCACACACACACACACACACTCCAGCCCTAACAAGGAGTACATTTCACGGTGTGTCCCAAAGGAGGTGCCTTTACAAGGGCTTGGTCTTAAAAGGTGTGTGCCTCCGTACAAGTGTATGTGTGCGGATGAGTGTGTATATGTTTGTGTGTGTGTGTGTGTGTGTGTGTGAGAGAGAGAGAGAGAGAGAGAGAGAGCTGGTGAGTGAAAGTGATATGGGCAATCAGCCCAGAAGCATTAGTTGTAGACATACGGAGGGCAGGTTGGGTCGGCGTGTACAAGGAGCGGGATGAGGCACATTAGGGTGCCTGCACATGTTCTTAGGCAAGAAAAGCACACATACACAAACACACACACACACACACACACACACACACACACACACACACACACACACACACATATATATTCAGTCACACACTTTCCAGCCCCCAAGCTATATCCAAGACAGACCTGCGTAAAATGTGTCCTTAATTATCCCTGGAGGGGTCAGGACACACACACAGACACACAAACTGACACACACACACACACACACACACACACACACACACACACACACACACACACACACACACACACACATACACACACACACACACACACACACACACACACGCTACAATAGAGCCCATTATATCAGTGTACTTCTGTGTTATATCAGGCGTTTGACAGTCTGATCAGTGTCCATCTCACATCTCTCTGCATATGTTTTACTGTTATTTTGACAAATTTAAGGATATGATTATATCCACTCAGATTTTTGTGTTTGTGTACTTTTTAGCTTATAAATGTGTTGTAACACTTTGTGTATAAGACTCACTTAACCTTACTTGAAAATACTTCAAAAGACATCCCTCTCTAACCAGCTGAGAGGGATGCTGGGACTCTCAGTGATTTGGTCACATTGGTTCCTTCCTTACAGCTAGTATTAAATACTGTAGGCTCTTCTCAACCACTGTATGGGTAGCTAGCAGCACAGTGATGATGGAAGGTGCTTGAAAGAGCTATTGCACATTTCTGGATGCAATGGAAGTCCTCAAGCAGGAACACAATTAAACTTTTTTTACCTGTCTTATGTACCCGTATGACTTATATTACAGATTTTTTGGGGTTAATGCTTCCTATCTTTAGATATGTTTTGACACTTCAAACTCCCTGTCTTTCCTCCACCACATTTTCTCAGCCCATACAGATGTGGCAGATGGCTGTTCACCAATAGGTTTGGTTCTGCTGGAGGTTTCTACCTGGTAAAAAGAGAGTTTTTCGGGTTGCGTTTAGCTCAGCGGTTAAATGGTGCACCCCAGACTATTGTCCTCGGATGTGGCAGTTACCCATGGTCCTTTGCTGCAAGTCACCCCCCCCCCCCCCCCCACCCCCCCACACACACAGACACTCTCTTTTCCCATTTTTTGTCTCTATCTACTGCCTTATCCTCGAAATAAAAGCCCCTCCCCCCAAAAAAATGTGTCCTTGCCACTGTTACCAAGAGCCAACACAACAAAGAGTACATAATAGACTTAGTGTTTATGTAAAGTGTCATGAGCTAACTTTTTTTTTATGATCCTGGCCTTAAAGTTTTTTAGATATGACTGCTGAATTGATTTATTCCTCTGGACATAACTTCAAATAGGATCCAGAGGAATTAGCTCTGTGCGTCTTGATAGAGTAATCACATATTTAACATATTTCCTCCCAGAGTAATGATCCTATTACCCTGCAGGGGTCAGCCCGCAGATTCCTGACTGACCTATGTGGAAAAATGTTGAGGGTTCTCATTTTTCCTTGTAATAAACCTTATTGCCACAACAAGTTAGCAAAAAGTTTATAAATGATGATACATTTCCTTTTAAACTGCCGGTTTGAACAAAGTTTGTTCTCAGTCAGAGGAAACTTAAGATATTACAGGACATAAGCAAAAAAGACGCAGGATATCCTCATGAGTCAGTCATGTCTCTTTGTCAGGATTTATGTTTTACTGTTATTATAGGAAAAGCTATTTTACAACAGCTTTTTATTTGATAATGATAATGCTGTAAACTGGCAAAATTGCTCCTTTTAAAAGACATTTATTCTTCTTCTTTTTTGCACATGAAGCAAAATAAAGGCTCCTTAAAGATGATCAGACTTGATATGTGGTTAAATAACTCTCACAAGATCCAGAGCTGTTATCAAATTGTAATTGAAAGAAGCTGAACCTAACACTTTAGCTGCACCATTAAGATCATGTAATGATAAAAAGTGGAACAGTAGTGAAGAAAAATGGAAAAGTGGTAGCTTTCGGTTGTTATCTGTGTCCATGGGGAGGAAATATTTTGTGATTTTTTTTGTGCGGTTTTGGAAATAGTTTATGGAGAAAGCATTACTGGTTGACAGTCACACGCTGCCAAACCAGAGCTAAGGTTCTCTAACCATAAATGATTTCTCATGTGCTTACCGCACGCTCACACACAAACCAACATGACCGAGCATTCATTTTGTCTTTGCTTTCAGTAAATGACGGCCCTTAGTAGGCAAAATGTTGGCCATCATTTGGTCGAGAGTGGTACCCTGATTCTTTTCATGGTATTTATCTATTAAAGAGGTTAAAGAGATATAAAATCAACAAATCCAGTTTCCTTTGGACCAGTAGATGTTGTCAGGGTATTAGAGGAATCTTCACAGACATAAATGAGAGTTTCCCAGATGTGTGTTACCACGAGAAGGACTTCTGTGGATTTGTTTTCAGATGTCATTTAAAGAGTCACTTCTAGCTGGATTCCAAATGAGAAAACACACCAGAAGGTTCTCTTTTCTTGTGCTCTTTGGAAAAATAAGTTTTCTTTCTCAATCAGTTTGGTCAGAGTCGTGGTCACAAAGGCCACTGCCTAAAAAACACGTGTGATCACTGGCCAGCGCAGGGGACCATACATCTGTCTCTATCTCTCTTTCCTATTTGTACACTTGCTCTCTTTCTTGACCTCTTTCCTGCACCTGTTTTCTTTTTATAGTTGTCTTAGATTTCACTCAATTAATTTCATTTTAGTTGTTAAGACTGCATTTTAAGTGTCATTACACAAAGCAGAGGATACTTAAAAGTGAACCAAGAGTGATATAAAGACTATAGGATGTTAAGATTTGCTTATGAAAGTGACATTTTTATGTTCTGCACATCGACCAACCTGGAATTGGATTTTCTTTATATCAGATACACCTTAACAGAATGAGTAGACATCCCAGAAACATCACATATGGTTTGCGCTGAGCAGGTAAACAAACCACTCATTGACTGCAGTTCACAAGGCTCTATTTACAATCACACCTATGTAACATTACAATAATGTAACGCAGTAATAAGGAGTGCAACACATGGTAAAATAAATTAGGGTTGTCAGCGTTAGCGCTTGAATTGTGATGCGACTTACGTCAGAACTCAATGTGTTAAATTCTAAAATTTCGTACATTTCTTCCCCCTATTGGCACATCGTAGTGAAGTCACGGCTGCGTCGCCCTGCTCTTGCTGGAACACCATTGCGCTGTTAGACATGTTATTTTTTCATTTTTAGAAACATCCAGACAGGAGTGTTGTCATTTTTTTATTTTCAAGGCCGATGCATGCACATTAACGTGCCATCTCGTTCAGCATGAGCTCATGCCTGGATGCCTGTAAAACAGCGAATGCAAGCAAGAGCAGTTCAACTCATTCATTATGTAAAAGAACCATCAAGGAGAGGGCGAAGAAACGCTCAAACTGTAACAAACATCCACTAGATGCACCCAGAAAAGTAAGTGAGGTGCTTAAGTTACTTGGATTGATGTCTTTACTGTTAGCATCTGCTGGCTAATGTTAGCATTGGCCCTTTAAGTGACTCAACCACTGGGTCCAAGATGTTAAGTTTGCTCAAATTTTGATCAATAGCACATGGGTAGCAGGTATTTTTGAGTTTATTAGACACTTGCAGTGATCCCACCAAAGCACAATTGAAGAGGCGTGGTGAGCATTTACCAACAACACAGCGCTATAACTCCAGTGATAATTGAAATCTACAGACACACGCACAAGATCAGTCAGAATCTTATGATCATTAATGGCATGATTTTTGTTTTTCAAGGATGTTTTTATTCACTATATAGTGAATAGTGTGCAATGAGACAGCAGTCCCTTAAAATTCTTAGCTGCTGGGGACTTGACTCAGACTCAGACCTTGTTGTTATCAAATAAGGTTGAGCTCGTGGACATTGAATGGGGAAGCCGGTTATGATAAAGGGGTAGAGCTAACTTCCTACTACAACCGATAGCTGGATTCATGTGACAGATAAAGTTTTTCACAACTCAGCAGATAATCCTCCTCCCTCTCTGTCCTCACAGTGAGCTCCTGTTAATTCCTGATCCCATAAAAAGTAGGTAAATGGACTTGTACTTATATAGCGCTTTTCTAGTCTGTCAGACCACTCAAAGCGCTTTTACACTACTCGTCACATTCACCCATTCATACCCATTCACTCACTGATGGTAGAGGCTGCTATGTAGTGAGGGACCATCAGTGTTAGCTAATCTCATTCATTCACAGTCAAACACCTCTGAACAACAGAGGGAGCAATTTGGGGTTCAGTGTCTTGCTCAAGGACACTTCAGCATGTGACTGCAGGAGCTGGGATTGAACTGCTAACCTTTCGATTGATAGACAACCGACTCTACCAACTGAGCCACAGCCGCGGTAGAGTCACTGAGTTTGGGGAAGCTGCACAGACATAGAATCAAAGTGTCCCATATATTCCAGATGAATGAATCTCCGCTGGTCCATATGTCACACCTCACTACACCAGGTGATCTGCACGCTGATTGGCTGACGCAGTGCGATAGATTCGCTGGAGTTCAGATATTTCAACTCTTGCGAATCATTCGCATGAATTGCGCCATTCGCGTCGCCCAAATGGCGCCATTCGCTCCTCCAGACCAATACTCGCGTCTATCCTCTACAGTGACTTTACATGTAATTCATTCGTGCAAATGATTTTATTTGCGTTTCGTGTGAACACCCACTTGACTCTGACTTGAACACTGAGAACTCAAGACCTGCCTCTGACTTCAGGCTTGGTGACTCCACCACAACTTTGGAATATGGAAAAACTGAACATGTAGCAGGAAAATGCTTGTGAAATTAGTCAATTCAGATTTCTCTTTCTAGCTATCAGCCTGCAGCGCACAATTTGGGGATATGGTATGCTTACAGTGATTTCCCATTTCTTTGAAAAATGTTTCTCCAAAATTTGCTTCATGGTTGAAGATTATTTCTGACAGTTAAAATGTTCCTGCACTACAAAGCGCTTGGATCTCAGCAGGCCTGAAGTGTTGTTGGAAGAGCAACTCTGACAGAGCTAAACATAAAATGCTGAAGGCGTATTCATAAGGACAGAAATATGAAGCTTTGTTTTTCAGGTTTTCAGATGCATAACTAAACTGCTCCCCTCTGTAACCCTGCTTTAAGTTAAAGGCATTGTCATGCCTCACTATACTTAACTGTGCTGTAAGTAAATACCTCCTAGAAATTTGTCTTTCTCCTCCATCTGTTTGTCTGAAATACCAAGGCCATCACTCAGCGTAAATGATGATGTAGAATAAGCCCCATATGTTCAGACAAGCATATGGAAGCGGTTATTGCTGCACTCCATAGGTACAGTAACTTAATCCATGTATACATTCTGAGCCCTGTGTTCCCTTTATAATCTCTGCCATACGCTGGCACTCCTGACGTTAATAAAATGATGTGTTTACATATCACTGGAGGCTGAGGGCCCCGTTTCTGCAGGCGCTTACTAATTCGTGTCTGTTTTTTTCTTTCCAGACTGAACTTGAATGCATCCATGTTTCAGTCTCAGCCCCCAAGCTGCTCTGCACATCATGATTCCCCTCGAACTGCACTCCAAAACCACAAATTTAAATATTTGCGGTGGTGTAATTGCCAGTGTGGTTTACAGGCTCTAACGGTTACTGTACTTTGAAATGTTTGACTCTTTTCACAGACAATTAAGGTTTGCCTTTGGATCTTTTGCTATTTAGGTTGGTAGAGCCACGTTGAAGTGAACACCCCTGGGTTTAGTGACGCTGTAATAAATGGATGGTTTGGCCCGTGCGCTGCGGCTCATGACAGAGGTTGACATGAACTCATAACTCACGCAAAGCACCTTGACTTGTCAGTATGTGGGCAGCTCTCGGCACTGGAGCAGGGAAATAGTCACTTAATACACTGTACTTACTGAGACCAATGCAGAGTCTGAAAGTCAGTGTGTCACTGAGTGCTGACAGGGGCAAATTTTTAATAATAAAGTAGGAAAATTACCTTACTAAGTGTCATATTTCACCTTTAACAATTTATCCTTTAAATGATGTGGTAATGAATATCTACATGCGAGAGGAATCAACTAAAAAAGATGCTACAACAGCAGACATTTATGTTTTACTGTGCACTGATCATCACTTACGCTAAATAACTACAGGTACAACAATTCATTTAATCCTAAGGGGGCATTTGTATTATAAATGATCCATTTTGATTACACTAAGGCTAGAAATGATGCATAATGAGGCATTGGATGGGTGCATTGTAGTTGTTGGCTAGGCGTCTGAGAGGTGGCCTCAACTCCAACTCTCTGCCAGTTTCTAAGTTAGCAGGAAGCTAGTTGGAGTCAGCGTTTCTGACTTGGCGACCACCATCTTTAGGCTTCATAATGTCTCTGCAGAAACCAAAGGGTGACGTTACTGAGACTATGTGCATGTTTTACACAGTGCATGTTTCAAAAAATGCTTTGCAGCCAAACTTCATTCTAACCTGCAGATCTTCAATTTGACTGCTACCTCAAAAACTCTCAAACTAAAGTTCCTTTCACACATGAACCCTTGAAATTTTCCACATAATTTCAAGACATCAAGGCCCTGATATTTTCAGGTGTGTAAATCAAACGTAGCAAGTAACACAACTCATATTACTCCGGTAATGTGTGTGTGTTTGGGCAGGGAGGCTGTGAAGCATTTACAGGAAGAAGAGGGGTGTTTTTAGTTTAAGTAACTGTTTCTTAGTTAATATTTCTACAACATGTATGAGCAAATCTCTGCTCGGCCTCTTCTAAGGCGAGTCGTAAAGAGAACAAAGCAGCAAAATCAGCCTATCATAAACAATGTCATCACCTGCACACTCGCTCTCAGTGAATGTTGCCTGCAGTGCTCACACACAGGCTCACTCTGACTACACAAGGACATTTTACAAGGGGGCTGGCAGGAAAAGTCCAGATAGAAACAGGATGAACAAATGCTGCTCATAGCGTTCACACGTGCATGCCAACTGGACAATTTCAGAATATTTTCAGAAGTGCAGTTCATATGTGAATGGGACTGAGATAAGCTAGGCCCCACTATAAACAGTGATGTTTAAAATGATGATCAAAGCATTGAAAAATATTGGTTTGCATGATGCAGCTGTAAAAGCGTAGTATCAAGAGATTCAATAGATGTTCAAACATACTGATGAGTAAAAAACTGTATTTAAAACCCCTTTGAGACAACGTGCAGCAAAGTCATTTTCTTTGTTTTAAAAAAAACAGCTTTTTTAAGAGGATCCAGGGGATTTAAATAGATAATTTAAAGATGTCATTTTGATGCCTTTTTTATATCAACTGTGCTTGAACCAGCTTCATATTCAAACTCAGACTTTAAATTCTACGCTAAATCCCCCAGACCAAACCTTACACATACCTGGCCCAGATCCCGTCACACTGAGCACTACATCACTGCAGCCGCCTTGCTTTTTTTTTTTTTTTTCATTATTTTGACTGCTTTTCTTCCCCAGATGGTGTGAAAGTCAAAAACGCAGTGCTTTTTCACAGCACCTCACGCTCATAAACAGCCAGTTTACAACTGTTTGGGGCAGTCGCTGACATGAGTATGCACATGTCATACAGCACTATTAAAAATCCAGACCAGACCTACCACACACTTGGTAGCGGGCAGGCAGCGGTGAGACGTCTGCCAAACCTGGATTAAGTCCCAGATTTAAATTTGAATGACACCTTTATACTTCAAGTATTTGGAAAAATGTTTTCAGTTTGTAAGAAAAGTCCTGTAGGATCAATTTCTACTGGAATAGAAAATGTTTTTCAGTATTTTTCTTTGTACTGCCACCAGACCTTCACCACAAGCCTGAGATCAAATTGCTTTTAAAGAATTTAATTGTCATTTAATACAGACAAAAAAGTTATTCAGGCTTTAATGTGTGTTTTAATGTTGTATCTCTTGCTTTCTGGATTCCACTAATATGCTTAAAAACACAGACAGTACTTGGCATATATTTAAATACCTTTTATACAATAGTTTGTTCCAACCTAGCCATTTGATTGGTCTAGAGGCATTCCCTGAATGCTGTTATGGAATATAACAACGCTGGGGCCTTATAACTCTGGTATCACAGCAATTGAAGTGTTCCAAGTTGAGGTCATTAAAATTTCTGATACTTTAATATAATACTATATGCTTTAAAATGAAACAGTCGGGGCGCTGGTGGCCTAGCGGTCTAAGCGCCCCACATACAGAGGCTACAGTCCTCGTTGCAGGGTTCGCCGGTTCGATTCCCAGCCGGTTGACCATTTCCTGCATGTCTTCCCGTGCTCTCTACTCCCCACATTTCCTGTCTCTCTTCAGCTGTCCTATACAGTAAAGGCAAAAAGGCCAGAAAGATATATATATATATATATATATATATATAAAATGATACTGTCTATGTTTGTTCTAACCTCTTTATAGTATTTAGAGGCACCAAAGCTTATGAAAAAAGCAGATCTACACCCATGTTTTCAACCTGAAGCTTGTTAAAGCAAAGGAGAGAGAGGGAGTGCGTCGGTAAAGTAAACAGAGAAATATGAAGTTGTTGTTCTGATTGTTTAACAAATTGTACCCTTAACCCTCCTGTTATGTTGCTGCTCAAATTGACGCTTTTTAATGTCTATTTTAGGCAATATCTCCCTTCCAAACCAGCTAAATGCAGCATAAAAATCTGGAAAGCATGTGACAGAAGAGGTGTTATGTTAATTTATCAACATCACTTCATAAAAAAAAAAGAAATCAGAATTTAAAATAAAATAAACAAAAATGTATGCCATGTAAAACTTTTGTATTTATATTTAGGGCTTTCCAATGTACTTTAAAAAGGGTTTAACATGAATTTTAATGAAAAACAAGTGAGTTATCCTCATTGAACCATGATCTGAGAATTAAAGAACACCAATGGACCAAATCTTGATTTAAATGGTTAGTAATGGAGTTAAAAATTAGATTTAAAAAAAATGTGTATTGGGATTTTTTGGGGTTCTGACATTTTTGGATAATTTAATATGCCCCGGGTCAAATTGACCCAGGAACATTATTGCCAATCCAGAGAAACAAACATAACAGGAGGGTTAAGAACTTTTAGACACTTCCACACCTCTGCACAAACATTCAGGAGGGTGCAGAATCTGGTTCATTTACTGTTGGAGTCTCACTCCCGCCTGCCTGCCTGCTGTGCGTGTCTCTCTGTTCCACCCTCTGTCACAGCCACTGCTTACTCTCCTCATTCAAAGGTTGGCATGTACCAACATTTAGATACGTGCTCTCAGTATCTAATGAAGACATATGTCACGTTTGTGCTTATTACAAACAGAGAGAAGAGGAGGGAGACAGTGATGTCACCTGGTCCCTTTATGTTTCTCAGTCCTGACCTGCAGATTGTTGACAGAAGAAGAAATGAGAAAATATTGACAGAGACCACGCATTGTCTGGATTATGAATGATAACTCTGAGTAAATATTATAATTTGGGCACATATTAATGATATATCATATATTACTGTATCCTACCCTACCCTATGCTATTCCCAGCTAACATATTTACAATCTTAACACAACCCAGATAACCATGAGGAACGTTTCAGCAGAGTGATGTTGACATGTCAGCGGAGTCTGTGATACATCATCTGTTACGTCTCTGTCTCTTCTTAAATGGGAGGATAAACCTGTCAGCCCCTCCGAATAACTAACAGTCTGTTACGCTGCTGAGTGAAAAGCACCTTAACATATACATTTTGTTGCACTCATCGGGTCAAAGGCCTCCGTCTCTGTACTTGAAAGACATATATTTCATACAGCCCACACTCCCAGTCATAGCGGTGCACGCCTGTCACAACAGCTTGTTGTGATTTATTGAAAGAGTTGAACTCCTCACCCCTGACCCCATTCAAACCCAGCAGTATTTCCTTCTGCACCTGGAATGGGCTCTTAACATGCCTGCCCAGAGGCTAAACTTTCATTTGGAGCAGAAATACCTCACTGTTGTATGAAAGGGAAAGGAAAATTATAGATGTAGGTGGTGAACAGCAGTGCAGCTATTGATGATTGTGAGAGGGAATTGTTATGAAGAAGCTGTCCCTTTTCATTTAGGAGGGAAAAACCATAAAAGAGTGGAACACACTGCCCAGAGGGGATGAAGATATGAAGAGACAGAGGGAAAACAAAACTTGTGTAAATTGTGGCTTCCTCTCTTTCTCTCTCTCTTGCTCTCTCTCTCTCTCTCTTGCTCTCTCTCTCTCTCTCTCTCTCTTAGTATGTAGAAATGAAGCTAAAACATCAAGAATAATGAGTTTAATCATTTGATGCAGGCTTATCAAGATATATAAGACGCAGTAACAACAATTCTGTCATAGTTAGGATCTATTTAATTTTCCTTTTTCAGCTGAATATAATAAGCAAATTTAACAACAAGGTAGATTTGCTGAGTTCTTTATTCCAAAGTTTCTTTATTGTTTTTTTATGCACAGACAGACAAACAATAGGTTTTGTGACATGTAATAGTTGGAACAGAGTTCTGTGGATGATATTACAAAACACAACAACAAAAACACCCTTAAGATCCCACCCGCCCCATAACATTGATCACTTCACACACATCTCACATCCATACCTACATTAACAAGGGGTAGACAGACAAAACAATTACAAAACAGCAATATCATTTAAATACATAAGGGAGAGCAAGATCACACAGCAAGTTGATTATTACTTGAAAAGAGGCTATAGTATAATGTGGAAGTTACTCCAATCTTCAGAGGCAGAGGTAGAGTGCAAAGACATACAAGTGACACAGATTAATTATGTTTTTCAATAAATGGAAAAATAAAGATTAAAAAAAAGAAATAATAATAATAATAATTCAGTCAGACAACTCACGTTTACTTAATAAGTTTATTGCAGCATACAGTATTGTGTTTGGCGTGTGGGCTCCGAACTTCATTACTCCTCGTAGATTATTTAATGCAGACATTAGGAGCAATGAGATAGGACTAACCCCCCTCGGAGCCCGCAGGTGGAAGCCGGGGAGGAGGTGGGGACGAACTTCACACAGCCCTGAGCAGAACAGCAGGAGCACTGCAAGCAGAGGCAGAGACAGGGAGACTTGCTGTTTAAATAGACCGCCGAATGAGGATGTTGAGATCAGCTGATGGAGAGGTGGTGACGTGTCAGTATGATGAGCGTGGCTCGAGTTGTCTGCCTGAACTAGCTTGCAGGCGGCGCTCCATTTAAAAAAAGGGGGGGAGAAGAGTAAATAAATGAAGTGGTGAAGCTACATACATAGAATAAAACAGAGTTCGATGTCCGTTTCTGTGTAAATAGACAGGGAGTCAATATAATCCAAGAAGGGCTGCCATTTAAAATGTCTTTAAAGAACCTTTCAGGGAGTACCTGATCTTTTCTAATGAAATGCTACGCTGTATCTCCTGGATCCATGAATTATGAGTAGGGGGAGAGGAGTGGGTCCACTTAAGGAGCATAAGCCTACGAGCAAGTAAGGTAGAGAACGCAATGATTTTTTGGATGGATTTAGGTGTATTTGGTGAGGTAGAGATTCCAAAGAGGGCAGCAGGGGGCTCAAGGTCCACAGTACGGCCTGAGACTTTGATAAGCGTATCAAATATTTCAGTCCAAAACTCTGACAGCCGTGGGGATTTGCTGAGTTCTTTGATGCACTCCCCTATTATTAATACGGGAAAAAAATGTTTTACACTGAAATACATGGAGAATAAAAAACAAGCTCAGGTTAACTAGTTAGCAAGGAGTAGAGGAAAGCAAGATTAAGTGTGATTTGAGACAAACTTGTTGGTAATTGACAAAGAGAGACAAATGGTGTAACATAATCTGGCGGAAAAGGGAGCTGACAAGAGAAGCCAGGGGTGAAGGGAGAGATAAAGTGACATGGGCGGAAAAACAGGCCGTGTGTGAATGTACAGGCCTCCATCCTGTGGATCTGCTCTTAGTTATACTCAGTCTTAAATCACAGATGATACACAGGCCTCATTTGACAACTACAAAATCTCCTGCAGATTACTCGAGCTAAATAGGCACAAAATTGTTCTCTAAGCCACATGTTTCAAATCCAAAGCTCAGTGAGAAAAACATCTGAGAAAAAACTACAAAGTAGAAATTCAAAAACGTGTTCGGGCATCTGACTCCCCTCGGTGTCCTTTTCAGAAAAGCCGAGCAGAGGGTCACAGCAGGATGTGAGGAGGAGTGTGTTTTTAGAGGAAGCAGTCTCGAGGCGCAGTATGCAAACTGCAGGAATATATTTGGCAGGTTTGGACGAGCAACAGCACATTTGTTAAGAATGAAACCCAAAAAGAGGCCGTGATACCTCTCCAGAACTTGTGCTGGTTGAATGAACCAAATGATTGCTATCAAACCACCAGTGCACGAGAATCTGGAATTCATATAATGTACAAAATCGCTGGTCATGCTGTTTTGTAGAAACTGATCTCACCTTCTTACATTTGTTTACTTTGGATGCTTTGTTCTATGAACAATTTCCTTTTTTTATGCTAGGCCACTTTTAGCCAAAACTCATTCCATCAGGCTGTTAGGCTGTTTATTGTTGTTGTTGTTTTTATTGGTGAAGAACAGTGACATTCAAGACAAGTAAGAGTAAATAAAACAGAGGCTACGCGGTGACACAGATGACTATCAAAAGGACTGCAGCAATAACTCCTTGATGTCAAATTGATGTTAAAAGATAAATGCAATACAAGTAAATTAATGAGACAAACTTGGGCTATGTGTGTTGTAAAAGCATGTTTGGATGCTTGGGTTGTTGACAGAGTTATTTTGTGTTAAGGGAAGGGTATAGCAACTTAGGGATGCTCTCACCATCTCTGCTGCTGTTGCCTGGGCTGCAGGACAGGATCTTGTTCCACTTTTCCCCTGTCAGAGATGGCCGGGGCCCAGTACAGTTACTTCTGTATTAAAAGAAAAAAACATGCATACTTGGCATATGAATAAAAACAGATGTGAAAGTTAAAATAAAATTGTAAAATCATGTGAACATTAAAGGTGACATATCACGCTTTTTTCATCAATATATATTGGTCTAAGAGGTCCCCAAAACATGTCTTTAAAGTTTATGCTCAAAAAAACACTTTGAAATCAGATTTTGGCATGTCTGAAAAGTCCTCTTCTTCAGTCCTCCTCAGAACACTCTGTTTTCTCTCTGACCACGCCCCTTCAGGAAGTGGATGTGGCCTCGGCTCTCCGGCACGTTGATCTAATGTTTACATGTTGGCTGAATATACACGGCTGCTCAGAGATCGCGTTACTTCAACCCTCTGAATCTGATCCAGAATCTAATCCTGACGGAGAGGCGCCTGTAGCAGGACCTTTCAGAAGGATTGGTCACAGATTTAGTGTTTCTTGTTGTTTTATTTATCAGTATGTAGACGTGTGTCTTGGGACACAGCTACGAACATGTAGCTATGTGGCAATGCTAACTAGCGCTAGCACTTATCCATGATAAATAAAAATCATCCACTAGATCTTCAAATCTGCAGACGTGGGGAGTAAAACCGACCTCTGCCAGAAAGGCATCAGGACCTTTCTGAAGGATTGGTCACAGATTTAGTGTTTCTTGTTGTTTTATTTGTCAGTATGTCGACGTGTGTCTTGGTACACAGCTACAGCTACAGCTATGAACATGTAGCTATGTGGCTATGCTAATTAGCGCTAGCACTTATCCATGACAAATAAAAATCATCCACTAGATCTTCAAATCTGCAGACATGGGGAGTAAAACCGACCTTTGTGTTTATTAAGACAGCCTACAACTAGCATGCCTCCCTCCTAAGCTCCTTGTTAGCACACATGTGTGCAGGTAATGAAAAACGGAGGAGGGGTTGAGTTGTATTTTATACAGTCTATGGGCTGAACAAGCTCCGAGTTCTGACTCCGTGACAGACTGGATATTGTTGTTACGTAACAAAAACACAGAAGTCTGAAACGGCTCGTTTCACACACATTTACAGAAAGGTGGAGAAATCAGAACAGGGGCAGAATGGATTTATTTCATTCTCGGGGGGTTTGTAGACATGCCAGGGACACATATTTCAGGTAGAGAACCATTAAAAAGTCAATTTTGCATGATATGTCACCTTTAATATTGGCAGAATGACTTTAGACATCCAAACTCTTAACATAAATGTACATAACTTCAACTGGATCTGGTCAGGTGTGGAGATTAAACAAATACATTTCCATGTATATCTGCAGATGCTTTACTTGTGCTTCATACTACTCTCCTCAATTACTCTTCAGACATTATGATACTTTTATATGATACTTTTTCGGGTCAACAGGATAAACTTTTTTCTGCAAGTCTGAGCTCAAGTGACCAGTTATTCTTTTACAGGTCATATAAGATTTTCCTCTTGCTTCTATGGTGGTAATATTCAGCTGGAAGGAAAAATCCAGAAGCAGAGATATTCAGAGCCAGCCACGGTCCAGTTTATTTTGTCAGAGCGACTCACTTTTACAGAGTTCTCTGACTTTGATCACTCTTTCATACCACCACAGTGAATGAGCCGGTGTGTGTGTGTGTAAGTGTGTGTTCAAGTGCCATCATTTCTTGGCAGAACTGATGGCACGTAGAAAACTAAGCAGTGCTCTGAGAGGGTGTGTAGAGTCTATTGCAGCCTGACAGATGTAATCCCAAACTACGTCTCCAAAGTGCCGCGTGCCACCACAAAGTTTGAGTGAGGGTTTATTTAAAAAACAACCTCACACCACAGGCCTCTTGTGCGCTCTGTTTCTCATTTATTCTCAGCATTGATTCAAACATGCTCAGCATGATCTCAAGAATACTTGTGCACACAGTTTAGCCATTTTAACTCTGATGATAAACATGACACGGCAAAATTTATATAAAAGACGAGAGTTAGAGCCAGAGAAAGTCATCGAAATGAGTTCATGCTCTCTAATGCATCTTTTTAATTATCTCAAGTGAACATAGAGCTGCTGCAGTTTCACTCAAAATGCTTTCTTTGTAAGCTAAACAAACCACCTTTTCCATCATTCCTGTCATGTCCCCATAAATACTGTTCCACAAAAGAAATCACTTAACTGCTCTTTAACAGACCATACATCTTAAATGTTTGTCTGAGGCTGTAGCATTAGCCCTAGAAATCTTCAGATGTGTCTTCTTGGAGAAAATAAATTAGCTTAAAGAAACCACAGGTTATCTTTAAAGTGACGGGTACGGTGAAAGTGAAGAAAGCCACCTCCTGTCGTTCCTCTTGTCCATTAAGAATTACATTTTAATGACATACAATTAGAATCTTTTTGCTATTATCATGCAAAGAATATCGGATTTCCAAGACCAGGTTCCTGCTTCTATCTGGAGATTCAGAGATCGAAAGAAATGTTGGAAAACCTGCCAAATTGAGAGATAAAGTTCCAAGCAGCCTCTGCTCCGCCCCTTGTCTTATGCAGTAGACTTTACATGGGAACAGTGTCAAGAACCAGTCTACATGGTCTCAATGGAGACGTGTTTTAGTGCTCAACTGAAGGCCTTACAGGATGCTCTTATCCTCAGCTATCACAGTCTGGCATCTGACAACTTAACATTCCTTTGTTGTTTTGCATGCCTTTTCCCTTTTGTCTGTATTCCTGTTTTCCTCTCTGTGATAAATTCAGCGAAAGACATCGTCTTTTTCCTGCCCCTTCGTCTCTGCTGCCTTCTGTCTTACCTCATCTTTTTTTTTGTCTCTGTCTAGGTCCTATGTTTTTTCATTCCTATGTCTCTCTTCTTCTCCTTCACCTCTCCTTCAGCATCCTGTGTCTGTTTGTAAAATGATGACTGGTATCAATTTTACAATCAAGGAGTGACCTGTTGATTTTCAGCCTGTCCCACCATGGCTCGGAAAAAAAGAAGAGAAATGTTTGGCCGGTTGAGATGTTAGCATTCTTTGGCTTGACTTGAAGAAAGGCTTGTTTCGTAAACCAGAGGTGTGTTTGGGCCTTCGGGTGCTGTTTTCTGTCTTTCACATTCACACAGCCATCTCACAGCTGTCTTTTATCGCTGTTTCCTCATATCGCTGGTATCCTACAAAGAAAAAAAACATATCCTCGAGGAATTTTAATAGAAAAGCTCTCTGATTCTTCAGATAAGTTGTCAGGAATATCTTCACTTTAGATGTGCCAATATCAGGCAGAACAGATGGTGAAAAGAATTGAATGTTTGAAATCTCATCCCATCTTATTATGAGTCACAGACAACATTGTTTTTTAAAAGCAAGAGTCAATAGTGTTTCATTTTACAATTTTATGAATTCAAATGTCATGTGTGAGTCAATTGAAGTCTTAGTTAGTATCTTAATTAAAGATTTCCATTTCCATTTTTAATTTCTGAAATAGCAAAATTAGCATTAGCCATTTCGAATAAAGTTGTTATTTCATATTGTAACATAGCTTCAATAGCATGCATGATAAAGAGGCAGGAGTAGAAACCTAGTGCTGAAATGGAATTTTCAAACAGAATCTGTTACAGGTTTTTATAACATTTAATTTTAAAGCTGTGAATTGTATTATTTAGAATGGCACACTTTAGATAAAGAACTTTAGTAGACTCAAATCCTTCTCAGGCTTTTATATTTTTTTCTGCAGTAATTGTTAATCTTTTCAAGATTCAAAGACTCAAAGGTTTTTATTGTCAATTTTCACTGTATATACGAGACATACAGGAAAAACAAAGCCGCTGTTTCTCTCTTCCAGCTTTTAAATATCTAAAATTTAAATATAAAATACAATAAAATATAATAAAATACAGTTTTATAAAATAGCCTATGTACTCAGTGACAGTTTAAAATGGATAATGAAAATGAAAATAGATAACAGTGCAAATGATATTAAGGTGCAGACGGTATTCCAGATAAGTAAATGATTAAGTAGACGGTTAATGTGCAAAAAGCAGCTGAGGTAGAGTCCTTGTATGTAGTGTGTGTGTGTGTGTGTGTGTGTGTGTGTGTGTGTGTGTGTGTTACAGTCCAGGGGGCAGAGGGGGGAGGTAGTGAGTGGAGTTCAGCATCCTGACAGCCTGGTGGAAGAAGCTGTTCAACAGTCTGGTGGAGCGGGCCCGGAGGCTCCGGTACCTTTTCCCTGAAGGCAGGAGACTGAAGAGGGAGTGGTAGGGGTGGGAGGGGTCACCAGCGATGCTGATGGCTCTGCTGGTGAGGCGGGTGTGGAAAATGTCTGTGAGGGGGGGCAGCGGAACACCAATGATCCTGCTGGCTGTGTTCACTATGCGCTGCAGAGTCTTTTGGCAGGAGGCAGTGCAGCCACCAAACCACACAGCGACGCAGCCAGTGAGGACGCTCTCGATAGTACCTCTGTAAAAGGAGAACATGATGGGGGGTGGGACTTGTGCTTTCTTCAGTTTGCGGAGGAAGTAGAGCCGTTTTTCAGCCTTCTTTTCATTCCCTGATAAGGAGTTATGATATTTTGAGTTATACTTAAGAGAGGAAGCTTTTTTGTGTCTTTTTGGTTTACAGAGGTTTTTAATTTAAATTTGTATTCAGTTGAGATAAGGGCAAGTCAATATAAAGATACATTTTGCAAAAAATACACAACAAATACCCCAATGCGTGGCATTAGAAGAGTTCAAATTGTGCAACACAGAGGCAATCTTGAAAATGAAAAACAAGAGGAACTCTTAAAACAGCCTCTTTAAATCGTATTGTTGAATAATGAGGGGTTGTGTTGTCTGATGCTACTATTTGCATGATGCAGCGCCTGTTTTCTATTTAAAAACTAAATGCAGTTCAGCCTTTTCAGGGCTCAGCATCTTCAGCAATAAAACACACACTTAGCGTCAGCTGATTTCTGTCACTGAGTTTCAGCGCTGTCAACTTTTTGAGCACTTATTAGTGTCACTTCATGATCACTGACTAGTCATAATCAAGAAGTTGTGAGACTTCTGATATCAACTTTGTCAATAGAAATGTTAGAGGTTCATACAGAGGAGAGAGTAATCACACTTGTTTATTTTTGTCAACAATTTCCAAGTCTAGAGCTGCTCATAATGATATGACATGATTTCTGTTGTTAATTTTGATAGTTTATTGTTAAAATGCCATTAAATGGAAGAAAATAGCATTCAGTGCATTTTTAAACAGATCTAATGGTAACTACTAAGGGAAGCTGAAGTGCTGCAGGACAACTTTTGAACCTATAGCAGTAAATGCTGGTGTGAGAAGTGCTCTTAAAATAAGGTTGTGGGCGCTGCCAGGGCAATAAAAAAAAAAGGCATTATGGGACACAGCCCCTAAGTCCACTGCTGAGTTCACTTCTTTGATTATACTGAAAACATCCCAAAAACTGATTGCCATGGAAATTAGTGCAGGCATTCATAGTTCCCAGAGGATGACTCCTGATTGTAAAGCACGTGTTCCCTGATACTGTAAATGCTGTATATCAAGTTCTAGTTTGACTGTCTAATGGAGCTCTATAAAAAGAATATACAATTTTCCATGAACTTTGACATGGTTTTGAAGAAAAGAAGGTCCTCATGCTCAGATACAAGGCCCATACAGTAGGTCATTAATGAGTGAGCAGCAGAAGCACTAAAACAACATGTGGAGGTTTAGTTTGGCTCAGTCTGGAGTTTCACCCCTTTAATGGATTTCTCTGGTTCTAAATCAAAGTTTTTTTTATTGTACCCTTTTTAACTTGAATGGACTAAATTATATGTATTTTTATTTAGAGGGTACATTTTATTTTAGTGAGTTAAAGGGCAGAATAGTACAATTGAGAGATGTAAACGATTTGAGTGCAAATTCACTATGATTTAAGGCAGAATGGTTTGACTAAATGACAGTACAGCATGTTTTGTCTGTGGATTTGTATGCAAACATACTTAACCAAATATATCTTTGGTTTGGAAACTACAGTAATTATCTGTAATATGCTATAGTATAAAGATTAGCCCTGTCCTGTAGGGAGTTTGGATCAAAATCACAATATGTAGCTGCATGTAACATCAGACTTAATTGAATCCAGGCTAAAGTGTTCGGATTCAAAACTTTTTTCATGGCCTCTCCAGTGGCAAAGAACCCTGGTGCCTGCTTGAAAGAATATTATATCAACATTATGAGACTCTTAGGTCCCAACACCACAAGTTGGCTATGTTACAGAAATGATGCAAGTTTCACTTAAACAAACACAATAACTGCTTTCTAGTAATTGAATTGTGGCTAAGATTTCTTCACATAAAATACTGGCAATGTGGTTTTAAAGCTGCCATTGATGGTTTGTTGGTTGGTTTACCACTATCTGATATATTGCCATGAATTTCTGAAGTTCATGATCCTGAGAGGAAGTCCTTCCAGGGACACTGCAGAGTCCTTGACTTTTCCTAAAGTGCTGTGATGAGGTTGACTTTTACCAAAGCCGAGAAATATGATCCATATATGCACAGTTCCCAATATATGTGACCCAGTGATCTTTGTGATCCACTGGACTTTCCATCTAGTGTCATAATTTGTTAAAAAATGTACAATATACAACTACAAAAGTGATTACATTCATTGCATCTGCTGTGCTTTTGGTTTAGTGCTAATTTGCAAATGTAAGATGGGCTAGCATTACCAACCACACAACAGAATGTCAATCATTGATTTTAATAAAACATGGACGTAGTGAGGCCACAGGTTTCTCAAGAGATGTTATGAAGCTGGCAGTCACCATATTGGAAATGTCTACGGAAACTAACTTTTGGCTGATCTAGACACAGCCAAAGAAGATCAATCAATCAATCAATCAATCAAGCTTTATTTAAATAGCACATTTCATACAAATCAGGGCTGCACGGTGGTGCAGTGGGTAGCGCTGTTGCCTCACAGCTAGAAGGTTCCTGACTCAAATCCCCGGCCGGGCGGGTGCCTTTCTGTGTGGAGTTTGCATGTTCTCCCCGTGCATGCTTGGGTTCTCTCCGGGTTCTCCGGCTTCCTCCCACAATCCAAAAACATGCTCAGGTTGATTGATCACTCTAAATTGCCCGTAGGTGTGAGTGTGTGCATGAATGGTTGTCTGTCTCTCTGTGTTAGCCCTCTGATAGGTTGGCGACCTGTCCAGGGTGTACCCTGCCTTACGCCTGAAGCCAGCTGGGATAGGCTCCAGCCCCCCGTGACCCCTGACGGGATAAGCGGTCAAGATAATGGATGGATGGATTTCATACAAATCAAATGCAACCCAAAGTGCTTTACAGTGATTGAAAAACAAGAAAGAAGCAGAAATAAAACAATGGCAAGACATATTAGGGGAAGATAATAATAATAATAAAAATAGTACTAATAAAAAAAAAATTTAGTAGAGACTAATGAAGATGAGTTAAAGCTATTGCCCTTTGCTCGCAAAGAGCTACAACACACACCTCTCAGTCAAAACAGCAGTGCCCTAAACTATGCCTGATTATGCATAACTTTTAGACTCCATATAAACAGATGTGTACAACATATTGGACTCCAGTGGATACTATGGAAACTGATTTTGTTGTACTTGAGCTTTTTCTTCAATTATTGTGATAACGTTTGCATGCCATGTTAGCATTCTGTCAAAAGTGTCCCAGTCTATAAGTTTAGGGGGTAAATTATTGGGTGATGTGTCACCGATACACACTGCAATGGTTGCCACAATAGACAGCTGTTGGAAAGAGAGACAATAGTTTCACTTTAACCCATTGAATGCAAATAACTAAGAAAACTGCATTATCCGTTGATTACAACACAAAACAAAACAGCAAGAAGTGTAACACGGGTACAGGTATAAAATAAATTGATACAGTTAAATGGTTTTAATTTTGAAAGCCCCCTGATAGGAGATTTGGTTCTGAAACAGCCTGCATCTGACAGTCATGTGTGTTTATGATCTACTAAAGCAAAGAAGACCAATAACAGAAGACAGACAACTTCTGTTTTGTCTTTCATATTATTGTCTGTAACAGCCGTGAGGAGGTGTCAGATGAGATGATTATGACGATGAAGAAAACACTTCCCCAGTATTAACTTATTTCCACAGTAAATAATTCCAAAATAACCATTAATAAAAGTCCTAAAATACAGTACACTCAAATAAGTTTTCATCCTACCACTAATGATAAAAGAAGGATGAAGCAGATATTGAAAGACTGTTACAAAGTTACCACACTGAATCATTCCCAGCTAGCTTGACATTATTAATCATATTTCTGTCTTGAAAGAACATGCCAGCGTTGTCCTGTTCTCTTCAGACAAATTGGTTATGACTTGTAATAGATGAGATTTTAATTCAATTCAGGGGGGAACTCACTGTTCATCAAAAACAGGATGATTTAACCAGGCAGAGAAAGAAGAAGTGCTATGTTTGCAGAGCATGTGTTTCCAGACATTTGATACGTGCATTAATATAGAGCTGGCATTGTTGGAAAACACCAGACTGACTGTGATGTCTCTGCCAGTGGAGAACCAATAATTTTCCTGTTATTTGCCTTTGACATGACTGTCACTTTTATTGATGGCTGCTTTTCCTTGACATGAGGTTTTCTTGTCTGTTAGCAGCTCTCTGAGTTTCCAATAATTTTTTGGCTGGTTAGTACTTCCGCTGTCCCAGAAATGTCAAAACCTAGAATTCAGCCTATTATTTAGTTTTGACATCCAACTGAATAGTTTAACTTTCTCTTTTTTCTACCTCCCTCTGCCTTAAATGTACAAGTCTTGATGTCTGTTGGACCACTGCAGTGTCAGATATCTACACCAGAATAGAGAGCCTTAAAAATTGGCTAGTTGTTAAGTATTCTCACGCCAAAAGTTTGGTGCTTCACTCACTGGCAATAAGCGTTATTTTCAGGAAGTAACAAACTTCAACACTCTATATTGCAGATTGTAAAAAGCAGCAGACACTTCATTGTCATCCTCTTAAACACAAGGCTTCATTCAGTCTTTAGCAGCAGTGATTATGGGCTGCAGGGTTCAGCTGACTCATGTAGACATAAACAGCTAGCTTAAAGGCTATATGGGGCAGAATGGTCTCGGCGCTGCCTGTAGCGTTTGTTTATCCAACATGCTGTAATGTTATGAGAACTGCTGCTCAGGCCCTGGTTACAGGTTGTAATGTAAATATTAATGTGTACAGTAAAGGATCGCTATTTAAGGCTTACCATATGTTGTAATAATTTGAGCCACTGATTGTGGAGACTGGATGTCTTTTTAAGGATGGATACCAGCGTGGTTCTCATGTGATGTTTGACTGACTGCCTACAGGTGTGCAGAAGGTTTCAGTCCAGTTCAATACAAATTTGTTTTTAAAAAGATTAATTTTTTTTTTTTAACTTACAACTATTTAAACTGCTACTTTACATTAGGTACCTGTTAGTAACATGAATCAGTGCTTCTCAGGATAATCCAAGACAAGACAGTAAGGCAGTAAGACTAAGCCGCAGCCGCCCTCATTAATGAAATTAAATACACTTATCAATCATTTAATTTTGGTTAATATAGTGCCAAATCATTACACAAGCTACAACGTTACTTTGCATAAAGAACGGGAACAGAGACCTAATATTACCACTGTAAAAGGACAAGCATTTGAAATTAAGCATAAACTTCTAATGACAAAACAAACTGTAGTTTAAGGAAATAAATGGAGCGCCGCCTGCAAGCTAGTTCAGGCAGACAACTCGAGCTGCGCTCATTCATACTGACACGTCATCATCCTCCCTATCAGCTGATCTCAACATCCTCATTTGGCGGTCTATTTAAGCTGCATGTCTCCCCCGTCTCTGTCTCTGCCTCTGCTTTGCAAGTGCTCCTGCTGTCCTGCTCAGTGCTGTGTGCAAACTTTGTACCCACCTCCTCCCCGGCATTCCACCTGCGGGCTCCGAGGGGGGTTAGTCCTATCTCATTGCTCCTAAATGTCTGCATTTAAACAATGTTGCTGAGTAATGAGGTTTGGAGCCCATACGCCAAACACAATACTGTATGCTGCAATAAACTTTATCTTAAGTGAACGTGAGTTGTCGTACTGAACTATTAAAAAGAGCCCAATGCTTTCATTAGTGTAGAGTGTGATACCTTTTATTACACAATCAACACCTGCTGACTTGTCAGTGAAGAAATACTATGCCAAAATAGCACACAAGCACAATGACGACAGCACAATACAGCTAATCTTTAAAAAATATTTTAAAAACAATTAATAATGACAAATAAAATTAAAAACTGTTTGAAAGAATTATTGCAAAAGAAGTCATTTTCCCTTCTGCCACCACAATAGTTGTTTTCTATGTCAACCATACAGCTGATCTTAATATTTCTTTGTTTGTGTGCCACATGGCAATGTGTCCAGCAACATCGTGTGCACCAGAAACATAGAGTACAAGAGGATCAAAGAGAGAAATGGAACCGACCCTAACACAACAGTTATTGAACTTTCCATAGCCGTGAGCAGCTGCTTAAACCGACTTGAGGGAAATTTGCTGTTATGTGTGTCTATTGGAAAGCGGTAGAGGTGAGGCATCTATACTGCAGCATCAAGAGCAGTCCTTCCTGATTGGACTTCAAATGCATGAGGTGTCAGCGCTGTATTGTTTTTTTTGCTTCACTTATGTACAGGGAGAGAAGGTGTAGACACGTCATTCATCTTTATACACTCAATGGTTGGAGAAGGTTTCTAGTGTTGTGTTTTATTATACAATTCATAAGAAACTGTTCCCAGAACTCAAACTTCTCTAATGGGAACAGTGCTGCAAATATATAAAAATCAGTACATTTCTACAACCATGTCATGACTTAATCTATGACCCTCTAACTTTGTGCTCCCACATATGAACGTCGCAGCATGAAGTGTGTTAGCTGTGAATGAGAGCTTTCAGTTCTGTCCCTGCTCTTTATCTCTACCATCTCCCCTCTCTTAGAGCTGCTGGAGAGACATGCAGTCCACATATTGTGCATTGATATACGTATTTTTGGCCCATTTTATAGATTTAAAATGTATGAAATTGGCCTCTATAAATAATCAGTGGAAATATATGTCAGATGTCAGAGATATCACTCCAGAAGTGTGTGTCTTAAACTGTGGGCTGGGCCCTAACATGGGCTGCAGGCCTGTTTCTAATTGGAGTCTAAATGAGTGTGATCACTGCTTTTCCTATGTCGGGATCATAAAGAAAAACTTAAGTGACACATCCTGGGCCTTAAGGAGGAATAGTATAAAAAATCTCTGGATCTAAACAACCATAAATATTATGTTGAGGTGCTTTATAGTCAAAGAAAAGCAGAGAAGAAATGTCTGTTTTCGAGCTGGGGCAAAAAGAAATGTTTTCATTTTGATTTGCCGTGAGACAACCAACAAGCAGAAAAACTGATTCTGATTTGTGAGTCAACATGTTTAACAAAGCCATGTGATGGAAACATCTGGGGAACCAGTGTGGCAGAACAAAAGTTAATACAATGCAGAAGAATGCAATAAAAGCTCCACAACATCAGCATTTTTACATTTATCATGTGTGTCTTGTTTTGAAGCTAACATGAAATGAAGAAAAGTAAATATGGATGTAGTTTTACTGTGTGCAGTGAGTCACTGTGTGCATCTCAAAGCTATAAAAATGTCCTTTGTGACTGGGATGCTGATACAAGCTGGACAGCAGAAGTTTTTAAGGTTTACAAGTTTTTTTTTTATTTTCATAACCTTGTGGTTTGAAAGAATTTGATAGCTCTCATTAAAGGCCTTGGAAACCTGCAGTCATTTTTATTGTTAGTACACAAGGGTTTGAGAATGTGTGATAAGCCTGATTTCATGCAAATGTGTCATGATATTGAAAAGCCTTTGAAGAGGTGTCAGTAAAACAAACAATCAAACCCCACAAAAATGAACTTGTTTCATTTTTAATATCAAATTCTATTTATTATGGTGAAACCCAGCGGCAACCTAAAAATATGAGTCCAATGCGGAAGTGCTAAAAACTGCAGTTCATCGAGGACCCACTTGAGGCTGGCTCCGGAAGTACCAGAAACCACATACCCACCAATTCAAAAGAGACAATCTTTACAGCAGAAGATATTGAGATTACGAGTCTTGCAATGAGAGGCACAGCTGACTTCATTGACAGGCTGGTACACTGTAGCTGTTGGCTAAGAGGCTCAAAGCCCGCCTCTTCACGCCACACTCGCTCGACAGCAGCAATATGGCTGCTGCCGCCGATTGGCCTGAAAACAGCTCTTCAGAAACAGATGGGTGACGTCACGGATACTGCGTCCATATTTTATACAGTCTATGGGTGAAACTCATCCTCTCTGATTGCAGTGTGACATTTTCACTTTCAAAGTCATTCTTTTTGAGGCTACTCTATTGACTGAATTTTTTTTTTCATCCTTTAAAGCTGGGGTTGGTAGTCTCGGAAAACTAGCATGAATATGAATATAGCATGTCTTGAGGACTCCGTCTAACCCCTCCCCTCCTCCCTCAGAGCTCCTCCAAAATGACGCCCCCCGGCTCACATGCACGAGCGCCGCTGATTCACGACCTTATGATCATGACTGATTCAAAACCGGTCCTCACCAAAACATTCTCATAGTGAAAGTTAAAAACACAAACAAACATGGCTGCTGTTAGTACTCACAACTGTCATGCTAGCATTATCCAGTTGTGCTGGTGACATGATATCAGGAGAAAAGTTATAACACATATATAATACTGTAACAACTCTACTGTTTGTTCAACGTGTTCAGTGTAGATGTTCTTAATTCCTACAGTGTTGACAGTCAGTGAAGGCATCAGGAGAGGTGTAGAGTGTGCGAGCGAGAGAGAGGAGAGACAAGAGGAGAAGTTCTTCATTCATTCAAACATGGATTGTTGTTTTGTTGGTTGGCGTGTTCACGGCCGACAGTGACCGGTTATCAAAGCTCAACGTGTTCACGAATCGGCTCATCATCCCTACAGCATCCGGACGGACGCTACAGTACATCTACATTTCTGTAGGACTTACTGAATGTCATTAATTCTTTTGCTTGTCAGAGCCCCCGTGGTGAGAGCTTTTTAGACTCTGATCCGGACTACAGTCCTGAGCAAAGTACCTCATCGGGTCAGAGGGGACAGGCCCGAGGTCGAGCGAGAGGGGCAGTCAGTAGAGTCAGGGGAAGCAGAGGCAGGGGACGGGGAGTGCATGCTGGTGAAATGTACGCACAGGGGGCGGGCAGAAAGACAAGACAGGATTTGATTGGTTTCAAATTTTGGCACCCAAAAAACGGTGATTGGTTGGTGTTTTCCCAGGTTTACTCCGGCTGTAGATAGCAGCTTTTCTTCGCTCTTTTTTAAGAACACTTTATGTATTGATTACCATCAGGACATAAAGATCATTTTAACCAGTATAACAAAAAGTGTATCTAAATCTGACTACCAACCCCAGCTTTAATGAATGAGGTGATTAAAAACTGCAGGGAAAAATGCCCTTCTACATGTTTGACATTCATCATATGATACATTGGAATATATCATATATATATTAAGGTCTACATTGGACACTTCATCAGTGTCAGTCACTTTCTGAGTATTTTCTCCCTTTGCTTTGACATCGTCTGTCAGACTTTTTCACTCTCTTTCTTTCTGTTTGACAGAAACCAAAGAATGATTTATTGCTTGATACCAGCTCTGAGCAGAATGAGGGCAAACAGAGAGGGCAATTGTCACAAATCACCTGGCGTATTCTGGCCTTTAAGTCCATGTCGCTTGCCAAAGGCTACATCATACATGAGGCCTAATTTTAGGAAAACGCAGACCTTTTAAAACATAATTTTCTTTTCCTACTCCCTGCCTCTTTCCGAGCAATCAATCATTTTTAATCAAAGATGTCTGAATTTCATTTTTGTTTGTAATTCCATGACTGCGGCGCAGCGACAGGCTGCAGGTCCGTTCTTTTTCCCCCCCCAAAAAAAGTATGAAGCATGTGCTTGTTAAGGTGCCTGTGGTCTTCATGTGAAACACTTGAAGCAAGCAGTGTGGTTTTAATTCTTTCTTCATCCTTTTTTAAACATTGAATTTCAATAAACATGTTGGAGAATAGGCCTTCTTAGAAAAGCGTGTGAAACTGTACAGTCGCTCCTGACCAGAGACGAGGGTTCAATTCATGAGTTTGGTAAAGTAACTGCTCTAAAAGGGAAAGTTTCCACTTTAAAGAAGTGTTTGAAGAAAGCTTGATACAATTGAAAAATGTTTCTTACTTTTTGTGTGTGTACATGTCAGCAAACGGTGCACTGAAATGCACTTTTTCCACAAGTTCTTCACTTCTCTTTTAAACTCAAAAAAAGCATAGACTTTTTTCAAACTCTTTGAACACACACTCAGTTCCCCCAAAACACATTAAGGCCTTTGGGGACATGTCAAAATTGATGGTTTACCTCCTATTAGAATTTGCGTGTGTATATGTACTTGTGTGTGTGTGTGTGTGTTTGAGCATGTGTGTGTGTGTGTGTGCATCCCTTTGAAGTTTTGGAGTCCGCCCACCCTTCTGCAGCCCTGCATTGTGCCGAACAGCTCCATTTGTCCCACCTTAATCCCCCTGACGTAAACTCACATAAATCACACTGAGTTGTTTCTAAATGTGGGCAGGCTGGAAAACTCGGCCTCTGTCTCTCTGTCGCACGCTGGTTTACAGCTACCATGGAGAATTTAAGAGCTGCTGGGTGCTCAGTTAACTGACCACCTGTATTGATAATGACCTAAGCTGAAAGTGAAAATAAATGAAAGTCTCGTTTTTTGCATGGAAACTTTTATATCCTCACACAGAAGCTTGAAGATAAATTATGAAAGCTCACAAATTGAGTAAATGCACGCCAGCTTAAAGAAGCAACACGTTTTTTTCAGTCTAATTGCTCCAGAAACTGAGAAAGTAATAAGTAAACATGCATACACAGCCTGTCAGATCTTAAAAGCTCAATCAATCCAGATTTGTGATGATCCTCCTCACACTTATTTACCAAATGACTGGCTCAAGAAAAAGAGCTTTTTCAATTCTCTGTTGCTAGACCAAGTCAAATGTTGACTTTGCACTCCTCGGTTCAATCCCCTCAGTCTTTTTCCATGACACACTGGGACAGAGTTTTAGTCCTAGAGATGGGGCAGCATCATGGCACCCATAGTGCATTTAGGTCCGACCCCTCTCCACCGATGGCTCAGGGCCAGATTAAAGTGCCGGGGCTCATTGTTTACACAGCTCTGTGGTGCCACGGCTGAGCAGCCCCAAACAATGAGTCCCTGCTCCCCCTTGTCAGAGTGAGGGGAAGAATGGAGACCTCTTGACATGGCAACCTGAAGCCTCAATGCCCCCACTTTATGTAGTGGAGAGGGTCAGTGTTAGAGAAAGAGAGAAAGAAAAAAGGGGATGGGAGGGCAGGTTAGAGATAAGGGAGGAGGAGAATGGAGAAATAAATTTGGCAAGGGAACAAGGGAACAAGATATGAGGATGGATGATTTTATTGAAAATAGAAGGATAGAGCACATTGTTTGCACAGAAGTAAGAGAAGAGAAGGAGTCAGTAGAGAAAATATAAACAGAAAAAAGCAGTAGATGAAAGAAAGGGAGATATGACGCTTAGAGAAGTTGAGCACTGTGTCGTCTGAAATAAATAGTTTTGAGGGGGAAGATAATCTGAATGAGACAAATTGCATTATTTATTAGCTCACATTTACCAACAGTGCTATCTCTGTAGTGTTATTTTTAATCTGTCATACTTTGGATTGCAAACATTTTTTTGGAAAGTTATGTTATTTACTTTCCTGCCATGGTTGTTAGCACTCTCATGCAGTTTGCATCAAGACTAAAGTCAAAGTAATCAGTCCTCTCCTAAGTCTAAAGAGAAGTTTATCTAAAACTCTAAGTCCCCAACACATCCTTAGTTTTTATTACAAAACAGTAATGTTATTGTTAGCCTGACTTATGCTAAGCTATACTAACCACCCCCCAGCCTCACCTCAGAGGTTAAAATAGAGATATGAGAGTGATATGTCAATCTACTCGTCCTGGCAAAACACATTCAAACATATGACTTAAAACATGTTTGAATGACCTCAGAGAAAAACCTTTCAGACATGTCCATCAGTAGCTTCCCTCAGTACGTCATTTCACTCCTTTGGTTTCTGGTGCACTTTCCTTGGTCAAGTTTTCCTCCTTCTCCCCCAGAAAATCAACTGCATGTGGATGTGTTACATCATGTTACACAATGTTCTCTTGTGTATTTGTTCACTTCCATCATAACACAGGAACAATATGGACAAAGGGAAAACTATGTTCCCTGCTGAGCTCAGTGTGTGTGCGAGGATGTGTGTCAATGTCACAGCACAGGACAACTTCTCTCGTCTCTCTTCTGGTGCCTCTAAAAACTTCATTTATGTCTCTAAATCATTAAAGGACTGTCTGAAACATTACTGTTACTAGAAAAGTGAATTTCCCACATGTCTTTGCTTCTTGAAGCTCATCTGTTGCTGTAAGGGTTGGTAGTCATTACTATTCTCTTTTTTTGCAGGTCATTTTCTCGGCAACAATACAGTGATTGATGTACTTCGTCGCCAGGGATACGAGGTGGAGCACACCCCTGCTGGGCAGCCCATAAACAGGTACATTTATTGCTGAAGTGCTCTGAAACACACCCCCACATAAACACACACACAAATGCACACCTCTGCAACATCATGAAAAATGACCTTGAAAATTTGAATGGCCCCCTCTCATTATGAACTTCGTATTTAAGTACATTACTGCAATTTACTCTCTGGATATAAAGATGTTTTTCTTTCTTTTTTTAATGACTGCATTATAAATGATATTTATTATATATTTTTAAAATTTTAAAGTTTGTATAAACTGCAATAAAAAGGACACTCCTCTGCTCATTTTGCTACACTGGCTTCCAGTTGCAGCTCGCATCAGATACAAAACTCTAATCATGACTTACAAAGCAGTCACCAAAACCGCTCCAGTTTACCTGGAACCCCTCATCCATGTCTACACCCCTTCTTGCCCGCTACACTCAGCCTCAGAAAGGCGCCTTGTGCTTCAAGCACATAAGGCCTCAAAATCACTAGCTTGACACTTCTCTTCTGTTGTCCCTAAATGGTGGATTGAATTGGCCCACTCCATTCGATCTGCAGAGTCCCTCTCTACTTTCAAAAGGCAGCAAATTAATTGCTAATTGACATTTAATTGTTGATGATGATGATGGGAGGTTTTAAATTGTTTGGTTGCTTCATTGTAGATTTTCCTTATTTTACAAAAAAAACCAAAAACTTATTTACTTTAGAGCAGGGGCGTCAAACTCATTTCAGTTCAGGGGCCACATACAGCCCAAGTTGATCTAAAGTGGGCCGGACCAGTAAAATCACAACATAACAACCTATAAATAATGACAACTCTAAATTTTCCCTTTGTTTTAGTGCAAAAAAGTACAAGCACATTCTGAAAATGTTCACATTTAATGAACTATCTTTCTACAAAAACTCTTGTATTTTCTGCCATGAGTCTCATAGTGGGCCAAATATTTAACTCTTTAAGCCCTGAAACCTGCTGCGAACACACCAAACACACAGGTTACCCATTCACCTGACACCGAATGTAATGTTAACTGCAAGAGAAAAGATAGGTTATAATAATGAAGGAGGTAAAGTTGACTATTTAGTGGATCATCTTATAGTGCTCTAAAAAGTCTTGATGAATCTCAACCGGATTATGCAAACAGCAAGTAGCCTAATCTATTCCCTCACTTTAAGAAAAAAGTCCCAGGAAAAAAAGCGTCTTTCAGGTGCGCTCCGTCAACAATATAATTTAATGCGACCCCTAGAGGACAAATCTGAAATCGCAGTTACTTTTATTGAAAAATTGCAGTCTTAATGTCTTCTATGTAACCCTTTCATTTTGCAAAGTTATTCCGCGGGCCGGATTGGAACCTCTGACGGGCCGGTTTTGGCCCGTGGGCCGCATGTTTGACACCCCTGCTTTAGAGCATTGCCTTTACACTGCTTGGCAGTACCTGCACCCAAATTGACTTGAAGCACTTTGTTACTCTTACTGATCTTGTTTCCTCTTGTCTAGATCTTTGCTTGTGTTGTTCTTGTTCTCTTATGTACACTGCTTTGGATAAAAGCGTCTGCTAAATGACATTGTAACATTGTAACAATGTAACATTGTAACAATGTAACAAAGCTTTAGATGCACTTACAACAGGGAAAGGTGTATTGCTGGTGAAGCAGGTTTAGCTACAAAGAGCTTTTTGTTGATTTTTTAACTGGCAAAATTCAAATTTGACAATCACAAATATTAAAAAGCATTAATAAAATCCCCCCAAACCTTAAATTTTTGGTTATACAAGTCTGGGAAAGTGGGATAAAGTACTTGTCTGAAGATCTTTTTACGTTCTGGAAAGTCTGGCCTGAAAAGACTGGTTTGGGACTTTTAGTGTGATAATTTTACAGAAAAAAAAAGAATCAAATACAAAGAGGATATTCAGAGATGTTGGATAAAGAGCCGGGCAGAAAACACTATGTTTCCTTGTACTTTTGGACATTATGATTTCCTCTGAAAACATGACTCTGTAAAACCCAGGCCCATATTTTATCACTTAAACTGGAGTAAGGTTTCCTTCCCGGCCACATTATACTGGGCAACTGCTGCCTCATGGCCCTGACAGGAGTATATATTTCCCTCAACCTTTTCATCGGCTGGATTTGAAATAGGAAATCATTTTCCAAGTAAGCACAACTCCATAGCTGGTCTGTGTTCACTTTCTAGACCCAAAACAGATGTTAAGATGTCTTGCGGCCTTTATGAATAATGTGTCGCTTGCGAATCATCAAAAACTAAATGCAGAAGCTGTCTGTAGAGTGATTCTTCTCATTTGAGTCCTCTCACTCTCCATATGTCTATAAAACACAAATGATGGATTTATCGCCTTATTTTGAAGTTTTTCATAATTTTATATTTTAACAAGCATGATTTACACTGGAGCGTTGACTTCTCTGTTATGAACTGACATGAACCACTAATCTTCTTATCCCATAAGAGGAGCACTTTGGTGTGTGAGTGGTGATCAAAGAGAAGAAAATAAACAGCCAGATTCAGAGCGCTGTTGTTGTTTTTAGTGGATGAAAGGAACTTTAATAGCTTTAAACTTTGAGCACTAAACTAATAAACTCAACTTTTGTACTCTAGCATTATGTCAGTCATTTTTCTATTCTAAATCAGTTTTAACAACACTTAGATTCTGATTAATTTCTTGTGGTGATACCATGCCATTCTGCCATCTGCACACTTACTCTTTGCATGTGTTTATGAATATGCAACACATTTCTCCTAATGAAGACCATTTGGGCCATTGCAGATCAGTTCGCCTTGTCAGCCACCGTAGTGTAAAGGCTTAATTACGTTTTTCCTAATGTATATTAAACCTGTCTTACTACTGTTGCATCAAATCAAAAGCTTCTACTTGTTACGTGACCTGACTTTGATTGACATGCATTGAATTCTTACAAAAGGTCAACAAATATAGTTCTATAAAGGACAATAATTAAAGGTGCATGCAGTCAAAGAGACGATTTCCAAAGGAGTCATCTAAAGCAGATAAATGACACACAAATGCCTTTGTAAAATTTCCTGCAAACAACAATGATTTGCAGCCTACAGTTAATCCTGGCTTCAGGAATCTCAGATTTTAGTTTTGGAAAAGTAAACTCCTCAGTGATGTCTCTTATCTCAGGGCCTTTTAGGTTTTTTTTTTCTGCTGTTTCCACCGTGCAGATTCCACAGCAGATAAATCTGACAAAATCCCCATCGGCCACCTATGAAGAGTTGTTGAAAAGGCCAAACCAAGCAGAGCCCAAACCTCCTGCTGTGAAGCATGTAGTGCAGTCTACCATGGCACAGTGCGGGTCATATCTTACTGCAGATCTGTTTTCTTTCTGTGTGTGAATGAATTGACTTTCACACACAAACTCTGTGTTTGATGCAGGATTATGAGCCTGTCATGAACCTGCTTTTGATGCAATCACTCAAGACTGCTGTCATGGGTCAATCCCTGGAATTTACAAATGGTTTATCTATAAATATCTCTGCTTACCTGCAGAGCTATATCCGGCCTTTTATAAATATAATTACTATCTTTGTGTTCATTTAGGTTTATCCTCAATAATTGTGCTGGTCTGAGTATAAGTGGGTAGGGGTGTAACAGTCCAAAATTACGTTTGCTTCTTGGTAACAAAAACATGCCATTGCCCAACAGCCCCCTCAAAATCTCCTCCCTGGATGGGTCAGAGATTGAGTTTGTTGACTGTTACAAATACCTAGGGATCTGGCTTGACTGCAAACTTTCTTTTGAAGCACACATCAACACACTACTCACTAAGGTCAAATCCCGCATTAGTTTTCTTTATCGCAACAAATCCTCCTTCACACACTCTGCTAAACAGCTTCTGGTTCAGATGACAGTCCTCCCTATTCTTGATTACGGTGACATAGTCTACAAGTCTGCTTCCAACACTCCTTCACAAACTGGATGTCATTTACCAAGCTGCTATCAGTTTTGTCACTGGAGCCCCATTCACCACTCACCACTGTCACCTGTACTCTCAGCTGAACTGGCCCTCACTCCACTCTCACAGACAAACACACTGGTTTCTATTCATTTACAAATCCCTCACTGGTAAAACCCCGTTATATCTACAGTCACTAATCAAACTTCACAGCACAAACCGTAGCCTGCGCTCAAGTAGCCTTATCAAACTCATCCCACCCAAAGCCCAGACCTCCTTTGGTCGCACCTCCTTCCAGTTTTCCGCTGCAAATGACTGGAATCACCTTCAACAATCCCTAAAGCTGACCTCTCTCATTCCACTCGCCACTTTCAAAAAACTAATACACCCCATAATTCAACATCACTGCACTTGCTTTTAAATTGCTTTTAAGTTGTTCACTTCTGTCATATTTTTGTATTGTATTGTTCTGTCTCTAGGTTTTGTTTTGTCTTTATTTATTGTCATGCCACCTGTGTTGCCTACTCGCCCAGGTCGTTATTGCAAATGAGAATTGGTTCTCAATTAACTCACCTGGTTAAATAAAGGTTAAATAAATACATAAATAGTATGAATGTCTTGGATCTGTACACTCTTGATAGGTACATTTTCAGGGTTCCCACGCGTCCTGGAAAAACTGGAAAACCTGGAAAACAGTTGACCAGTTTTCAAGTCCTGGAAAACACCTGGAAAACTGGGAGAAAAAGTCAAATGTCCTGGAAAATCACAGATTATCCTGGAAAATTATTCCAACATGACTGTGTGCGATCTAACAAGGTTTAAAAAAACACATCCCCATTCAACATTTGTGGCCATTTTTGTCATTCAGATCTATTTAGGTCAATTTATGCTCTGATCCTCTGATCATTATTATTATTTATTTATTTCACTAAGGCAGCTTCCAGAGTCCTTTGCTGGATCTTTCATTTTCTTAGCTAATTTTATATTTTTTGAAAAAAGAGAAAGCTGAGATGAGAGTTGCCCATCATTGTTACTTGGTTGCACTTATAAAGTGAAGTGCTGTACATCTGTGGTTGCATTACTCTATATTTTAATTTGCCATCATTTTTAAGCATGTAAGAGATGATTTCATGGATAGCCATAGACTGCACGACTTTCAATGTAGACTTCCACTGAGAGGAACATATTCGACTATTTAGGAACTAAATTTAGACTGTAATACCAGCTCGATCATCACTGAAAATGTCCTTGAAATGTCCTGGAAAATGATCTCTGGAAAAGAGTGGGAACCCTGATTTTTTTGTTTACAGAGATGAAGCAATCTATGCTAACTCTGCCTCTCCTGCTCATCACCTTAACATACACACACACCAATGGTCACAGGTAACCACTGTTTGAGTTCACAGCACAAAAGACTGTATAAAACAAAAAAAAAGGATTCAAGGAAACTACAGTACATGCAGTGTGTGGTGCACTCCCTTGTTGGGACCATTTTAATTACCTTTAGTTCTTCACCCAAATGTTTCTGTACGCATTTGCACCAAATGGAAAGTGCTATACTGAAACCATTCTGAATGAAAACAGGTACCTTTACATCCATAGAAGAGGGTGTAAGCTTGAGAGTAGGTCTCATAAAGTGATTATTTGCTGACCAGCAAGGATGTTACTACAGAGAAAGGGGCTCTTTATCAGTCACATTGTCCTATTTTAACAATTGGAATCCCCTCCCCATGCTCGTTTGTTCCGCAAATGACCAAGACTGTACCTGTCCTTTCCAGGCTGATTGAACACTGTTTTGATGATACATTTACCATTTAAAATCTATCGAATCCATACTGACTAGGGCAAGAAACTGTTCCTCCAATACTGTAGCTTGCCTTTTTGTGGAAAACTGAAGTCATGGTTCAGATGGATTTCCAGCAGTTAATATGATTTATGAATGAGAGTTGCAGCAATGATAAATAAATATGGCGGCTGAGCTTACTTCTGGAGAAATAACTCTAAGATGCACCGGCACAAACTTTGGGCTCATTCTTTGCTTTGCAGATCTTCATTGCTTTTACCCCTCTTTTAATGCTTTATTCTTTTTCACTGCTTGTAGCCCCTTTTTATTCTTTCTTTCCTTTTATATTTTTAATTGTCTTTCTTTCTTGGTCCCTTTGGTCTCAGTTCTTATCTTTGGGTTCTTGGGTTGCCTGTGTTGAATCATTGTTTGGGTCTTTTGAGTTTGTTTTCCTAATGCCTGATTTGAATTCTGTTTAAACTCTGTCTGCTGAAGTACTCTCTGTGCTTGTTTTTATTTATTTATTTATTAGTTTATTTGACAGGGGCCATGCAAAACAAAAACTGTCAAGCCAGAGTTAGCTATAAGCTAATTTTCATCTGTGGTCCCTGGGCAGGAAGATGTAAACAAATGTACAATACAAATGATAAAAAACATACTAGCATTTAAAACAATACATAGACTACTCAACACGGTCCATCACTAATAACGACACATTTAAAATTACATTTCATTGTCTCTAATTTGATGCATTCAGATGAGCACATGATTGTTTTTCCTTGAGCCATAATTTTAGTTTACTTTTAAAAACACTGAGGCTTGTACAGTCTCTAATGTGAGTTGGGATTGAGTTCCATTTTCCTGCTGCTCTGACTGCCATTTGTGAAACACTTAAACCATGTTTTTTTTTTTAAAGGTGCTATATAAAGAAAAGGTATTATTATTACCATGAATAGGGAATGAGATAGAAACCTGCTTCATTTAAATCAAGTCATTGTTGCAGAAACATGCATGGATTGTCCAATTAACTTAATGAATAAAAGGGAACAGGAATTGATCTAGACATAGGGGAATCCTGGTGGTCAGTGTCTTGTCAGCATGGCTAACAGTGCAAAGAGGTCCACAGGTTGACTACATTAACTAAAGCAAAAGATAAGGAGGAAGGGAATCATAATTTATGTTGCAAAATCATTTCTTGAAAAGGGGGAACAACCTCCACAGCAAAGCATTTCAGCATTGTGCATCAAATTAAACAAAGTCATCTCATCTTCCCACCAAGTAAGAGCAAAGTGTTGACAGTGGATTTGATGAAGACTTGGATCTCTTAAGGAGGCTCAATAATGGTATCAATATCAACATCAATAGAAATTGACTAGCCCCCTTTCTGACAATGAGTCATACTTTCATGGACATGGAAAATGCAGCTTTAGTAAGAGAAATCATTTAGAAAAAGATCAGTCTTTTCTAACCTAGTTTTCCCTCAGAGGAAAAGATTGGTCACATCCCTGACATCAATGATCACATAAAGATGTGTAGTTTAAAAGGCACATGCTGTGTTGAGAGTCTCCATCTAACTTTGACTTGAAATATCACCTCTTTTTTTTTATCTTAGGAGATCATCATCCAGATCATCTTTGTCAGACTCAGAGGACCAATACGCTGAGTCCCCTCTCCTGGAGCCTTTCCTCCATGAGCTCCCACACAAAGAGGAGGATCAGGGGCGTCCCCTGGAGGACGATCTGTTACCCCACATGCTTCTGCCGGCAGACAGCCTGGAGCTGCTGGAGAAAGCAGAGAGGAAGATGCTGAAGAAGAAGAGGAGGAACAAGCAGAAGAAACAGCGGCACCGGCATTTTAACGACCTGTGGGTGCGCATCGAGGAGAGGTAAGAACGAGACAAAGCATGGGGTTTGTTACGACTGTAAAACTGCTGGCCTGTCCTAATTGCTGTGAAGACAGGATGGAGAGAAAAGTAGAAGAGCAGAAACATGAGGTCAAAAGTGAGGACAAAAGAAAGAAATATGTCCTCAATAGTTTGAGCTTTGAGAAGACAGACAGACAGGATGTGAGAGGGGAAATTGAAAATGTGTAATGCAGTATCCGCTTGTCTATAGAATAAAACTGACACTTCCTGCTGTGATGCCGCAGGCTCAAACAACCAACATATCAAATCACCTTACTTTTCATGCTGTCTGCACACACTTCAGCACACATACACACACACACCCTGCAGTGTGGTATGGTATGAGTCCTGTCTAGATTTTAGCTGGTATAAGTGTCTTGGATGTGAAAATAACAGCCTGGGAATTCCTACTAAGTATCCGGTTTTGGGCTCACAGTAGCTCCAGGCAGGGACTAACCGGACAACAACAGAAGCTCACCTTTCAGACAAAAACGAGACCTCAGCACAAGGTGTGGTCTGAGGTGAAACTACTCTCTTGTAAGGGGAAATAGTTTAGTTTAATGGATAAGATTCAGAACCTGCTCAGGAAGTAAAAACATTAATTTGACCCTCTATCTAGAGCAGGGGTGTCAAACTCATTTCAGTTCAGGGGCCACACACAGCCCAAATTGATCTGAAGTGGGCCGGACCAGCAAAATCATAACACAATATGTTTGTATGGTCTTTTTTGCCATGATGAGTCTCACAGTGGGCTTTTGCTCTTTAAGCACTGAGACCTGCTGCGAACACACCAAACACACAAGTTATCCATCCACCTGACACCGAATTGAATGTTTACTGCAAAAGAACAGATTACAGACATGCATTATAATAATGAAGAAGGTAAAGTTGACTATTTTGGACTCCTCAGTTCCAGCATGAGCAGTTTGCTTGCTGGACAGTGTTGTATGCAGCGCTGTAGTAGAAGAAAGGTACTTTATTGATCCCCAAGGGGGAAATTTAATTTTTTCACTCGTGCTATATTGGACATGCTACACATACAGTTTTTTTGGTATATACATACAAATGCACACACATGCAGTGAACATGCTTAGGGAGAGATGTCAGAGTGAGGATACTGCCGTCAACCAGCGCACCCCGAGCAGTTGGGGGTTCAGTGCCTTGCTCAAGGGCACCTCGGCAGTGCCCAGGCAAGTGAACCAGCACCTCTCCAGCCACCCGTCCACTTGCCAAACTTCATCCATACTGGGACTCGAACCGGCAACCCTTCGGCAAGCCAAGTCCCTATGAACTGAGCTACTGCCGCCCTGTAGTGCTAGTGTTATTAGTTAGTGGATCATATTATAGTGCCCAAAAAAATCTTTATGAATCTCAAACCGGATTATGCAAACAGCAAGTCATTTATTTTATCACTTTGAGAAAAAACAGTCCTGAAAAAAAAACCGCTTTTCCGCTTCTGGTTCACTCAGTCAGCACCATAGACTGTATACAATATGCTGCTCGACTGCTGTCGAGCTATTGTGATGTAAAGAGGATGGCTGACTAGCCAACAACTACAGTGTTCCCGCCTGTCAGTCAAGTCAGCTGTGCCTCTCATTGGAAGACTCATAATCTCAATATCTTCCAAATTGCTGCATTAGAAAAAAAACTCAACCCCTACAGTGTGTGCCGATAGAGAAATGATCTATCCAGACTTCACTGGTCTTTTGTACCAGGCTGTAAACATGTTTACTTCTACTGTAAAGATCGTCTTGAGCCAGCCTCAAGCGGATCCTCAATGAACTGCAGTTTTTAGCACTTCTACATTGGACTCATATTTTATAGACCAGAGGTTGCCGCCTGATCTCAACTGAATTTTGCAAATAGCAAGGAATCTATCTTCTCACTTTAAGAAAAAAAGCATTGTTCAGATTTTGGTTTACTCCTATGATTTTACGTGACCCCCCCAGAGGACAAATCTGAAATAGTAGTTACTTTCATTGAAAAATTCCAGTTAATGTGTTCTCTGTAATTTCTTCACTTTGCAAAGTGGTTCCGCGGGCCGGATTTGAACCTTTGGCGGGCCGGTTTTGGCCCGCGGGCCGCATGTTTGACACCCCTGATCTAGAGTATCTCAGCAAACATTGACTTAAAGGATTTTTAGCAGAATCAGTCATTGACTTAGCCACATTGTTACACACCCAAGGGCAGTTCAGAGTTGACCTGACTTCCACATCTTTGAACTTGGAGAGGAAATAGGAGCACTTGGAGGAGACGCAGTCACAAGGAGAAAAAGCAAAAGCTAATCAAAAAAGCCTCAGGACCTTTCTGCTGTCATGAGAGGAAAAAAAACAAGGATGTCGCTCTTCTAGGTCCTTTTTAATATATATAGTTTTAAATGTATATTTTACAGCTACGTGATAGAAAAGTCAGCTCAATTAAATAATTAGATCATTATCCCATGTGTCAGATTTTCTTGGACTCTCCAGTTGCTGTAAAAAATGTGAAAATGTTAGCTACATGTGTCATGTTTGGTTGTTCAGGCAGGAAACTAGGACCCAAATTCAGAGGATCTCAGGCAGACAGGTCTTGTGTTCATGTTCAAAACCCCAAAAAGGGAAATGTAAACCCATTTCACAGTGAAACAAAGCAAAGCAGGCAGAGTAACAAGGATGAGGATGTGACTGAACAATGGAAAGGGTTAAGTGTAAACAGAGTCAGGCTGGTAAAGCAGGTTATTGGTGTAGAAGGAGAGAGGGAAAATGGTACATGATAAATGATGTAATATCTCTTTATTTGTTTTAATCTATAATCATACCAATGTTTTGAAAATCGAGATAATGACATGCATGCCATGGTACAATTAATAGTTTTGCTCAGAAAGAATTTCATACAAGATATGGGTAAGTATGTGCAAAATTCAAACTAGTTCTCTGGTCTAAAGCTGGTTTGATTTCTACCCCCATTTGAACATGTCATTTTCATGCACAGTATACACCGTTCCAAATTACTGATGGAGAAAAAACCCCAACCATGTAGCGTCTGTTCTCCCCGTGAACAGAAGTCGTTTGTGGACGTTTGTGTACATTATGTCTGCAGAAATGTTTTCTTTCTTTCTGAGGGACTCTGTATTTTTGAAGTGAGAGGAAGCAGACAGTTTGTGTGCACACGTTACAAAGTGTACACCATGCACGTCTCTGTATATTTTAACTTCTGTAAAAGGTGGAGGAGTGAGACAGGTAGGAGGAGCAGAGGCAACTGGGGCACCCCAGCTCTCTGTTGTGTTATGGCTACAGACTGGTGTGTCACCTGGTGTCCCTACACCTCTGCTGCCCGTCAAAGCCATGATCAACCTGCTTCTTCATTTCTCTTGACACTGACATCTTTGCTTCACTGAGTAGTGATACATAAAAGGATTTAACAAAAGCCGAGAGGAAACAAGAACTTACTTATCTGTGAAGGTTCTCAGTCATCCATGTCATGGTAATTCAAAGCTTGATCCAACAAGGCAACTGGACTTAGTAGAGAACAAAATCCAAAGTCCAACTGAAAAGACACAAAAAACACTATAGATCATTTCACTAGCAAGGACCACGCCACACAAGGATATAAGTTGAACATTTAATGAATTAGTTGTGCGTGGTGTGCCCAGCAGAAGGAGACTCAGGATGGGGGTTCCGTCTCAGCGTTATCCTGCCGGAGCTGATCTTGACCCGGGTTGTACCTGGAAGTAGACAAGGCATAGAAGGAGCGAGCACGAGTTGAGTAGGAGAGGACAAGGAAATAGGTTAAGTGCAGTAGAGTAAGGTTAGGGAGGGTGGGTTGAAGAATCACGGACAAGCAGTTGGAGTAGGCTGGCTACGTTTAAGAAGGCTTGTCAGGTGATTGAGGGTGTGGTTTAGGCTTGGTCCTGCTCCCGAATCTAAGTTAACACCTTAACTTCATTAAGTACAACAGAAAGACACAAACAAGACTCAGGATGAAGGTTCAGTGTACTGACAAAGAGAGGTGAACACAGCGGCTGACAGGGGAATCAACACAGGTGTGGGAAAAGACACAGGTGAAACTAATTAGTGTAATCAAACAGGAGGGCCGCACACAAAAGCAGGAAGTAAAACTAAACCAGACACAAGGAACAAGTACTCCAAAATAAAACAGGAATACATACGCAATGAAAACAAGAACACAAGAACACAAGTCATGAAACACAGGGAATGGCAACTGAAATACACATGGACACATACTGTAGTCAGAGCATCTAACAGCAGAAAAATCAATTGCTGAACTGGGGTAAAAATTTAACACATAAAGGGACAAGAACAAACAACCATTGAAATGTACAGAATAGATCATTTAAGAGAGAGAGAGAAAGAGTGTGGCAAACTTAAGGAATAGGTTGTAACCATGAGCAGATCAATGAGTTGCTCATCCAGGAGTTTTACATTTGTTAAAGCTCTGCTGATTGGTCAGGGCAATGAATTCCTCTGTCTCGAGTTTTTTCCTTTGTGGCATTCACACCATTATTATTTCCAGTGGCCTTCCTGTAAGCCTTCTCTGTGAGTAGTGGATGACATGTGGTTGTGGAGAGAGTCATGCTCGTCTGCTGATTAAACAAATATTTTTATTTAAGCTATGAGAACAGTTCAGTGTCTGAGCTGAGCAGCTACAGAAAGGAATGCAGGAATGCAATTTCAATCCATCAATCAATCAATCAATCTTTATTTGTATAGCGCCAAATCACAACAAACGTTATCTCAAGATGCTTTTACAAACAGAGGAGGTCTAGACCACTCTATGTTAAATTATGAACAGAGACCCAACTTCAAGACAGGGTAAGACTCAGTCTGACCCCACCTTAATCCACCATGAGCATTACCCCCGTTGTCAGGGGGTTTTAACCAATCAGAACACAGTATTTAACACAGCTGTGTGATTATGTGTTGTAATATTTACTCAAGCAGAAAAAGTGTTTATAAAAGGCCTTGTCATTCTTTGTAAGAACCTGATTAAGAGGAATTTTTTTCTCTTTCTTGAAGGAAAATATATATTAAGAATAAAGGTTGACTTTTTTTTCCTCTAATTTGTCTTTTCAATTTTTTCCTCTTTTCTTCTCAGCTCTATGGTCCAGTCCCCGCCTCCCCCGCTGGTCCGCATCATAAATGGTTACATCACAGTACAGCCACCTGACAGAGTCCACAACCCCCACAACTACCATCACACATCTTCAGCATCGACCACCTCCTCATCCTCTCTGTCTTTAGTCATCGTCCTCTGCGCAGTGCTGACAATCCAGACATGGACTTCATTCCTCTGGTAGATCACTGATTGGACCTCTAGTAAGAGTCAGCCTGATTGAATATGAACTCTCACATATGGTTCAATCTACCGGCTCGGTGAGGCTGCAGAAGAGAGCGGTGTCTCTCAGAGACTGTGCAGAAATAAAAAGCATGGAGAAAGGATGTGAAATCAGTCTTAGCTGTCGGGTAACACTACACTCCATGGATGTTAGCTCACATAAAGTTTGTGTTGCTGGGACTGAACGGTGAATTATGTCAGTAGAGCACATCTTTTACAAATTGAGGCCTCAGTGAGCATGTGAAGGCATAAGGTTTCAGGTTTTGTGCAAAAACTTCAGGCAAAAGTGCATAAAAAGCAGCTGGAAAGTCAAGTGACAGCTTACATACAGAAGTATTATAAAACATCTCACTGATTTAACACAACATAACAGCTCCCTAATGAACTACAGTGTTATAATACACTCATCATTCAACATGCAGTACCTCTTAGAATAAAGGAACTCACTGAAGGGACTTTTAGGTAAAAGAACATTGTTATAAAAACTATTACTAATTATCAAATACCTTCAGTTTTTATGGCTGAAACTATTTGTATAAGTGTGTGTGTGTGTGTATGACAGAGTGTGTTTGTGTGAGAGAGAGAAACAAAGTCTATCAGCTCTTAAACCCTCGGGCCTTGCAAACAAAGGACTCTAATTTATTCTTCTATAGAAGAATACTCTACAAAGTCGTACTGTGGGGGAAATTGTACATATTGTTTCAAAAATAATAGAGATGTATTTTAGAATTATAAAAAATAAAAATTATCAAAAGTGTTGTTGTTGATTATATAAATAGATATGCAGTATATTTTTGAAAAGGAAATCAGGAACTAACCACATAGCCTGTGTGTCATGTGTCTCACTGAAATGAAAGGGACATGCGATGGTATTGTACTTTATGTATCAGTGTTATCACTTTGCTTTGCTGTATGTGTCTACTGTGAGGATTCATGTTTTTGTTTTCACATAGAGATGTTGTTTTGGTGTTTAATTTATTTAACTACTATAGTTTTGCTGTAGGCCACATAAAACATTCCCCGTGTTGTTTTTTTTAATATTCCTTGAATTCACTATGATGTCCACATGTGTTATTTTCAAGTGTTTTTGCCAATGCATATGATTATAATAGTAATAATAAAATATTCAATCACCACACAAGGATGTCTGCACAGATAGAAAACATACAGCAGAGGGCAAATTGTCTTTCACATTTCACTTATGGCATGAAATGATTGTAATAGTATTACCATGACAACAATAAAATATTTATCTAGATTAAAATCTGATTCCAATGTGCTTCATGACTTCAGAGTACATCATTAAGACCTACTCTTCAGGCTCAGCTTTTGATTTAAATAATTGATATCTGCATGCATTGCTACACATTTATCTTGTGCACACAGGATACATTCTTTGTTGGGGGGTTTTGTTCGCCCTTGTGTATGGTCAGTGTGCTGAACCAGGCAAGAACATTAACTGTTGGCTCTTAAATGCCATTTATTTTCATAAAAACAGATCCACATTAGTTTTCTGACAGCCACCTTTGGGCAGCAAATGCATTTAAATAATCTGTTTATTATTTGATTTGTTGGTTCTCTTACAAATACAATACATTTACCAAAAAATAATATATTTAATTGGAAAAAAAGGTACTCTTCTTTGTAATCTGTGCTTTTATTTGAATCTAGGTTTAGATGACCCTGTAGCTCACACCAAGATGGGGGGCAAAAACATTAAACGCACCTTTCCCAAAGACATTTTGTTTAAGGACACATGATGTGTCCGTGTGACCAAATGTTTCAACCACTGTACATTTCAGGAGTCCACAGAGAACATACATATGAAGACAGTTCATGTCATAGCTTAAAACATGAAAGACAGAGCAGCAACTTCTACTGTTGAAAAAAGAAGCTAAGGTGGAAGTGTGAAAGATTGCAGTATCCACTTAAAGGTGGCCCCAGAAGCCCAGAAAGCCCCATTAAATGCCCATCACCAGAGTAAAACATGTTCACAGTCTGGTTAAAAGAAATAAACAAACTGTTATGCTCTCAAAAGCTCATTACTATATCTAATCACATAGAGTGTGGCAGATTTGACTGACAAGCTGGTGTTGCAGCAGTGTGTTACCCAAATGCCTGCTTCAGTTCACTCTTTATCTGAATGTAAATTTTGAGCAAGCATTTCCAACATGGCAACCGTCATCTTTGGGCTTCAAAAGGCCTTTTCAGAAACCAGTGGGTGAAATCACTGAAACTACATCCATGTTTTATACAGCCTATGATAAAGATGTCACAATGTTCTGTCTTATGGTTATGCAAGGACGGTGACCAAACTTTCTCATACAAAATGCAATGAAGGGAGCCAGAAACAGAGTCCATATGGTAGACTAAGTCTAACATTGTCAGTGAAGATGAGGTAGCATGTGTATAAAAAGTATCACCATAGTGAATTACTGATAAAAATGACTGTTGGCCTAACAGTCTAAGCGCATATCCAATATATACAGAGGCCGTAGCCCTCGTCGCAGAGGTGGTAGGTTCGATTCCAGCCTTGACCATTAACTACATTTCCTCCCCCACTCTCTACTCCCCACATGTCCCTTCTGTCTTCAGCTGTCCTAGCCATTAAAGGCAAAAATGCCCAAAATATAACTTTGAAAAAAAAAGTCACATGCAGTTTTTCCTTGCAATCTTGACCTTGAGGCTCTAGATGTGATTATATTTACTGGTTATCAGATTAACTGGTGAAAATCAGAATCAGGGCGCAGATTTGGCCTGATGGCTAAATTGCGCGCCCATGAAGCGGTTGGCCCAGGTTCGATTCCAGCCTGCAGCCCCTTTCCCGCATGTCACTCCCCCACTCTCTCCCTGTTTCCAGCACTATCCCCGCTCTAATAAAAGGTGCAAAAAGCCCCAAAAATATGTAAAAAAAAGAAAAAAGAAAAAGAAAATCAGAATCACAAATATATACAAAACATGCATAATTGTGACAATGTTCAGAATAAGGTAGCAGGCTAGCAGGGGGTATGAAGATTGAAATAGGCCATATTGATTAATTAGCAGAATGTTCCACTGAACAAACTTTTGAAACTTGTACTGGTAAACATACTAAAGCTGTAACAGAAAGATGAAATATGTTCTCATGCACTTTAAGATACAGAACCATTTGTAAACACAAGTCAGTATTTTGTTACCACAAAAGCATTACACTAATCATATATTTGGTTTGTCTTGAACAAATGCTTAGGTGCATATACACACACTCATGCACATTCAACATGCTACCCTTCTTCCCTGACCCAGGGTTCATGGCGTGTTTATGCGATGTTAATGTGCTGTGATAAGGCTGCTATTAGAAGCTGTTTGATGTGTGCATGTGGTCCGCCACGGACAACAGCAGCTGCTCTGCTGTCGCATGTCGACCCTGCAGGAAACAAACAGGAAACCAGCCCAACAGACTCTTTAGATGTACAGGAAATGAGAGTTAATTGATTTGTTTTTTCAACAAGGATAGAAGACTAATTGACTTGTTAGTTTGTGCTTTGATTTTTAAGTGACTGAGTGCTAGAAAAGGTCATAGAGGTCTGCTTGTAACTGATGTTCGGAAAGGAAACATTAATTACCTGTTTAAATGAGGTGTGAGGTATTGGAGAGAAAGTTTCTTCAGAGCATTTTCTGTCTGATTTGTTAAGTTTCCTGCAAATTACACTCTGCTGAACAACACTGTTGATAAGCAGTTTAAGGTAATAGTTCCAGTCCTAACCCCCACACTAATGGACTCACAGATTTTGAGGTGCTGTAAGTGTGTGAGTGTATACGGCTGCCCCACTGTCAGTTTGTCATGTGTGTGAGGGCTCTGATGCAGACTTAACAACACCAAATTTGTTATGGCAACACCCTCCCTGATTGATTGTAATGTGGCTGTCAAGCTATAGAGGGAGGTGAAAGAAGCAGGAGATGCAATATTGATCAGGAGAGACTGACAACTGTACGAGGGAGCAAGTTAGAATTATTGCAAATAGTCTGGTGGAGAAGTTTTGATTTTTTGTTTCTCCTGGTGTGTTAGTTGAAGAGTTCGCTGAGTTACCTTCATGTGTCTATGTTAAAAGAGAAATCCTTTGGAGCACTAATGAAAGGGTGCGACAGACCAAAGAAGTGCAAGCTGTTTGAGAGGGTAATGCATCATGGCAAGCCAAAGCACTACAACAGGCCCATCACTTATCAATATTAAAGCATGTCAGCAGACACCTGGAAACCCTAGAAGACAGCTGATGTTGTCCAGGGTAAAAAAGAAGGTATTTTTCATGTCCACAGGCTTTCATGTTGGACTAACTAACAGATTAATGAGAACTTGGTCATATGAAGGATGTTCCTACATTGATGTTATATTAAAAAAATTAAAACAAAAAAGTGTCAACATATAGGGGAGAACGGGGTTGGTTGTCACACGGGTTGGTTGGCACACTTGTTATATCTCGCCACCAGAGGGCACTGTCTCTCAAATTGGGGTATGGACATTTCCAGAATTAGGATCAGAGCTCACCTACATAGTCCTCTCTGGAGTAAGACAGCTGAACTTGAGGTGAGAGGACTTTTTGTGTTTTTCATGTCAAATTGTAAATATTCAGCTCCTCAGTATTTTTCTTCTAGGCTTTTAAACAATGGGTTTATAACAAAACAAGTGTTCCCCTTACAAAGTGTGAGGGGAAAGCTTAGATTTTTATTAGCTAGCTAAGTAGTTGTTAGATATTTGTTAGCCTTGATGCTAGCAAAAATTCCATTTGGAGTTGGTCGTCACATTCTCTTTGGGGTTGGTTGTCACATGTAACTGCAACCCCTATGTTGGCAAAATCATGCATGGTGAAATGAGTTGGAGTGTGCAGACCCTACATTTACCATCACTGTAACTCAGACAGTGACTGCATGTAGCCTAGTTGAGTAGGTCATAATTGTTAGGCCTGTTTGTTTTGTTCTTTATGTTGTTATATAGGCTGGCCTAAAGATGTGTTTACTGTTCATGCTCCTTGCTCATTTGATGTTAAAATGCATTAAGTTATGTAGGCCTATCGCTTGTCAGTGCAATTAAACTTTCAAATTTAGTTCTGCCTTCTTGCCTTTTTCAAAAGATTTTTCCAATTGAAATACCATTGTGACAACCAACCCCATAGTGTGTGACAACCAACCCCATAGTGTGTGACAATCATCCCCATAGTGTGTGACAACCAACCCCATAGTGTGACAACCAACCCCATAGTGTGTGACAATCATCCCCATAGTGTGTGACAACCAACCCCATAGTGTGTGACAACCAACCCCATAGTGTGTGACAATCATCCCCATAGTGTGTGACAACCATCCCCATAGTGTGACAACCAACACCATAGTGTGTGACAACCAAGCCCATACAACCAACCCCATAGTGTGTGACAACCAACCCCATAGTGTGTGACAACCATCCCCATAGTGTGTGACAACCATCCCCATAGTGTGTGACAACCAACCCCATAGTGTGACAACCAACCCCATAGTGTGTGACAACCATCCGCATAGTGTGTGACAACCAACCCCATAGTGTGTGACAACCATCCCCATAGTGTGTGACAACCAACCCCATAGTGTGTGACAACCATCCCCATAGTGTGTGACAACCAACCCCATAGTGTGTGACAACCATCCCCATAGTGTGTGACAACCATCCCCATAGTGTGTGACAACCAACACCATAGTGTGTGACAACCAACCCCATAGTGTGTGACAACCAACCCCATAGTGTGTGACAACCAACCCGATAGTGTGTGACAACCATCCCCATAGTGTGTGACAACCATCCCCATAGTGTGTGACAACCAACCCCATAGTGTGTGACAACCAACCCCATAGTGTGTGACAACCAACCCCATAGTGTGTGACAACCAACCCCATAGTGTGTGACAACCAACCCCATAGTGTGTGACAACCATCCCAGTGATGGTGTTGGTTGTTACAATGTGTCAGAGTGTCTTTGATAGTTAATTGCCTCTTTGTTACAAAGAGTTGGAAAATGAGAGGGATACACATTTCAAGCCAACACCTTGAGCTTCAATTTAATGTAGGAATGAATATTGAAAGATGTTTTGATGATGAGCAATCATCAAAATAGTAAAAAGTGTGACAACCAAGCCCGTTTTCCCCTAGCCATCATTGAGGCGCTGGTTTGGCCTAGCAGTTGGATGGCACATCCCAAGTACAGAGACTGTGGTCAGCTCGGTTTTGATTCTGACCTGTGGCCCTTTGCTGCTTTACGTCCTCCACTCTTTCTCCCAGGTTTTAACTCTTACTGCTACCCTAAACAACACGAACAAAACAAAGCAAACATGGATTTGACCGGAAAGTGGCAAATACGTTTATCTGTAAGTGACAACACATGGTCGATCACTTTTCTGGTGTTTAAAGTTGTTAATGTTTTCCCAAGCAATGTGTCAGGTCAATATAGTGTGCCCAGTTCATCATTTGTATACCATCCCAAGCCCTCATCCATACACTGCACTCACTGCACACCTGATGTCACTGAAGTCCATGGAGGTTCAGGGATGATTAGAGTCAGGGCAGAGATTGGGGTTCGGCCATGGTTGCATGCAGAGTCCATGAAATCTCCTTGGTGAAAGGATATCTGGGAAATGAAGTAAAATAAGAAGTTTAGCTTGATACTAGAATCTTGATGCAACATAGAGGTATTTGATTACGAACAAGTGGTAGGTGAATGCTGATCTTCTTTAACACAAACAGTGGGTACTTACCCCCCCATACATTATTACATTTACCTTTGAGAAATTCATCTGGTGAACATTTTTGATCTATTTCTTTCAAAATATATACTTCATGAATTTATTTAAAACCAAAACAAAGGTTTTCTCATTGCACTTGACATATAGAGCAAGCCAACACCATACTCTTTGCAACATCCCTTAACTTTCATTGCACAGTTGTGCACAAATAAGGACATGTGCAGAGAAAAACAGACTTCATAATTAAAGTAATTATTGCAGCTAATCAAAAATGCACCAAAAAAACCCCACATACAACTGACATCATGTTAAAAACAGAACATGACACTAAACAAGATCTCTGCTGTGCTCCATGTAACACAAAACTTTAAAACAACAGCGTGTGTAAGTCAATCAGTGACTCCATAACCAGATAAACAAATAAGAGAGCAGGTCACTCCTTGAACTGCCTCCTGTTGAGTGCTTTTACTGACAGATGATACAGCTCATTTACTATCAGAGACATTACACGAAGAGTGGTTCAAGTTCTATAAGTCAAACTGTGAACCATAACTACAGACAAGACGAAATGTTTTCAAGGCATGGAACAGGATCGGGACCAGGATTCAGAAGGACTGACACGGATCAGCAGGCAATTACTCAGACTCTTTTGAGTTTACTTCTACCTTTCTGCTCCCTGAATATATTGCATGCATGGTTAGTTTTAGGAAACATGACAAATAAACTGCCATAAATTATGCTCTATAGAAACAGGATAACCATTTCCCTGTATATAATACACATTAAACATCCATCCAGCATACAACAAGGAACTTCTTCAGGGATCTGATAACTTGAAGTAGTTATGTTCACAACCTTCCCTCATTTATTACAACATGAAATAAATATGCCTCTGACAGACATCTACTTCTTAAAACACAATCAAACATGAAAATGGGTCTTATGAAAACACACCATGCTGGACTGGAGGTAGGGTTGCAAGACTGGACAGAGTAAACCTGTATGAATTGAAAGCAGATGTCCATGCAGACGTCTATTTCCTGTGGAGCACAAAACCAGCCAAAAATAAAGACACAACATTGAAAATCATATGTAGTTTGGTTATAAATAATTCTGGAAATACTCAAGTTATGCTCACTGGAGGAGCTTAATTGTCAGCATACTTGGGAGAAACAGGAAAATCCCACTTTATAAAGCCTGACTGTTAAATGAATGACAGAAGAGGTGGGTTTTAGAGTGGCTATGTAGGTTTCTTTGATTCTCATTCAAAAAAGACACCATAATAAATTCAATTTTACATCAAAGCTCGCATAAGTATTTCTATATATAGGAACGCTTTTAGTTAATTTGTTCATGACTGTGACATCTCTTATTACAGGCACATGGATACTAGTTTCACCAATTTTAAACAATCCATGGAAACATTCATCCACCCAATTCTGAGTCCAGATATGTGCTCAACCAGTTCCTCTGTACACTTAAAGACACAAGGTCAAATCACTTTCACATTGTTCAAACAAGCCCAGTATGTTATTGTTTATGTGATATACAGATGACCAATCCCTCACCGTCTTGAACAAATAAGCCCATGTGTGGGGAGTGGGATTCACTGCGGCTGTTATTACTGCATTAGTCTAAGAGTTGGAGCAGTGTGTTCAATGGTAATAAGTGCCCTGATGACTGACTCCTCTGTATGTTTGTATAGGAAATCTGATTGGGGTTGTGTTTAACATGGTATCAGTGCAGGACAGAGTTTTTACTATCCAGAGTAAACAAGAGAACTTGGTAACACTCTTCTGTTGGATTTTCTGTCAACATCCTAAAAGAATGGAAAAAATGTCAAGAGATTCTTTTTCAATGAATCAATGGTCCGAACTCTAATGGTGTGACATCTTCGAAAAACACAGACATATTCACTTCCAAAGGTTTTCCTTTGATTCCATTATTTTTTTTGTCAGACCTACCAAGACGTCCAGTGTCTGTGGATGCCGTTATTGAGAGAGATATCACAGAGGATAAGGTAGTAAACTGGAATGAAGGACTAGGGAATGACATGCAGCAAAGGGCGTCTTGATGGAATTGAACCCCAGCCACCAAATTCTAGAACTTTCGCCTCTTTACATGGAGTGTGCAATTTTATCTCTTTGCCAAACTGCCACCCCCACATTTATTATGTATTTTATTGATTGAACAGTAATTTGCTTCAACATTTTTTTTTATATATTTTATTTGTAACTTTTGTAATGTAACAAGACAAAACAAATACATTCAAATAGGGGCTCAGACATGTGAAATGAAATAAAATAAAATTGATAATATGAAAAATAAAAAACAGACAAATAAATTAATAGAAAACACGTGAAGAAAATGTTAGTTGAGAAATTATTTTAAATAAAATAAACGAAGATAAGTAATAAAATAAATAGAAATACATATATACACATAAACACACATATGCACACACATGCATACGTATGCATACACATACATACACACATAAATAATGTAGAGAGAAAGCAGAGAGAAAAAACAAAACAAAAACAAACAAATAAACAAACAAACAAACAAAAAAAACAAAAACATAGAAAGACCATACAAAGCTGCCAATTAGGATACGTACTCTGGAGTGTTATGCGTCAAGTCTGCATATATAAAGAAATACTCCACTTTCATCACACATCAGCCTCATCCAAAAAGGCAAGGAACGGGCTCCAGATAGCTGAGAATGTCTTCCCAGAGCTAGATTGCAGGAACCTTAGTCTCTCCATTTGTATGACTGACATCATGTTAGAAATCCATTCCTGAAAAGAAGGAGGGGATGGGGACTTCCATTGCTTCAAAATAAGTCTCTTGGCAACTATCATCCCCAGTGTTAGTGATCGTCGCACAGAGGAGGAGAGATCCTTAGTGGACTGTGAACAGCCAAAGATTGCAAGTCCAGACTCTGGTTGAAAGAGTCTTCAACTTTTTTTTTTAAATTGAAGATTTTGACTGTACAACATTTTTTTTCAACTCTGCTACAACATGATGGGTGCCAGTTTAGATACTGATATGGTTTTCATGCTAACCAACTACTATTTTTATTATTTTTTTTATTATGATACATATTTATTTTATTTCTTACAGTCAAAGTAAATCATTTGTGCTCAGTTATTATTACTATTATTTTTTACATTTTATGCAAATAAAGGAAATAAAGACACAAAAAGTTATATAAGTTATAATAGAATTGGAATTCACAGTTTGAAAATAAATAAGTAAAAAATCTAATAATAATAGCAAAAATAAGAATATTAAATAAAGAGGATAAGAGCGAAAAAAAAAATGTGTAGTATAATTTCACAGTGAAAATTAAAGAGAAAGCAAACAACTATAACAACAATAAAATACAAAACAAAAGAAAAAATAGAGAGCAGAAACAACTACATATACCCCCCCCCACCCCAACCCTTAGTTTGGTTTGATTCTCATTACCTACATTTCATACACATTTCTTTTGTTGTCAAAGAGTACAATAAAGAGGACTACTATTTTAACTGACTTATTTTCAACAAACACTCAATTTAATGAAGACTCCCGGCCTTCATTCTTCCAACAGGGCCAAATCAAGAAGGGAAGCAAAGGGGTTTTGATCAATGATAGTCACAGGGACCCCAAGGTTTTTATGAACGGTCTGTGAAGCTGACCTAACATTCAACCAAAATGACCCAACTCCAAGAATATAACCAAGAAATATCACCCACAGAGGGGACCTGAGTCTGGGACTTGAACTCAATTTGCACTTACACCTCACACTAATGGGTCTTGAGACTTGACATGGATTTCCTCCCTCAAAGACTTTAGACTCAAGTTGAACTTGAGCATTGGGACAGTCTTGGTATTTTTGGCTCACTTACATTACGAGCTAAACATCACCCCCCCATCCCGCATCTGGAGGACAGTCATCCTCTTTTTGAGTCCATAAAGACTTAAGAATATTTAGCTAATAAGCTAAGTTAAAACACAAAACATATTAAACTATCTGCCCCTTTGCACTACTTAAATACTTCAATGTTTGTAGTTAAAATAAAATGATTGGTAGAGATAGAGAGGATAAAAAAAAAGTGTTCAATTGTATGTGTGCACATATACTTCAAGCCTATCCTGAAAAAGCCAGTTGGTGTTCAGTTTCCCTGTAACTTATTTAAAGCTAGTATAGAGGAGGTAATTAAACTTAAGATCTTTTAAGGAATTTACAACAAATAGTTCATTTACAATAAATTTTATTGCTGAGAAAAGTCTAACCGTAACCGGTCTACTCTCCATGTTCATGGAAATCAAAGCAGCTATGTAATCCTTGTACCCTTCAAATTTTCAGCTCAGTAGAATTTAAAGAGCCAAACATTGTTCACGTCCCTCAGAGCTCTCACGGTAGGTCTGCCTGTGATTGTCAGCTTATAAACAAATGAACCATTAGAGTGCTGGCACTACACCACAGGGTGTCACTCAGTTACTGCCCGGTTCAATGGATCCCATTCACGGGAAGGATTTTTTTGGGGTGTGTTATTGATTGAAGGAAGCCCACAGTGGGAGCTCAAACCTGGAGTCATAACATGAACATACATACACTCCACTTTAACTCACAAGACACCAGAACATACGATTCACACGTCATAACACAAATGTACACGTGTCAAGGTAACACACACACATAAAAAAACACAGATGCCTACATGTTGATACACCCTAACTGGACACATATCTCTTCTTGGGGTGTTCGGTTGATATCCATTTTCATCCTCAATGTACTGTCAAACTAAAAGACCCCAAGAGGTTCTCAGATACAGATGAATGTGTGCTCAGTGTCAATACTGACACTGGGAGGGAGACGACTAAAGCCAAAAGGTCAGGGGGATGGCTATATTAAAATAGTGCTTAATCACGTATCATATGGTAATCTGGTCTAATAATCAGTATATTCACCTCCTTGTTTCCCTTTTTCTCATACTTTTCAACATTAAAGCCATTTAGTCCCTGTATAGACCTGGGACAGTATCCATTTTGGACATAGTACCTTTTGTACAGGGATTTCTCTAGGTTCTCTGAATCTGTTAATGATATCATCTTCAGTAGGATATCAAATCATTAAATTCTTGCAGTTTAACTCTGAGGAAAATTATTCTGAAAGTGTTGAACTATTTTACTCATCTCATGCAGTCTCTCTCAGAGTGGTGAACCACTTCCCATTTTCACGTCTGAGTGACTCAGTCTCTCTGGAGTGCCTTTTTATACTCAGTCATGTTACTAACCTGTCACAAATTAACATCATACGTTAGTATTGGGATTTATTTATCATTTTTTAGCTTTGTAGAACTTTTTAGTGTTTTTGACCATCAAATTATTTTGAAACATGTTGCTGGCGACAACTTTCAAATGATCGGACATTTTTTTCCATAAAACTTTCTTAAAAAAACAGCAATATTTTTTCAGTTTCAACATCTGATTGGTTGTCTTTGTGGTACTATCAATTAAATTTAGGATATAAACGATTAACAAAACATCAAAATCTGTTTTAACAACATTTTAACATTGTTCCAACCTTTATAGAATTATGACTTTATTTTTAAAAAGTTATAAAATGTAGAAATGTGCACAATTACTTATTAACAACTGAAGAAAATAAACCGCAGTAACCATGGTTGTAAAGTATTGGATACTTTTTGCATGTGAACTACAGATAAAGAACCAAATAGTGAAACATCTTTTTCGTGATGATCATATTTACTTTATGGTGAAAGTAAATAATGAAAACAGAATTAAATATCAAATCAAAGACTTGAAAGGGGATCTCTTGGAGGTATTGGTATAAAGTGTTGTGCTTTTATGTGAACAACTCTGCATTTATATATGAGCAATGCTGCTCTCTGCCTGTGAGCTGAGGTACTACGGTTGAAGGACAACATCCAGATAAAACTCTTGCAGCCTCTTGATCCTAAACTGGATGGAGCATATCACTTCATTGAGTCTGAAGTTTGAAGTTTATTTCTGTATTGAAAAATTCTCCCCTCCAAAAACATAGAAGCCATAGTTTACATAGTGTAAAACACTATGCATTTATAAATTGTACGTTTTAATTTGTACTGTCATTTTTGTGTAACTGTTATTATGACATGTGCTGCTGACCTCTTGGCCAGGTCACCCCCATGAAAGAGATCCTGATCTCAATGGGTTCTTCCTGGTTAAATAAAGGTTAAATGAAAAAAGAAATAAAATAGAAGCCACATGAAAATAGAAAAAAAAATAAACATACAAATTAATTCATTGTAAAACCGACCCACAAAGGCGTAGGCTGAGGCTGAAGCTTATTCTGCCTGCCCCTTTCAGATAACCTATACCCATAGGTATATGGTAAAATGACTGGGTCTATATAGTGCAGTCTTTATCTTCTGACCACTCAAATGTCTTTTACACTGCAAGTCACATTTATCCATTTACACACTGATTGCAGAGACTGCTCTGTATGAACTAATCCCATTCACACACCGATAGTACGGCCACCAGGGGCAGTTCCAGGTTAAGTGTATTACCCATTTGGACAAGCAGGACTTGGGATTGAACCCCCAACCCTATGATTGAGAGATGACTGACTCTACTAACAATCCATATAGCCACCCAACAGCTGCCACATGGCCCATCTGTAAATATTTAATTAAGCTACATCATGATAAGTGGTGCTTATATGCGCTATGCAAAAACAAAGAAAACCAAAGATCCAAAAACATATCCGTCTGAACAAGAAGCAAGCCAAGTTGTCTCAAGTCTTCTGATGTGACCATATGTATACCTCATCTGAAATCCACAAAGTGAAGTACAAACTTTTAAAGTTTACCCCAGATACATATCCCTGCTTTATATTTGTTCCTATCTTTGTTTTAGTCTTTTTAAATACCTATTTCTATTAACTCATACCTACTGTCTGATGTCAAACAGCCTCTGGATATAATTAGGAAGTAAATTGTTTTATGCTTTCTAAATCCCAATAGTTAATAGCCTTTAAAATAATAAATAAGGCACTGGTTGGTTTGATCACTTTATTATTCTTAAAACATCTTCTCTGTAACTCAAAGGTAGACTCAGTGTTTGTTTTGTATACCTCCAGACAATATGTCATATACATAACTATAAGAGAACCATAGAGAGTGTATAATGAATTCTGATTCAGGATGTCTTTTTGTTTTATATAAAATGAAAATGTTTTTTGACATTTTACTTTGAACATTATTGACATGATTCAGCCCATCAGGCAGGTCTCGCATGTCAGCTTATGTTCTAGTGTGAGGTTCACATTTTGACAGCTGTGGAGCTGCTGAATATTTCTAAGCAAGAGAGATTTTATAATATCTGGACCATGGCCAGAGTTCATGCAAAGATAACATCATGACAAGAGGAGGGATGGATCAAGAGAGACAACATGTTTCTTTTTAGTCTACTTAAAAACCAACAGAAAACATGATGAAATTATAAAGCCTTAAGACCAAAACTCCTCACAGTATAGTTAGTTAAATGGGTCAGTGAATATGGCTGCCTGTAAGCTACAAGGCCCAGATTAAACGCAGCTATTTAAAGAGATATCTTGCAACACTGGACCAGCTCTACACCTTCGGGAGGGTGCTGGAGGGGGCATGGGAGTTTGCCCAACCAGTCCACATGTGCTTTGTGGACTTGGAGAAGGCTTACGACCGTGTCCCCCGAGGTATCCTTTGGGGGGTGCTCCGGGAATATGGGGTGGATGGCCTGTTGCTACGGGCCATTCAGTCTCTGTATTGTAGGAGCCAGAGTCTGGTTCGCATTGCCGGCAGTAAGTCGAATTCGTTCCCGGTGGGGGTTGGACTCCGCCAGGGCTGCCCTTTGTCACCGGTTCTGTTCATAACTTTTATGGACAGAATTTCTAGGCGCAGCCAAGTGGCGGGGGGTTTCCGGTTCGGTGGCCTTGGGATTCCGTCTCTGCTCTTTGCAGATGATGTCGTCCTATTGGCTCCATCGAGCGGTGACCTCCAGCTCGCGCTGGGACGGTTTGCAGCTGAGTGTGAAGCAGCGGGGATGGGGATCAGCACCTCCAAGTCTGAGGCCATGGTGCTCAGTCGGAAAAGGGTGGCCTGCCCTCTCCGGGTCGGAGGGGAGTCTTTGCCCCAGGCGGAGGAGTTCAAGTATCTCGGGGTCTTGTTCACGAGTGAGGGGAAAAGGGAGCGGGAGATTGACAGACGGATCGGGGCGGCGTCTGCAGTGATGCGGGCGCTGTACCGGTCTGTCGTGGTGAAGGGAGAGCTGAGCCAGAAGGCAAAGCTCTCAATTTACCGGTCAATCTAGTTCCAACCCTCACCTATGGTCACGAGCTGTGGGTAGTGACCGAAAGAACAAGATCGCGAATACAAGCGGCCGAAATGAGCTTTCTCCGCAGGGTGGCTGGGCTCAGCCTTAGAGATAGGGTCAGGAGCTCAGACATCCGGGAGACGCTCAAAGTAGAGCCGCTGCTCCTCCGGATCGAGAGGAGCCAGATGAGGTGGTTAGGGCATCTGGTTAGGATGCCTCCCGGGCGTCTCCCTGGGGAGGTGTTTCGGGCATGTCCGACTGGGAGGAGGCCACGGGGAAGGCCCAGGACACGCTGGCGAGACTATGTCTCTCAGCTGGCCTGGGAGCGCCTCGGTATCCTCCCAGAAGAGCTGGTGGAAGTGGCCGGGGAGAGGAGTGTCTGGGCTTCCCTGCTGAGACTGCTGCCCCCGCGACCCGGACCCGGATAAGCGGAAGAAGATGGATGGATGGATGAATCTTGCAGTTCTGTATTAGATGATATTTTTTTGGTAAATAAAGCAGTGTCATCAACAGTGACATGCAAAATAAGAATGAACCATTGTCAGTAATGCAAATGTATCAGTATGAAGGGAAAAGTTCTGCACCATGGACATGTTTCATTAAAAGTAGATGATCTGCATTTACAATGCTAACCAAAAAGAAGGCTATATTTGTCAGAAAAGTCCACTTGAGTAACTAATGTAACTCTTGTTCTTCTAATCTGACACAACTGAAAGATAACACAGAAGGAATAATGACTGTAAGAGCCAAAATAAGGGTTTTCATATGACAATTTCACTGTAGTTTTTTATGTTGACTGTGGGTGTCGCTGTATGTCTACAGCTTTAGTCAAAATTCTGGGTACTCACTCCCCAGGTCCAGTGTGTGATCCCAGAGGGGCAGAATGTTTTTGACTGGACAAGAAGTTGGGAGATGTGTGTTTTCACTGTTACAGACATTGTCCTTCTTTTGGCAATTTGGACACCAATGAAACAGTTTTGATTGCAGTCCACTCTGGCTGTATATCTACCATAACTTTACCACAGCATCTTGTAAAGTTACCTGCATGTTGCCTTCAAGGGACATCAGCCAAGGCACTTGAGGATTAAGCATCTCACTAGCTCAGATATCTCCTTCAACATTGACAACCGTGCAGAAATCTACAGAATGAACAATCAGGAAGGTGAAGTACTGGCTATGATCTAGCTGAAGCAGTTGTGGCATTACAAAATCCCTCACTTGGACAGAGAAAGTAAGAGCTTAGAGTTTAAAACTCCAAAGATTGTTGTTTTTCACAGCTTGGAAAAACAACCAGAGGGTAAAATCTGAAAAGTTATGTTTAGAGAAAGAGCAGACAGCGTCAGCATGACAAGGGTTGGCTCTTTTCCCATCATGCCTGCTGTTATAGAGCGCAGACTGCACAGCTGATCTGGTGAAATCTGAGTATTTCTGAGTTAAAAGTCAGTAGGAAACACCAGCTGCACAACTTCTTATAAAGAGTTGTGAGTCACCTGTCAGTGTTGAATTTACATTTTGTTTTGATACAGCAGAGGCAGCTCTGACCCTGTTTGTGCTAATGTCAAAACTGCATGAAACTGCAACAAATAAACTGTGCTTACTAATACATATTTATGAATACCTATAGTTTCTCACTTCATGCTCCATGTTTGTGGCACATATTTTCCTAACAAACACAGGAGAAACAACCTCACATATAAAGATAGTTAACATAGCATGCATTATACATTTGATATATTATTCATGATGCTTTATGGCCCAACGCTGCGATACGTTTTTCTGCATCATTCTGTTGCATAAATCCCCAAAGCCCCACTTGGATCCGGGAAAGCTGTCGTGTTGAACATTTTAATTACAATGTACTGTGAAAAATCCCTTCAGAGGTTACGCCTTAGTAATAATTCAATTATGTTATACCAGGTCTTTGTATGCATTTCAAATGTCATCAGGAGCACCTGAGTGGATTGCAGCCATGATTGATGTTACCTCTAATATTTGTTGTTTTTATGATGGGGAGAGTTAAAATCTGTGGAGGAAGAAAGGTCACACATGCTTTTAACATGACAGATACAACACAATGGAACCCATGTCGATGGCTCCACTGGTGGGTTTATGCATTTTTTGAAGGGGTATAGAGGCTCAATCGACTTTCTGTTCAGGATGTAATATCCTCTTGGTTCTAGAGGCATTACAGGCTGATTGTGACACATAGTTTCACCTTATAGAGAGGCACCACAAAGGTCATATGTTACAAATTAGATACAAGGATTCTTTGTATAAGCCGGAACCCCAATGCAACTTGGGTTGAGAATCCCTAACTCATGTTGGTCTTAAAATACTAAAACCGCACCATAAGCCCTTTTGGAATTATTGTAGCAGTTAAAAAAAGTTTGTCGAACCTATCAACTGAATAGGGTTGATCATCAGAAACTATATTAAAACACAAATAATGAATCTTCAAAACTATAGATTAATGTGTGTTTGGAATTAAATGCAAGCCTAATACAGGGTTCACACTCTTTTCCAGAGATCATTTTCCAGGACATTTCCAGGACATTTTCAGTGATGATCAAGCTGGTATGACAGTCTAAATTAAGTTCCTAATTTAGTTCCTAAATAGTCTAATGTGTTCCTCTCAGTGGAAGTCTACATTGAAAGTCTATGGCTATCCATGAAATCATCTCTTACATGCTTAAAAATGATGGCAAATTGATTACAGAATAATGCAACCACAGATGTACAGCACTTCACTTTATTAGTGCAACCAAGTAACAATGATGACCAACTCTCATCTCAGCTTTCTCTTTTCTCAAAAAATATAAAATTAGCTAAGAAAAAAACACAAGAGCCAGCAAAGGACTCTGGAAGCTGCCTTACTGAAATAAATAATAATAATAACAATCAGAGGATCAGTGCATTAATGACCTAAATAGAACTGAATGACAAAAATGGCCACAAATGTTGAATGGAGATGTGTTTTTTTTAACTTTGTTAGGTCGCACGCAGTCATGTTGGAATAATTTTCCAGGACATTTGACTTTTTCTCCCATTTTCCAGGTGTTTTCCAGTACTGGAAAACTAGTCAACTATTTTCCAGGTTTTCCAGGTTTTCCAGGACGCGTGGGAACCCTGCTAATAACTCTGTGAGCAGACCAAAGGATGACCTTGGTAGTTAGATCAGCCTTAGATTAACTTGAAATAGCCTAAGAGTTTATGCTGGTTGGCTCAGGAAAATTTGGGAGCTTTTAGAGGGCAGAGCCACAGCACAGGGGCGACAGAGCCACAGCACAGGGGCCGACTGTGGCTCAATCATAGAGTAGGTTGGTGGTTCAATCCCAGCTCCCGCAGTTAGATGCACTCAAGTGACCTTGGGCAAGACATTGAACCCTACATTGCTCACAGCAGTGTGTGAATGCATATGAATGGGATTAGTTATTATCAATTGCCCACTACTATACCTTTCTCCTTTTGTTTCTGTTTCTGTTTATTTATTTTCACAATTAAAAGAAAATACATACAAAAAAAATTAGCAAAGATAAATAATATAATGTGCAGGAAGAGGCAGAAAACTCAGAGCTTATTTGAAGCCTCCACCCAAATAGTGTTTTAATATAAAAATTGATTAAAAAATACTAAATTGACACATATAAAGACAATGGTTGATACTAAAAATAAAATAACATAAGAATATACAAAATTAACAATTAATATAAATACAGTTATTACATCAACAGAATTCAAAAATAAAATATGAACATGATGTGCATGGATACCTACTCTATGAGTGGTTGAGCATGATGAGTATAAGTAACAGTGGTTAAAAGTTTTTTCCTATCTATCTATCCTATATAACATTTTAAAGATAAGCAGTTTTTCGCTACATTGGAATAAATATTCCAGAATCTGGTTCCCCTGAAACGTATTGAGAATTGACTTCTACAGGTAAAACATTTAGGACGATGAAGAAAAAAAGTTTGACGAGTTGAATAAGAGTGGACCTGTGAATTTAATTTGAAGTAAGACTTGAAGTGATCAGGGATATTCCCTTCACGTTGTATTTTATACAAAAAAACACATATTTGAGAGATATTGATGTTATAAATATTAAGAAGCTGGAGTTTCTGAAACAAAGGAGCAGATGAGACGTGTGGCTTCGATCGAGTTGCCATCCTAACAAAACGTTTCTGAAGGAGCAAAATTTTATGGAGAGTCGTAGGAAAAGTACGAGCCCAAACTCCTTCATCAGTGTGTGAATGTGACATGTTGTGTAAAAGCACTTTGAGTGGTTGGAAACACTGGGAAAGCACTATATAAGAACACATCCAGTCACCATTTATCATAGCAGTATAGAGTTTCTGATGGACACTTTAATAAGGTATTTGGTGGCAAGGAGTGATACGATCCACCAATCCACCAAAAAGAGTAACTTTCAATAATGAAAGGCACAGTTCTGTAACTTTTAACTGACTTTTCTCATGACAAAAACTTAGGTCTATTAGAAGTTTTGCCTCTGGCTCAGTGGTAGAGTTGGCCCTCTCTCAATTGGAAAGTTGACCGTTCCTATCCCAGTTCCATTCCAGCTCCTCCAGTCTACATGTCAAAGTGTCTTTGGGCAGGACACTGAACCCCAAATTGCTCCTCCTGGAATAGCCACTGGTGTGTGAATGGGTTTGGATGGTACCGATGAAAGCAAAGCACAGCAGCCTCAACCATACAGTCCAATCAATCAGCAACAAACTTTGGAAATCTCCAGAGATTTCTTTATGTACTATTGAGACCCAAACATTTGATGATAAAAGCTTAGGTAGCTTTTATTATTCTCCAGATCATTGGAGTCCACTCTGCTCTCTCAAACTCTCCACAGTGACAGCCACACGCAAAATCCTCATTTAAGGGCCGTCTGCACCACTTTTGCACTTGTTATCAATTGCGCACGGAATCATGGTAGATCATCTGCAACACGCCCCTAAATAGCACGTGCAATTGTTTTGTTTGCACACACAATTGAGTGCTCGTTATTTGGGATCTTAGATCAGGCCCTAAGTGGTGCAGAAAGCTAAAGGAATTATCATTTACACTACATTCTCTTTTTTGAACTCTCTTTAATGCCCACAGCACAGTGATATATTATTGACCCTTTAAGGGAATCGAACAAGGATAAGGAGGATAAGAAGAAACTTTATTGTGACCTGAGGGAAATTTGTCTTGGGTTAGGGTTCCACCCAAGGCTGCAATCACAGTTCATACATCCATCAGACTGTTACACACAAAACATGGTAAAGCACAATTTGACAACAGGAAATACCTGCCAGTCCACATTATCACACCAGTAAAGTTCCCTTCAAGTCAGACAGATCTTCAAACTCTTATTCACTCTGCTATCGGGTGACTTTTACGGGTTGATTTTTACATCCCCCCTCTAGTGTTACAGTTCTCCGGGGGGGGATACGTCTCATTCCCCCCTCTGGTAATATTAAATGCATTTCCTACCTCCAGCAGATGGTGCCAACCGACCCGCCTCCTGACAAGTGAACAAATATAAATATAAACAATATAGTTTAGGCAACTTTTTAAGTTTACTAGCAACATAATGCGAGATGTCTACTGACATGAAACAGCAACAAAGCATTTCCTCATTTTTTTCAGAAAAAATTGAACTGAAAAAGTCAAGAACAGATAATGTGAGGGATAACGACATCCATCTGCCAGCATCTCTGGAGATTCCACAGGTGGAAGATGCAGCTTTATGTTCACCTATGTCTTCGCCCTCCTCTCCATACTGCCAAAAATTGGTGGTAGGAGGTTGCGTCGAGCCTCTGATCGATGGAGAGAGGAACGTGCATTGATCCAACTTATATTAACGGGAGGATGGCTAAAACTGCGAAAAAGTTGAATGACAAAATGAGTGTAACGCTGTAACTTGTTTAAGTATCTCTTCAGAACTGTTCAACTTCAACAGCATTAACTACAAACTTAATTAAATCACACTGGAGGGCTGTGGGGAAGAAAGACCACGTGACCACTTCTGCTGTGCGTCGTGATGCCTTTAATGACCCTTCATCAACGTAGGACAACAGCACATCAAACTCATGTGACACCTTCACTTCAACTCAAAACCATGTCACCCTGAGCAACCTTAAAGAGGCAGTGCAATATATGAAATAGAAGTCTTTTGAACTTCATTAAATTACTCAATGATACAAATACTTAGACCAAAATAAATCTCATCTTACAGTAGTATTACTAAGTAATGTTACATTCAGGTCAAAATGCCCTTTCAGCATATTTTTTGAGCATGCAGTATCTTTGATGTTGAGTGGCGATTGTTCTGGACAGTATTTGTCATTGTTTTGGATTGCTGCAATAATAATAAACATGCATTTGCATAAAGCAAGCATATTTGTCCACTCCCATGTTGATAAGAGTGTTAAAAACTTGAAAATGATCCCTTTAAGGTCCATTTAGAACAGATAAAAAAATGTGCGATCAATTTGAGATTATTGGCCAGTTAACTATGGAAATCATACGATTAATCACGATTAAATATTTTAATCGATTGACAGCCCTAATCTATATACATACATGCACACATATACACACACATACACACACACACATTTGGAGATCAGGAGATCTTGTTCACAGCAGTGCATACTGGAGAGTGGATCGACCACTCATGAAAACAGTCTATATTAAGTGGCCAATATAAAGTCGTCTGGTCAACAGTCACAGTAGTAAGAGAGATAGGATGTATGACATTTTTAAACAGAGGAAAGTAGGATATTGACCGAATATTTGCAGGGAGTACGTTAGCTATAGCATCCTCAGCAATGCACTGTGTGAACAGTTGTACAGGATGCCTACCCAGTGGTCCATTGTTGTGGTGTCTGCCTCCCCAGAGTTCCCCTCTGTCAGGTTTTTTTCACCACACATGTGGCAGAGGTCTGTTTGGTTGTCTACAGAAAAAAAACCAAATATATGTATCCAGGTTTAGTGGTGGATTGGGTAAAGGTCAGTGCCCCCTGAAAGTAACTAACGAGGCCATCATTGAGAGCACCTGCCTTCATTGCACCCAGCTTGAGCTCATCAGCCTGGCTGCTCAATAAAAGGAGTTGTTGTCACTCAGTTTGGTGTGTGTGCAACAGAGAAGTCAACACCTTCAGTTGGTTTCTCTGGGTTTTGTGTGAAGACTGTTGTTGAATGAGAGTGTGTATGTTTGTTGGTGTGTGGTGGAGAAAAAGAGGATGACAAATAATTAAAAAGAGGATTGATCTCTCAGGAAAGTTTGTGCATTTGGTTTGTGTGCACTGTTTGTTTGGGCCATTTCCTTAGTTTGTCTACTCATTTGTAGTAAAATTAGTGGGTGGCTGTGAAGTTTTACACCTCCACTCCACCTTTTAGACCCCAAAGACCTTACATTTGTTTGTTTCTAAGGGTTTAAGTTTATTTTTGTTAGTGTCCCTGTCCATGACCTCTGTCCTTGTCATGCAACTTGCAGACCAGAGGGTCAGAGGACATGCTGGTTACCAAAACATGGGGAACATTAGCGAATAGTTATTTTCCTAATGGGGAATCTAGTATTCATATATATATATATAATTACCACACCCAGGGACACTTGTGTACTAGAGAAAAAAACATGTTAAGACAAAATATACATTTCAAACACTACAAAGCAAAGCCAAATATGGCTGAAATAATGTTTTATTTTCATTTATTTATTATTAGTTGAAGTAATGTCGGCAGATTTTTTTTAATTTTTGGAACAACGTCATCACGTGTACGTGCAAACGCTTGTGGGTAAATGTATTCTGCGCGGTCATCACGTTCACCATTTTGAGAGAACGTGAAGGAGTGGTGAGTAGCATAACAATGTTACAAATGTGACTTAAGTTTGATGTTTAATATTCTAAATAAGTCAACGCTGCGTCGAAGTCGTCATCGACGTCTTTATGTAAAATGGGCTGCATGTTATATTTAAGAAGGACTATTAACAAGCTAGCATCATGCTTTATTCCCACTCAAGTAATTTTGTATCGTGGAACAATTTGAATTGATAAGTAAAGATAAGTGTGCCCTCTAGGCATTAAGTGTTTTTTCTTTTTGAAGCTTAATAAAGAATTTGTACCATTTGGCTTGAATTCACCAGATGCCACGTGGGACTTTGAAATGATAGCAAAGTCGAAAATACACGTTACTTTAAAAGTGCATTTCAAAATGTCTACTAAAAACGTCATGACGGTAAACTGTATAAAGGATTTTGGGGGTTATTTTTAAGAAGAAAGAGATTAAGAAAGTAAGAAGATGGGAAATAAAGGAATTTTATTTGTGTTTTAGAGGCATTAAGTCAAGGAATAGTTAATGTTTGAATTTTTTTACTTTTACATGTGTGGTGTGCAGTATTTAAAACACCAAAGGCAATATTCTGGGTAGCAGTTGATTGCGTATTCTGATTTGTAGTTTCATTTATTTTTCAGAAAATGGAACAATCGCCTGAAAAAATTCCCAAAAGTTCTGACCCTGAGGTGGCAGAGATGCGGCGAAGCTGCCAGCTGTTCTGTGTAAGACTGGTGGTGAAAGGATTGACATGTATAAATTGAAATGTGAAAAACATGTTGAGGGATAATTTTTTAATCTATTTGCATTTTGAATCATTTATACATTTTATTATTGAAGATACATCTTAAACTTTTTACAACTGTTACAGGTATAAGGGGTATTTGGTTTAAGTACTTTTCTGTGATTGATATTTTTTCAAAAGTATTTACTGATGTATTGTTTTGTTGTTATGTCAGTACCAGTGCCTGGATGAGGCCATTCCAAGGCCTGTTTTATATGAGAAGGCCTTCGAATGGTCCCAGCAGGCCATTTTGGACCTGCTGAGGGCCCGGAGGCAGAGGAGAGCAGAAGAGGCAAAGGTTTTGGAGAGGGACCTTTATATTAGGGAAATTGAAGAGGGACCTGGCCTCCTCTCAAGAACAAGTAGAGAAACTGACGGCCAATTTAGCCATGATGGGAGATGGTGAATAATTGTATTAGCTTATTTTCTTGGGTCATGAGAATAAGGATATGATAACAATAATAATGAAGAGGTCATCACAGTGTTTTTCTTGAAGCATGATAAATAAAAAGTGAGTACAAGTAGTTGGTTGGAATAACATATCAGGTGTTTTTTCTTTTTAATTCAGTATACATTTTGAGCATTACAGTGATGTATTTATTCCAGTAGTTGAAGTAAGTGTTCACATACAGTGGCTATAGTTTTTTCACAGTGGTTGCTGGTCTGAGTTTTGGCCATGACCATTTGTTACATGTTTTCCACTGCTTTGTAATATCTTGAATGTCTTGCAAATGTAAACTTTTAACATTTTTAGATAAATGGTTATCATTAACAGTTAATTTTAAATTATTGTGACATTCTAGGTATTGGTCCTCCTTTAAAGAAAAAATGTTGAATGCGTTTTAAAATATTGTTTAAAGATGTCCATTTAGAGAGTTTAATTTATTTTTTAATAGTGTATTGACAGTTGCAAATATGCTTTTAGTAGGGCATCACTTTAGAGTCCCCTGGTATTAGTAAAATATATTAAACTGAAATTAGAAGTAAGTATTTACAAATTCAAAATCTTTATTGAAATGGATATAATGATAAGAAAAGAGTTAAGTATAAACTTGAGTAAATGTATGTTTTTCTTTTTGATAGTAGTATTGTGATTTTCTTGTATTAGGTCCTAGTGTGTGATAGACTGATTATGAATGATTGTAAATATTTATGTTTTTGTGTTTTCAGACTTTGACCGAGTGGCGGAGGTCATGGAGGCAGACTGATTTTTTTTTTTTTCATGCTATTGTTGTTCATCTACTGTTTTGTTTGTTTCTTGTTAAAAGGGTTTTTGTTTGTCTATTTCAATTATTATGTTAAATTTACAATAAAAAAGTGTTAATTCTATTTTGGTTGTATGTCCTTTTTTATTTTAAAGGAATTGTAATGTAAATTATTCAAATTGAAGAGTGAGAGTAGGTCATATTTGCCAACATTTAAGGTCGAAAATATTGGAGTGTTGAGTTTGAAAGTAAATCACTTAAGATTTTACATTTTTTAAGCCTTTGAATTATGAAACTATGTTTCTGAATTTAATGATGAGTGGCTAAATGAGTTTTGTAAGGAAGAAGAGGAAGTCTTGGATGAAGTGAGTCCTCCTAATGTAGAGAGTTCAGAAGCAGTTATAGATGAAGCTGAGGATGAGCAGCTACATGACAGAGAGCAGCATTGTATGTTTCAGGACACATGTCTCATGCCTGTTGATTTAGGTCAGGAAGCATTAGATCAGTATTTTGATGATACATTGAATCTGGCTCCAGCTGAGGGAAATAGTCCAGTTAGGTTGTTGTGTGATGAGGCAAATGAAGTTAAATCTTTCCCAGTATTGTTTCCACAGGGTTGCAATACATACCATGAGTAGACAGCGTAGGTTGACTTTGTCACGATATTTAAATAACAGGATTTTACATGCAGATGGTCGGTTTGCTCAGAATGTAGAATATATCTTTTTTGCTCAGTACATGTCAGAGTTAGAGCAGGCAGTGTCCAACGTTTCTATAGCCTTACGGAAAGGGAAAGGAGGTCATCAGTCTCAAAGAGTCGGTGAGGATTTATTGAGAGATGAAGAGTCTTTGAAGCAGTTGTTGGAGTTTGATGATGGCTTTTGGTTCTTAAAACCTCTTACAGGTACTCCAGCATTCTGGCAGGGAGCTCAGAAGGATCTTTTGGCTTGTGTTAGGCAGCTAGGTGTTCCTACGTGGTTTTGTTCTTTTTCATCTGCTGATATGCGGTGGAAAAACTTTTGAATAGTATTTTGAAACAGGAGGGTAGAACACAGACATTTGAAGAGCTAGAGTGGGCAGATAGGTGTGAGTTGTTGCGCAGAAAGCCTGTCGCAGCAGCCAGATCTTTTGATTTCCGTTGGCATGGTTTTCTTAGGGAGGTTCTGATGTCTCCAGCTGAGCCGATAGGTAAAATCAAGGACTACTTCCATAGAGTAGAGTTTCAGCAGCGTGGCTCACTGCACATTCATAGTTTGTTTTGGATTGAGAATGCCCCAAAGATTGATAAAGATTCGGATGAGGAAGTTGTTGCATTCATTGATAAATATGTAACATGTGAGCTACCATCAGAGGATGAGGAGCTGTTAGATATTGTGAAGTCAGTGCAGCAGCATTCTAAACGTCATAGCAAAACTTGTAAGAAGAATAAAACGGTTTGTCGTTTTAACTTTCCAAGGCCAGCTTCAGATAGGACTTTTATTGCTTGTGGTAAAAGTTTAGAAGATTTAAAGAAGACGTGCAAGTGTCAGGTAGAGGAGACGGGTAGTTCAGTTGCATGTACATGTAAAAGTCAGGTTGATAAGGACAGTGAGAAAAGGATGAGGGACCATGAGGCAAAGATTTAGGAATCAGTGAAGAAGGCTCTTTCTGATAAGAATAGAAGCTTTGGTAGTTTAGATGAGTTGTTTGAGAGTTTAGGGATCACTCAGAGAGCTTATAAACTCTTTAGTCGTAACACATCTGTGTTGAAAAGAGAGGTTAATTGAGGTTTGGATCAATCAGTACAGTAAGCCACTTTTGAAATGCTGGAATGCCAACATGGACATCCAGTATGTTGTTGATACGTATGCATGTGTGGTTTACATTATCTCCTATATTTCAAAGGCAGAGAGAGAGATTGGACTGTTGTTAGGAAATGCTCAGAGAGAAGCAGCTAAGGATAACAATCTTAGTGCCAAGGATGCATTGAAGAATCTAGGCAGTGTTTATCTTCACAACAGAGATGTGTCGAGTCAGGAAGCGGTGTACAGGTTGGTACCCAGCATGCATCTGAAGGAGTGTTCTAGGAAGGTTGTGTTTGTCCCAACAGGGGACAATGTTGTTAAAATGAGTCCGCCTTTAAATGTGTTAAAACAAAAAGGCAGCGTCATCACAGGGTCTTACTTCAGAAGACATGTGGATGACTAGTTTATTGGATCGCTATAGGAACAGGCCGTATGATAGCGAGTTTGACGACATGTGTTTGGCAACTTTTGCGTCAGAGTATCGTGTTCTGAGCAAAAATGAGAGAAGTCAGAACAGAGTGAAAGATGAAAGATTTTGTCTCAAAAAAGAACACGTTCACAACCTGCTGTTGTTCGTTACGCGCGCTTTTCTGAGACAAAAAATCCAGAAACTTTCTCAGAGCATTTTGCAGTTGTTTCTTCCCCATCGTGTTGACATGCAGCTTAAACCTCCAAACTGTGAGACGTTTGAAGATTTTTACATGAATGGGCATGTGAGGTTTGGTGATGGATCCAGACATTCAGTGAAGTCAGTTGTGGATCTGAATAGAAGCAGATTTGAAATGGAAGCTGATAAATTGGATGATATCCAGCACGAGGTTGACAGTAACGTTGTGTTAGTGGATGCCTGGTGCGAGCTGTGTCCAGAGCAGGAACTTGAATGTTTACAGTGTCGGCAGGAGCAGAGTGAGACAGAGCAACAATTTTAGTCGGAACGGAATGCCTTTAGTATTTTTTAATCGTCAATGGACCTCATTCACTAGTAAATGCGTAGAAATGTTCTTACTCTGCGCATAAAATAAGTGCTTACGCAAATCACAGTCAGATTCATGACACGTGCGTACCAGCCAATTTTGTTCTCACCACCGTGCGTATATTAGTGAATCTGAATCATTCTAAATTGACAGGCGCGTGCCCGCAGCCTCGAATCAGCATACTACCACACCCCAATTCATCAATATAAGGACATCTGTTTGCTGCATCAAGACTCTGAATTTCACCTCGGCAGAAATAGGTGATTGTTTCGGAGGTTGAGGCAAGAAAACTAACACTTTTCTGAAGCGTGTCAGCAGGAGGAGGAGGAGTCACCATGACAAAACCAAAATGAAGCCTGGGTTTCTTACTGAGGCTGTTAATGCTGTGTCTCCTGAGGTTCGCACCGTGGCTCAGGTTAAGAAAAGGTGCGATATTTAAGTGGACGCAAAAAAAAAAGACTAGCAGAACAGAAAAGTTAGAAGGAAACTGGAGGATGACAAGGACCACCTGATCTGACAGCTCAGGATGAAAGAATATCAGGAATATGTTCCCGAAAAGAGGGATAAAGTGATGATATTCAACTGTCGCCTAATGGTCATTCATTTAATTTAATGAACACGGCACGCTAGAATTATCTCGCACACTTTCTCAGGGGCGTAGAGTAACTTGCCACCAGCTGTGTCCAAACACATCCAACAAGCCTTCAGCAGCCCAAATGTGAGCTCCACTCCGGCACACGTGTGGGCATGGACGTTGTTATAGCACACCTCTTGGGGGGAGGGGCTCGCAAATGGAGTCATAAGCCAGGCCATATCTCACGTATAAACAACAACATTTGAGCATAAATAGGAAAGAGACTTAAGCTAAATATAACATAAAATATGCTCACCAACTAGCCATCCGTTTCTTAAAGCAGGGGTTCCCAAATTGGGGGTCGCGAGAAACAAATGGGATGTCGTGAGATGTCTTCCAGAATGTTTATTTTTAAAGTTGTCTAAAATAGTACATTTCACCCATTATAATAAAAACTATATTTTTCTTTTACTGAAAGTATTTTAAATATGTCATGCTTTTAGTTAAGAGTACGTGTTTACATTTTCTGAGAAAGTTGAAAGTCATCATTATTTGTACGTACGCATGTTCTGAGGAAGTTCTAAATTTGTTCGTAGTGTAAGAACAAATTCAAGAAAGAGTATATTGGTGAATCCCAGATTTACGCTTCAAACGTGCGTACGCACAGTTTAAGCACGTATTCGTGTGTACGCACTGTTAGTGAATGAGGCCCAATGTGTCTACTATAGAGTGTGCCTAGTTTGGACTGAATCAGAGAAAAACCCAATGAGGAGTTGTCAAAAGTATTTTTGAAAACTATAAGGGGTGCTACTGAGCACTTTTGAGATTTTTTTTGAGAGTCCAAAAGAATCGCACATTTTTCACCAGGCCTGATGAGTGTGTTGGATTTGGTGAGATTACGTGCATTTTAAAGTCCCAAAAATCCATTTTCTGTTCATGGACGAGACGTGTTGATGGTGCACTGCCTCAAAGTCGGCCATGCCCACAATTTTAGTCTGAACGGAATGCCTTTAGTATTTTTTAATCGTCAATGTGTCTACTATAGAACGTGCATAGTTTGGACTGAATCGGAGAAAAACCCTAGGAGGGGTTCTCAAAAGTATGCATCCTTATTTGGAAGCCATTTAAAATTTTCAGGGCAGAAAAGCTTGTTCAGACTGTAACAGGTCTGCAAGTCGCATGACATGAAGGACAGAGGTCATGGACAGGGACACTAACAAAAATAAACTTAAGCCCTTATAAAGCCATAAATGTAAGGCCTTTGGGGTCTAAAAGGTGGAATGGAGGTGTAAAACTCCACAGCCACCCACTAATTCTTCTACAAATGAGTAGACAAACTAAGGAAATGGCCCAAACAAACAGTGTAGTCACCTGGTAGGGAGAAAAACCAAATGCACAAACTCTCCTGAGAGATCAATCCTCTTTTTAATTCTCTTTGTCACCCTCTTTTTCTCCACAACACACCCACAAACATGCACACTCTTCACACAAAACCCAGAGAAACCAACTGAAGGTGTTGACTTCTCTGTTGCACACACCAAACTGAGGGACAACAACTCCTTTTATTGAGCAGCCAGGCTGATGAGCTCAAGCTGGGTGCAATGAAGGTAGGTGCTCTCAATGATGGCCTCGTTAGGAGCCCCGGAGGTCACAGACTACCTCAATCTGTAACACCTCCCCCCAAAAAATAAACAAACTCCCAATTTCAAATTCAACACAAAGGTCTTTCTGGGACGCTGTAAATAAACCCCAACCATAAACATATCATTTTATGGTTCCCCATTAGGAAAAGAACTATTCGCTAACGTTCAGACCAACAACAAGAAAATGCTCCACTGCACTGAGTAGAGGAATCTCCAAAAACAAAGATACCCATTTACAGTCCCTCCAGAAAGTTGCGATTTTGCGATCGCAACTATCAACGCAAATTCAACCAATCAGCGCGTTTTTTTCACGGCCTTGCAATTTTATACAATCAAAGCAACTTTCCCGCAAATTTGACCTTGCCACTTTCTTAAAACATATTCTTAGTGACATGGCAGCCGTCGATCAAGTCAGCCCTGCAAACCCAGTTGATGGACGATGTGGTGGACAGTGGAGGCATGCACCTCCAAACGATGTCCCACTGACAGGCAGAAGACACCAGGGTCTTTATTGTGGCATCCTATCCAGCCCAGCAGCACTGCCAGGGACTCCTGCTCAGCTAATAACTGTACATATTTGAATTTGTTGTTATTTATAATTTGTACTTAATTTAATCTAATCATTTGTGTTAGTTGTGTAATAACATGGTCATTTCTGCCGTACAAATGTACATATCTGTAAATGTATAGACTGCCCACATGTAAATATTGATCATCGTTCTCACTGCACCTTCAATAAAAGAGAATATCCAGTCCCTTGTCTCTTGAATATGAAAATAATTTACTGTATAAACATAGAAAAAGTCTGTACAAATAATGCTCAAAAATAAATTAGGTACGAAATTTACAAATATAAATCATAAACTGCAATAACAATATAATGAAAACATATTCAAAATAAATTAGGGCCTCTCAATCATCCACTCTAACAGGGAAAAGAGCCGGTTCATATTTGTGCGGCTCTCCTCCGCTCTCCTCTCCTCTGCCTCTCTCTGCAGCCGCATATCCTCCTTAATTAAGGTGAGGAGGTCATCCTCTCCTCTCCTCTTCCTCTTTCGGCTTGGCCGGCCTTCCTCCTCCTCCTCCTCCTCCTCCGCCTCCTTCTCCTCCTCCTCCTCCTCCTCCACCTGCTGCACACCCGCAGCACTTGGCCCTGGTTTATCCTCAGGAATGGATTAGGACAATTAGGACAGGGGGGTTTATTGACGGCCTCTGTCCCAAAAACTTGTCCATGAGGACAAACCAGGGCCACGTGCCAGCGGTGGCCTTTCCTTCGACCCCCTCTCCTGTCCCGGGATCTTTGCAGTCCTAGGTCAGAGGTAATCAATCATCTGATCAACAGCAGTCATTTTCGGCAATGTTTATTAAATTGCATGGGTGACAACAAATACAGTAAAACAAATATCAGGGTTTCCTGTTGACAAGTTTTTGGTCCGGTGGCAAGCTGGTCAGGGAACACAAATTGCACAACTTTATGGGTAAGATTTCAATGGGGGGTGGCAGCCAACTGTAATTTGTGTGGAGATGCTACACTCAGTGCTAAAAGCTGACAGGAGATTTAAAAATATGACTATGTGATGTGAATGTTGTCATACACCTTGTCAGAAGTGTTCTGTTGATTTGCTCTTTGCCAGGTCTGCAAAATAAAACATCTTAAACAACATTTCCCCGATACTGAGGCATGGTGGGGGGTCAACTTAGGTCCAGTCTGCCCCCGGGCTCGCTATACACTGAGGGAAACACTGAAATATATTAATATAAAACAATATCATCTAGTTTCGATATCATCATCCATGTCTGCTCATACTTTGTATTTCTTTTTGAGGTTGTCCCATTTTTTTTTGGCATGCATGGGAGTGACCAGCTGATGCAGGCCCATCTCTTCCAAGATTGTTCTAAACAGACAGAAGCAAGGGAAAAGTTAAACACAAGATTACATTAACAGGATACAAATTTATGAAAGTGGACTTAAGGAAAGGCACGAATTCTACAAACACAACCCAATAACATTTACATATTGACCTTTGTTCTATGGATTATCATTTTATTTTGAGCTTTGTATAGGCTTTGGATTCATTTAATTGAAATTGACGTACAAAATGTATACATGTTACAAGTTATTGATTTACCTCCATCCAACAGCGGCTGAGTTCTTGGCCCCAGTGAACAATATGTCGTGCTTCTTGCGAAGCTTTATGAATGTTTGTGTCTACTCCTTGCTCCCTAACAAAATAAATGTGAAGCACGTTTTGTCACGTCTATAGGCACAATGGTTCTTATATGGCGTAATGACAATTATAATACAATTTATAATAATCCTCAAGTTAGCTCTGTATTCAATGCAAACGTCTAACTACACTTTACAGTTGTACAGTCTGGAAATATCGCTGGTGTCACTGCCTCACTTAATTATGGTCATAGTGCTACATTTATATTACTAACGTCACGTATTTAAACAGAAGATTTAAGGTTTTAATGTTCCTTGAAGATTCACATATCTGGCGTTGGATGTTCAAAGGAGTAGAACAAATACTTACATTTGAATGTGAATTTCATGCTCTCTCCGCTACGTTCCGGTGTCGCCATGTCTAATTTTCATGAATGAGCGGCGGCGCAAAGGATCTTGGGATATATGGGGCCGCAAAGGATAGTAGCGATGTGTCCTTCTAGAACAGGGAAAAGAAGGCCGCATTTGTGGGCTGCATCCGGGTGTTTTTGAAGGAGCCTTCGAAATGGGACAGCCTTCGCGCAGCGTTGTGACGCAATCGGCCTTCAAAATGCAGCCTCAGGAGGATGCAGCCCCTGAATTGAGACACAGCTTGTGTGAAGGTGGGGGTCAGGGTGTGTCTCCTCTGCTTGGCTGCTGCTGCAATCACTGGACCAGCTTCACCTGTGGATCTCCTTTTGTCTGGAGGGATCTGCTACATGTTGTGTGAGACTCTTTTGTATCTTGTGTGGACTTAAGTAAAAGAAAAACTAGAGCTCTGTTGTCTAATGCTCCTTATTTTTCCATCTGGCTCTACACTCCTCTGCCATCGCTTCTCATCTAGTTGGTAGGGGTTTATCCACCCTAAACAGGACCAACAGGACCTTGCTGCTCCAGCCCCATGTTTTGGAAACCAGCGTGTCCTCTGACCCTCCAGACTTGCCTTGAGGAGAGAGTCGCTCTGGCCATAAAAGTACACAACCGTCATCAAACATTTTCTTTCACATGTAAACCTTCAGTGACTAAAATGTTTCCAATTTGCAGATCCAGAAGACATTTGGGCCATACAAAATGCTGACATCTGACCTAAAGGGCCTCACACCTGGACGGGAACTGTAGAGCGAGGTAATTCTGGATTTAAGTTGTTTCCGATTTTTGCAGGCATTTGAAATTGATTCCACATTTTTGTGTGTGTAGATCGTAAATGCCTAGCTGTTGACACTGACAACTGAGATTTCTCATCTCAGTGTTAAAGGGGACATATCACGCTTTTTTCATCAATATATATTGGTCTAAGAGGTCCCCAAAACATGTCTTTAAAGTTTATGCTCAAAAAAACACTTTGAAATCAGATTTTGGCATGCCTGAAAAACCCTCTTCTTCATTCCTCATCAGAACAGTCTGTTTTCCCTCTGACCACGCCCCCTCAGGAAGTGGATGTGCCTCGGCTTTCCAGCACGTTGATCTAATGTTTACATGTTGGCTGAATATACACGGCTGCTCAGAGATCACGTTACTTCAACCCTCTGAATCTGATCCTGACGGAGAGGCGCCTGTAGCAGGACCTTTCTGAAGGATTGGTCACAGATTTAGTGTTTCTTGTTGTTTTATTTATCAGTATGTAGACGTGTGTCTTGGTACACAGCTATGAGCATGTAGCTATGTGGCTATGCTAATTAGCGCTAGCACTTATCCATGACAAATAAAAATCATCCACTAGATCTTCAAATCTGCAGACGTGGGGAGTAAAACCGACCTTTGTGTTTATTAAGACAGCCTACAACTAGCATGCCTCCCTCCTAAGCTCCTTGTTAGCACACATGTGTGCAGGTAATGAAAAATGGAGGAGGGGTTGAGTTGTATTTTATACAGTCTATGGGCTGAACAAGCTCCGAGCTCTGACTCCGTGACAGACCAGATATTGTTGTTACGTAACAAAAACACGGAAGTCTGAAACGGCTCGTTTCACACACATTTACAGAAAGGTGGAGAAATCAGAACAGGGGCAGAATGGATTTTTTTCATTCTCGGGGGGTTTGTAGACATGCCAGGGACACATATTTCAGGTAGAGAACCATTAAAAAGTCAATTTTGCATGATATGTCACCTTTAAATCACGTTGTGTATTACTCCCTATCTATGTATAAATAGCTTTTTAACGGTTATTGACAGAAATGTATCAAATATCATGTCCTACTCCAGCTTCAAGTATTTTATAAAGTTTTAGAACAATTAAAGAGCTCATGAAAATTTGCAAAAGTCATGTTTCTGGTGAGTTCCAAGTGAGGAAATTAAAACAATGCAACATAATTTGTCATCTGTGTCCAAGGATTTGTTGGATTGCACTGCTGTTGTATTCATTTCTGAATAGTCAACAAAATGTGATTTCCGGCTCATTCTAAATACTTGCATTTATCTTACTTATGCATTTTCTTTTCTTTCCGTTTGTCATTTTCTCCTGCTGCAATGGGCTTTTAAAGACAAAGTACTCAATTTTCATATTTTCCTTTAAAAAGTCCATGGAGGCATTTTATATGAGGCGAGAAACATTCTAATATTCTGCACAGTCCTCAGCACAGTCCATCAGGGGGTGCAAATTAGGGACACATTTCAGTGAAATAAATGTAACCTTGGGAGTAGTGACAGAGGCCTTCAATTGGAACGCCTGTTCTTGTTTTCCAGTTCTTTATATTCAGCCCGTGCCTTCTGATGGGCCTTAGTGGGATTGATGAGGAGGAGAAAATTTAGCACAACGACAGCACAAAGATGTTCATATTTTCCTTGTTCCCAGATCAATTCAGAGAAAAAGTAATTCATCTATCTTCCAAATGAACTGGAGTTAAATCAGTCAGTTCGTAATCTTAATTATACAACTACTCCCAAATTATAACTGATGCAACTGCAGCTTTCTGATGATTTCCTGTCTGTATTTCACAATTTGTATTCATATCCACCCTTCATTTATTTGCCTGATGCATGGAGGAGAAATAAACCATACACACACGTAGATGTATACACAGCAAGATTTCAATCATTTTAAAAGTGAACCTTTCTCATACAAATTCCTGCCTTTTCTGAAGCCTGAATAATGCGTGTTAGCATGAGGCTGAGGTTTGGGATTTATGTCTGAGATGGAAGGGGATTTCTTGTCACTCACATCCTGATCAATGTAAATGCAGCAGGGGAGTGAAGCTGCAGGTTCTGGTATAAATCATATCAGAGGACACTTTGTCTTGGTCTCTTGTCTGGTTTGAAAATGTCAATCTGTCCACAGTGTGTCTTCATACTTTCATATTCTCCCATGTATTTCCGACCTTTGGCTGTGCTCTCACAACACACAAACATTTGTGTTTCTCCCACACCTGCCGCCACCCCTCGCACCGATGCTGCGGCGATGTTTGTAAATGAGTATCTATTAAAATGCCATTATAAGAAATGGGGAGTGATGTTGTCCCTGGCAGGACTTTATTGGAGAGTAAATGTAAGCTCCCACACACAGCGAACACCTCATTAACCCAGTGGATATTTACAGCCCCGCAGCACGGAGGCATGAAGAGGGATCGAGGCGGCGCTCATCTTAATAGCGTCTCCGCTGATAAGACGAAGACTCCCATTCATACCTACTCTTTTAATGGGACTAACTCTGCACCAAATGACCCTCATTGATCCATGCAAGGTGGCTGCCTTTGACACAAAACCCTGATAACAAAAAGGTGTAGAAAAGCCCTGAAGCTGTTAGGGGTTGATTGCCTTGCTCAAGAGCCTTTTGAGGGCTTCTAGTCTCTGACTAAATGGGATATAGGGGATATAAGGAATAAAAAAGGCACAATTGATATAAAAAAGCACAACTGTTCAGTCGTCAGATTACTATGCAAGAAAAGGCATTAAGTAGTTTTTGTAAAAACTTGCACACATGAAACAGAAATGAATAAAAAATTCAGCAAAATAGGCGCAAAGGTCCGCTGACCCTAAAATCAACTGTTTGGTAAAAACCCAACACTAACACTGGAAGTTAACCATCAGCTAATTGTTTCAAATTCAGTGGATCTATTCCCTCAACACATTGTCCCATCATGCTTAAATGGGGACTTTAATATTAAACCCTACATGAAGTCAATATTAAGTGCTTCTACACATCAAATACATTTCAAGACTTCTTAAATATATGCTGATCGGCCAAAACATTATGACCACTTACAGGTGAAGTGGATAACTCATTTTCTCTTTCCAATGTCACCTGTCAGTGGGTTGGATGTTGGGCAGCAGGGAACATTTTGTTCTTTAAGTTGATGTGTTGGAAGACAAAAAAATGTGCAGGTTAAAGGATGTATGAAACATTGACAAGGGCCAAATTGTCAACGTTAGACAGCTGGGTCAGAGCATCTCCAAAACTGCAGGGGGCAGTCTGCAGTGGTCAGTACCTACCAAAGTGGTTCAAGGAAGGAAATTCAGTGAACATGTGACAGCGGAGGAGCCATGCTCATTGATACCCAGGGGGAGTGAAGGCTGGCCTGCGTGGTCAAAACCAACAGAAGAGGTACTGGATCTCAAATTGCTACAAAAAAAAAACTAGTACTGTGGGTTCTAATAGAGAGAACAAACAGTGCATCCCAGTTTGTTACGTATAGGGTTGCACAACTTTACTTTTTTTTTTAGGTGCACCAGCACAAAATTTAGGTGGACCCACTTTTTTTATTGCGTCATCTTTAACACCATAAAGTCACCTTTTTATCGCTCTCCATAACTTTCATATCATGACAATGATTTTTAAACAAAAATAAGGTGTTGAGAAATGCTCTTTATTTGATGCACAATTATGTATAAAAAGAAAATGTTGTATGCAACATTACATTTAATTATCATTTCTGATTCCTCAGAGGACCTAATTCCCGTGGCGGAGCCACACAGTTTTGACTTGGGTGGCCAAACCGGTGCACTTGAAGTGTTGGCCAGGCGTGGAAAACGTTAGGGGCTTACCCCAAATCTAGGAGGGTTACTTCCAATAATCACATCTACTTTAACTTCTTTTTATAAAATAATTTAACAAATGTTACATTTTTGTAGATTTCTAACGTTAACATTAAAAATGTAACTCGACGGAGTGTCAACATTTACAGGTGCAGCTCAAAAAATTTGAATATGGTGAAAAAGTTCAATATTTTTTGTCACTCTTTTCAGAAAGTGAAAGTAATATAATATATTGATTCATTACACATACAGTGACATATTTCAAGCCTTTATTTCTTGTTATTTGATGATTATGGCTTACAGATGGCATGGAGGCGATCAGCCTGTGACACTGATGAGGTGTAATGGAAGCCCAGGTTGCTTTCACTGTATGTGGCATGGAGGCGATCAGCCTGTGACACTGATGAGGTGTAATGGAAGCCCAGGTTGCTTTGATAGCGGCCTTCAGGTCAACTTTCTATGAATATGCTTCTGTGAACAACCAGCTTCTTTAGCAATGACCTTTCTTGGCTTACCCTCCTTGATGAGAGTAAGTGATGGTCTTCTGGACATCTGTCAAGTCAGCAGTCTTCCCCATGATAGTGTCCCTACTGAACCAGAATGAGAGACCATTTCAGGTCTCAGGAAACCTTTGCAGGTGTTTTGAATTAATTAGCTGATTAGGGTGTGACACCATGAGTTTTTCATATTTTACTTTATCCACAATATTCAAATTTTCTGAGACACTGAATTTTGGTTTTCATGATCTGTAAGCCATAATCATCAAAATTGCAATAAAAAAGCTCGAAATATGTCACTGTATGTGTAATGAATCAATATGATATATGAGTTTCACTTTCTGAAATGAGTGACAAAAAATATTGAACTTTTTTGAGATTTTCTAATTTTTTGAGCTGCACCTGTAAATCTGCTGAACTGAACTCTTTAAGGACTCAAAATGAAGATGATTGTCCAAAGTCAAAGCATCAACAAAAATAATATTCAAATCCACAGAAACTACTGTCTCTGCAGCTCGCTGAAACACAATAGCTGATTTGAATATAAGTAATGCCTCTGACATGGCAAACAGCCAATCATGTTTAAGAATTTCAGGGTGGCCACAGGGGTGGCCAATTAGTTTTCAGAGGTGGTAGGGTCTGTTTTCTTAATGAAAACACTTTCAATATTTTGACCTCTCTTCATTTTCCCTAGTTTTGCTGCGTTCTTCCGTTTCAGTAAGGCTGCTTTGGCACTCAGGTCTCTTGCAGTTTTAAAACACACACAACTTGGAGCAGTGAACGGGACCACAGCCAATCAGAGGCAAAGACCAGCCCGATCTCTGTCTATTATTGGTTTAGACCACGATATGATCCAACCATGAATGTGAGTTTGGTCACAGGACAGCAGAGCTGATGGCTTGTAAAAGAAATCTGTTTTCACCCGGGCAGCGTCAGGTGCACCAGTGAGACCTAGAAACATTTTCAGTCGCACTCTTAAAAATTTTGGTCGCAATCTGGAGCCCTGCATCAGAATTATGGAGAAAGGTATATTGGAGGAACATGACAGTGTTGGCTTGGTTCTCCAATGTCTTTGATCTCAAACAAATTGAGCAACTGCAGGATAGGCTGGACAACAAAGTCCAAACCATGGAGGCCCCATCTCGCAACTTTCACAGGACTTAGAGGATCTACGGCTAAGGTCTTGTTGTAAGAAACTATGGAACAACTCAAGAAGTCTGATGAAGTCAAAAAAGTTATTAGTTATATCATGTACTTGTAAGTAAGTAAACTTTATTAACATAGTGCTTTTCACAGACAGAAGTCAAAGTGCTTTACAAAAACAAGACAAACAGAAAATAAATAAAATAGATAGGCAGCATAAAAAGTGGAGTGGTTACATGATCCATACATGCATTTAAAGTTGTGCAAAAATCAACTAAAAGCCTGCTTGAATAAGAGGGTTTGTACTAAATCTGACAGAATTTTACTCTTATATATACCTACCTAAAACTGTCTGCTATATCATGTCCAAGAGAGAAAAATATGTTTAAAATAGTTCAATTCATTTCTCCTTAAAATGTCATGCAGTAGTTACATATAATTTATTTTAATTTCTCCAATCCCTCATTTATCCAGATCTAAAGTTCTGAGATAAATGTGTACATTGCTGACAATCTGCAGCTCATTTTAATCACATTCAATAAAGTAATATCTTATCTTATCTTATCTTATCTCTTATCTTATCTTATCTTATCTAACATACCATTTATGCCTTTTAAGCAACTCTTTTTGCCCCTCACTGTCTTCACCAACTATTACAAAGAAGATATTTATTTGTTATGTTTTGTGTCTCTGATTATAATGAGTAAAGTTATGGTACTGATAATTTTGTCCTACATATAATTTGCATGTTATTCCCACCCTTATTTGTCTAAGGAGGTTGAAAGCTGCTAGTTAAAAGGACAGTGAAGCACTTACCCTTTGTATTGAACTTTCATTGGTTATTTTTGTATCCAAAATCTACCCCACTTACATTTGGTGGGTGTGCACTAACACAGTTCAGCCTTACTGAAATGATTATGCCGCAGCCTTCTGTTTGCAATTCAAAATTACAAATGAGTTTTTCACTGACATGATAAATATGGGGCTAAATGTTGCATGACAGGGAAAGTAAAACATGTCTGTGATTCCTGAGTGAGCAGACAGCATGGAAAATGAAGCATATTCATTCATCATTTTTCTTGGCTGGCCTTATTTCAGAGATTTGCTGTTGATCTAACACATGAATGTGATTAAAATGAGCTGCAGATTGGCAGCAATGTACACATTTATCTCAGAACTTTAGATCTGGATAAATGAGGGATTGAAGAAATTAAAATAAATTATATGTAACTACTGCATGACATTTTAAGGAGAAATTAGTTGAAGTATTTTAAACATATTTTTCTCTCTTGGACATGATATAGCAGACAGTTTTAGTCAACATCTCCCACCTCTAAGGCAAAGAAAATGTTGCAAAAAGCATAAGGGGTTATCATTTGGACATCCATTCATTCCAACTCTGGCCACACTCTGGACACAGAAAACAGATGACCATTAATCATGCTACATTGCACAGAGTATTATAAGTTGATAGGATACATCAAACAAAGTGCCTGAAGTCAATGTTTCCTCAGTTTACCCTTTGTAGTCCCTCAACCAAACACAACACTGTTCATCAAACTGTCTGTCACTCCAGTCCACTTCATGTTTTGTGACTTCGACTGTGGCACAGGAGGCCCAGCATGGTAGAGAATACAGCCTCTCATGCAGGGACCAAGAATCCAAACCTCCACAATGCAGACTTTTTCCAGATATTTCAACACTTTCCCTTTGGCTGAATCCATCACCTCTTTGAAAGACAGTTGGCTCTGCAAGCAGCCCTTCAGAAATTCCAAGCCATTCTCTCCACCTCTCAAATGTTAGTGTGAAAACTCTCCAACTATGCCATCTCTTCACCTCAGGTTCTTTTGGAGCAAGTGGGGATAACATTATTGAATATAAAGCACCTTGGACCGGCTCCTCACTCTGCGAGGATCAATTTCAAAAGTCAGAGGCTGTGAAAAGTGTCGAAAAACTGAAATGAAGCTGTGAAATAGCTCCTGTCCCCAAAACACCTGGAAATATGGCCTTCTCCTGAAAGTGTCAAAGAAAAGGTTTCACTTATGGAGCTACTGGAGCCACTGGGTGCATTTTTACTGAGTGATCATGTCTAAGAAGAGGAAGTTAAAGCTCCAATCATCACTTACCTTTTACAGAATTTCTACCTTGATCAGTCTATATTCATAAAGCATCAAATCACAAAAACTGTTTTATGATCATTTAAATCCAGAACGGGTTTAGGCCATACCCTTTGTAATATTACTAAAGGTTGATTTATACTTCTCCATCGAATCGATGGAGAATCGATATGAACAGGCTGACAGAAACAGGTGTGTAGGTGAACAATCTGCTGTGACTAGTTGTCTCCAGAAACAATATGGGGAGTAGAGCCTTCAGATATCAGGCCCCTCTCCTTTGGAATCATCCACCCGTCCAGGTTACAGGGGACTGGAAATTTGGACAAGAAAAATATTCATGGTGTGGCATAGAGATTTTAGAGGTTAAACAATGATAAGCCAATAATGAGATTTATGTCTACATTTTTTTGGGGGGGGGGGGTCTCCCTTGAGAAATTTTGAGCATTAAACACTTTATTCCATGTACCCTGGTGAATATTTCTGCAACAACTTGTGATTGAAATGTCATATTTTCAAAGGAAAAAAATATTAGTAATAAATAATTAACAAATCAGGAGTGCTACTTCTTGCGTGAAGCTCACATTGCAGTTAGTTTAATCTTTTATATTTCATATTTTTCCCAGTCATTTTAAAGTTGAGTAGTTTACTGAAGAATTAAAGTCACTGCTTTAACACTTAAATAGAAAAGACAATGTACAGTACAATAGTTAACTGACGAACTTTAAATAATGGCCAAACAAAAATAATTTATTAAAATTGGAAGCAAAGTGACCTGCAGCAAAAAACAAGGTGTGGATGCATTACTGCAACCCTCAGTTTAACCTGTATAGGGAAATTGAAGAACTTCAGATCTTCTCAAAACTTTTTTTTTTTTTTTCAATCAGCCTCAAGTGGACACTTAAGGAACTGTAGGTTTTACAGTGACAAATTGGCATCATTTGTCAAGACAAGAGTTTTCTGCTGGGTCTGGGCTGAAGAAAATTGTAATCAAAGCCTTTTACACCAATTATTTTCTGCTGAAAAGCACCACAGGCAGTTACATGTATGACCTTCATTGGCACGTATAGAAGTGTAGATATATGTACTTTTAGTTTAGATTCACACATTTTTGTGATGTGAAGATGTGTTCCAGTTTTGTTCTGGTAATGGGTGTCTCTTTTGTTCTTGATGATTGTGTATAAATCCTCCACTTGAGTAATTTGTAGTAATGTTTGTTTGAAGCCTCATGTTCTATTGGCTCTCTTTTGAGTTTGAGAATTTTATTTTGCAGGCTTACTAATTTATTTTATTATTTCAAAATGTATTGAATGTGTTGTAGAATATTACCCCCCCCCCTAACAAATAGATCAAATTTTCATTCTCTATTAATACTTTTTTTTTTTTTTTTACAACTTTTTCCTTTTGCTGTATCTGTATGGGATACACAACCCAACAATCTGAGACAGCCAGACAGGGACATGTACAGACAGCCACATAAATAAGCAGAAAACAAAGACTCATAACAGCAATACAAAAACTAATGGTAGAAAATGATGTATATATTAGGAATTACAACAATAGTAAACTTATGACTTGGACTGATATTAATAAGTAGCAGTGTGGTCCCTGGCAGCAGACTGATCCTCAGGAAGCTTCGAGTCAAGACAGCAGAAAAACACATAGTGAGCCAGCCATCACTAAAAGCTTTATTTAAAAAAAAAAAAAAAAAACATCAAAGCTTTATCTCTTAATTCCCTGTCTTTGAATGCAAAACCAAGTTGTGTCTTCATGACTGATTATACCTGGAGCTTCTGTGTAAACAAACACACCTCTGCAAAATGTTGTCTTAAGCCTCCAAAACAGCACTAGAGGGCGAATTAATAGTCTGGATGTTTACCTGCCTGTCAGACACCGGCCTTTTGAGACGGCAATTAAAATGAATCCTGACTCTCTCTTCTCTTCATTCCCCCCTCTCCCTCCTTGGCCTTTCAGTAACACTGACATAGACAACAACAAATGAAAAGTTTCTGCTTTTGTCCTTTTTTATACAAATGTGTTACCACGTGTACAGAGAATAAATGAAGCTATCTGTGAACATGGAGTGTATCAGCTCTCATAATGTGACCATAACACTACAGAGTGCTATTTCCTGTTACCTTTTGTGATTTATAAATGCTTTAATTTCAATGACACTCTATTTATCCTAGCTCATTCTCACTAAAAGCCTCTCTTTTCAAAATAAGTGTCCAGGCTTTCATCGAACCGAGCCACCCCAGTTTTGTTACCTCGCCTAATAATCCGCCTGCGCAGCTCCGGCTCTGTAAATAGCTCATGATTGCGTCTCGCAGTGTTGTGTTGCGCATTCACTCGGGACAAAAGAAAATTGTTTCTCTGCGATTTCAACTTTGTTTCAAAGGGACAGGAGAGGGACACACTCCAAGAGTAGTTCCTTTTTGTCTGTCTGGGTTTTGCCATGAACGGATCTCATCAGGTTTTTCATGCAAATCCAAATATCACTTTGAGGGAAATTTTCATCTAAATGCAGCAAGGCAATTGTAAAAAAAAAATCCCTGCTGACAGATGGCTGCCAAAAGGAACCCAGAGGAGGATCGCAAAGAGTGAGAGTGGGAGAGATGTGACCTATCCTGGGATGAATTGTTTGCCAAAGCTGCCGAAAGCCGGGAAAACTATTGTTTGCTAAGAAGATGTCGCAAAATTGCTGCAAAAATAATTTCATATTTTTGCAGTAAAAGTTTTTGGAACAGTGTTACTGCTGTTTTTGTTGTTTAAAAAGAAAACACACAATTTACATTCACTAGTCAATCATTAAAATAGCTTTTGCACAAAAAGTGTTGGATCATTTATGGATGTTTTTCTTATTTTTTTTTTATTTATTAGTTTATTTGACAGGGGCCATGCAAAACAAAAACTGTCAAGCCAGAGTTAGCTATAAGCTAATTTTCATCTGTGGTCCCTGGGCAGGAAGATGTTAACAAATGTACAATACAAACAATAAAAAAACATACTAGCATTTAAAACAATACATAGACTACTCAACACAGTCCATCACTAATAACAACACATTTAAAATTACATTTCATTGTCTCTAATTTGATGCATTCAGATGATCACATGATTGTTTTTCCTTGAGCCATAATTTCAGTGTACTTTTAAAAGCACTGAGGCTTGTACAGTCTCTAATGTGGGTCGGGATTGAGTTCCATTTTCCTGCTGCTCTGACTGAAAATGCAGACTGTCCAAATGCAGTCTTCCTACGTTTAGCTGAACAGTCTCCTCTTGTTGATGCCCTGGTCTCCCTAAGATTGTTCCTGCAGAGTAACACACATTGTTTAAGTGGTGGTGGGGCCTGATCATTAATTAATTTATACATCAGACACATATCTACATAAAAAAAAAAACTGTCAAGGGTCATTAAGTTATATTTCGTAATGATTTTACTGTGGTGGTACTTCCTTGGTTTTTTATCTAGAGTTTTCAGAGATTGTTTGTAGAGGGTGTATAATGGTTTTAGAGTGGTTGCTCCAGCCTGAGACCAGCTCGTGGCACAATAAGATAAATGAGAAAAAATCATTGAGTGCATGTATAGTTTAGCAGCGGCCAAAGGTAACTGATGCCTGACATGTCTGAAGTTCATAAGGCTGGCTCTTACATTTCTGCAGACATTTTTTACATGTTTCTTACATGTTTCTCTTCTGTGCCTCATTTACATTCACCTGACAAAGTATGTAGAATGTGAGCTCTCACTCTCACCTTGACACGTTGTGTCTGTGTGGAGAACATGCTTCGTGATCACTTCAACAGGAAGAGGAATAAAACCTCTGAGGTTGTCCTGACCTAAAAATCTCATTAAAAAGGCACCTCTGTATTAACCGTTAAATATTCAGCTCATGTCAAACAGCTTACAGCATCAAAAAAGAGCCGAGGATAATCCAATCAATCGAAAGGAATCATTTTTAATAGCTTAATCGTTTGCTGCATATCCACGAAGGCTTAACCACGTCCCTTTTTTTTAGAGCTGATATTGCTTTTTGGGGGATGTAAATGATTGAGGCTAACAGCTCCTCTGGTGTTTATAAATGAGGCTCAGATAAGTGGTGCTGACATGGCCAAGCTGGAGCAGGTGAACCTGATCAACTCCTGGCAGCAGAAAGAGGAAAACGACACAGACAAGAAGGGGAGATGCAGAGGTGCGAGTCAGAGCTGATACAGTCACTGACCCTGAAAAAGGTGTGGCCGTCTCTGTCCAGAATAAATAATATCTTTGAAGAAAACATGCAGGCCCACTGAGAGCTGAGACAGAAAAGCAACGGTGTTCTGGTTCTTGTTCGAACACTAGATGGCAGTTTGACACAGACAAGTTTTGTTTTTCAGGAGGCCTTGTAGGAAAGCTGAAATTCATTTAGTAACAATCACTGTAATTGCTGTTGTTTGGTGATGCTGATTGAAGCCGTGTTTACCTCCCTCCAGATTCTTATCAGGTTTTGATTGTCCTAAGCCTCATTTGGTTTCCAGATCCCTTTCTGGAATATTAAACCTGCTTCAGGAAGTCTGTGCATCAGTGTGTTTGAGCAAGAAGGGAGACGTCTGGTTTCAATATGAAAGGTGATCGCAAAAGTTTTTAGATGTCATATGAAAGGAAATCAGTCAGAAATGCTTTATCAAAAGTCCTCTCATATCCCTTTATTGCTTTTTTTAGACTGGGAGAATGTGTATGAAGTTTAATTTTGTAGGTTCAAAGCTCTTGTAGTCACTGTGTCTGTCTTTGTCTACACAGCCTGAACACAATGTGTGTGTTTCTCTGGCACCATCATCCTAAAAATAATGAAGCAGGGTTTCAAACCATGTTCAGAACCACTGACAGGTTACCTCACTCTTACAAGGAAAAGAGTGCAACCATTACAGTTGTCTGTGTGAGAGAGAAATGCAAAAAGAAAGTTGTTTTTCAAACAGGCACAAGTCAGGCCACCTATAACCAACTTGATGAAAAGGAGGAAAACTTGCTGTTCCATAGGAGATAGTCTGCATTAACCTGAGGCCTGACAGTATGATGGTCTGCAAGTCTGGGGGTAGTTTATTTCATACAACTGACTGTGCTCTTGAAGGACTCTGTGGAGGCATGTATGAGAGGAAAAATGTTAGGTACAGGTTTTACAGAAAAAGGTGATCAGTGAGGATGGAAAGATAGAGTTTTTCAATTAAAAGTCTGTTGTAGAGGATTCATAGCATGATCATGTATCGAACCGCATTGCTGGGATTGTGTCATTTATGAAAGGCAGTAAAAGAGATGCCAGATGAAGCAGTTAAGACAGATTTGGATGAGGAGAAAGAATACCAATTGATGACCAAGACAAAGGTAAATGGAAAACTGTTAATCTCCTCTCTCTCATATCTCTTCTCTTCCTTCATTAAAACAGGGGAATGGCTGGAGATAGAGCGTACAGCCTAGCCTTGTGTGAGTGAGGATCTTGCCCCAGCATAGTTTTCTCTGTCCTCTCTCTTACATCATTTGACAGACACTTTCTCTGTTCTGTCTCTGTTCCTTTGCTCTCTCCTATGAAAATTGAATTGTAGGGGGAGGTAGGACATATACACATACAGCCTAACCTGGCAGGGGGTAAGACCAACCCTAACAAGCTCCTCACCCCTGCTTTGCCTTCCCTGTTCTATTTCTTAAACCAGGGGTGTCCAAACTTTTTTCATAGAGGGCCACATATGATGTTGTCAGAATACCTCAGGGCCAGTGGCTCCTGGAATCCTAAAGTTCTATATGAAATATCTATTTAATAACAATTATTTTAAATGTTTTCTCAATAAAACAGTAACTATGAAGTACCATGTAAAGATTAGCAAACTTTATCTTCTTCTGGAGGAAAATGTTTTCATTGGGGTCGGGCAATGTGGGAAAAATACTGTATCATTATTTTCCTATGGCAAGATCACGATCTGGATTTCATCACACTTCTTTTTCATGTTGTTTTTAAGACTGTTCTGACCAGCAGACAACATATTAAGAACAAATTCATTACTTTCCTGAGTTCTGAACATTTTTTATTCACCTAATTTTGCCTTTTCTGTACAATTTCATAATTTTGATCTTGTCTTGTGTCCTCTTTTGTGTCTTCTGAACTTTTAGTGTTCATCAAGAACATTTTCACATCATGATAAAAACATTAATTTGAAAACCTGTCAGCTTTAAGAGTTCTTGTGTTTCTTCTTTTTTGCCATCTTGAAGAATCCCCAGAGCTTTGGCTTTAGACAAGTAGTCCATATGAAACTTTTTGAGACTTTTCTGGATTGACTTTAGTTTTGTTTGTGCGCTTGAAAGAAACTGCAAATGTACAGATGATTCAGAATGTGATTAAGTTCTGTGCTATTAATAACACAATTTAAGATGGAAGCTTGGGGCCATCAATAAATGGACCTCGGGTTGCAATTGGCCCCCGGGCCATACTTTGGACATGCCTGTCTTAAACCTTTGTACTTATGTTGACATCTCTGTCCTCCTCAGCTCCCAACTTTTAAAATTGTTGCCATTATCATTATCCTTTGAGGTTTAAGTTATTTTTTAGTGACCGGCAAACAAGAGATCCACTCACCAGCTCTGTTGCCGTTGCCTGGGTTGCAGGACAGGATCTTACAGCACTTCTTCCTATCATAGGTGGTTTGGGCCCTGTAACTCCCCAGGCTGCTCTTACATTCATACCCAGTGATTCTCTTTATTCCCCAACTCTCAAGACCAGACTGACACTGAAACTATATTGTGCCACAATATTTCTGGAGTTATAATACTTAAGGAAACAGGCAAAAGGGAAATGGGGGAATGTACCAGACTGTTTTCTGCAGATTCATTTGATATGACATGTGTGGTCAGGTTGTGTCCAGAAACTGATCTTATAGATGCCCTCTCTGAACTCTAACTCTATTCTCATGTGTGAAATTGCAATCTGCCTGTAAACAAGGACCATTGCAAACACAAAAAGGTCTATGCTTCATTCCCTATCGCTTATTCTGGTACACTGGATGTTTCCAAATATTAGCTGTCTCCCATGAAAGCTTCGGTGTCACACATTGTCTGATTTGTTCTAAGATTGGGAGCAAAAAGAAAGGCTGCTGTCAGAAGACAGAAGCTAAAAAATACCAGGTATGCCAGCTGGTAACTCGGCTGTATCAATTAGTCCATTGTCTGGCATTGATATCGCCTCTGGGGGTGATGGCCAATTTATCTGGGCTTGTGGTGTGGCCAGAGGATATTCTGATAAATGATACAGAATGTCAGGGCCAAGACTTCCTTTTCTGTGGTTAATATCAAAAGTCTAAATAGAAACTTATGAAGCTACATTAGAATGCAGTGGGAATGGAAAAAATACAACTATTAGTATCTTACTGTATAGTTTGATTTAACCCTCCTGTTATGTTGTGGGTCAAATTGACCCTTTTTAAAGTCTATTTTAGGCAATATATGCATTCCCAACCAGCTAAATGCAGCATAAAAAGCTGGCCAGCATGTGACAGAAGAGGTGTCGTGTTAATTTATCAACATCACTTCATAAAAAAAATTATTCAAAATTTAAAATAAAATAAAATAAACAAAAATCTGTCATGTAAAATAGTTGTATTTATATTTAGGGCTTACCAATGTACATGAAAACAAGTTTTAACATGAATTTTAATGAAAAATGAGTGAGTTATCCTCATTGAACCATGATCTGAGAATTAAAGAACACCAATGGACCAAATCTTGATTTAAATGGTTAGTAATGGAGTTAAAAATTTGATTTTTAAAAATGTGTATTTGGATTTTTTGGGGTTCTGACACTTTTGGATAATTAAATATGCCCCGGGTCAAATTGACCCAGGAACATTATTGCTGTTCCAGAGAAAGGAGCATAACAGGAGGGTTAAACACATGGCTGCCCAATAGTATCCAAAGTATCCCAGTAATGCACTTACATGCTTACTTTTCTCACTGTTTGCACAAACTATTTTCATGCAAACAAGCCTGGTCAAATGTGATTGGACAATAAAACTCTTCTGCCGATGGAATCCAGACATAGAACAAGGTATATCACCATCAGCACAGTTGACACCTTCGCACTTTGACAACAAAGTACAAAAAGCAGATGTTTGAAAAAATTCTTTACTTTCTTGCAGCTACATTTGGGTCTCATATAAAGGGTAAGTTAACCATGGGACCACGGCTGTATCATGGTAAAAATGTAAGTCGTGCCTCTGCCTGTTATTGACCCAGCTGCTTCCTGCCCTCTGTGCTTTGTGTATATACTCTGTTTTCATTAAATCCAGCTCACACAGAAGACTTCAAGTGGCAGTTTCATTATATTCTTTTGGATCCCCAGGAACAAACCAGTGCCCCTGTGTTGGTGTAATACTTGCCTTTTTCAGAGAATTGTTTCATCAAGTCAAAGCAAAAATCACAAAGATTTTTAAGCTACATTTGGCTAGTAAAATTGGCTTTAAGACAGTGATGCATCCCTTTGAATTAGGGTTTTATATGTTTAATTTTAGTGGTCTGTATTTCCAAATCAAATTGAAATTCGTCAAATAACCACAAACCAAATGACAGTGAACCCAGAGGCCCTGAAGCAGTTGCCCACATTGTCTGATTGGTAATCCGGCCTTGGCAGAGCCACCCTCGGGGATTCTTTCCTAGGACACAATGTGGTTCACAAACACACTGGGTACAAAGGGGAACAAGCCTGTGATTTATTCTAACCTGCAGACAAAATGAGAATCTGTCAGAGTAATCACATGCTTTTTTTGGCTGTAACCAGCACTGAATGCAATATACCCAACAGCCCCTTGGTCTACTCCAAACCCCTGGCACAATTATCCAGCAGACCCTTCAGATTAAAAGGTAACAAGCTGCAGTACGAGGTGTTTGGGCTGAGCAGGAAGCTGAAAATTAAAACACATTCAGAGCTGAACAACTTTAATATCCCCTCATTGAAAAGTCTAATGGAAACTGTAATGGCACATCAGGAAGGAAACCCTGTAGGGACGGTTGTGCCCGAACAACATAACAAAGAATCGATTCTGCTTTGTCTATCAGCACTCATGTGGATGGATTTCATTAGGAGGGAAATTGCAAACAATTCAAAATGTTATGAGTTTTAGGTCTTTCACAGAAATGACATTGCTCAGAGATAATTTTGTTCTTGTTCCACTCACAAGCACAGATATTAGTTTTCATCTGTGCCCATTCAAAACCAGCACACATGTAATCAAAATCAAATGGTTCACCGGCAAAAAAGATGACTCCAACCTCCTTACACAGAATTTCACAGAGAATAATGGCTGTAACTCGAGTTGTCCTTGCTGAAAAGTGCTTAAAAGAGTATCCAGTATCTCCATTTTTTTCAGATTTCTTTCTGTCCCCTTTTTTTTATTTTGCTAGCAATCTTTTTGTCAGACCAATGCTGTTCTGTAACCTTATTATTTTCTTTCCTCTTCCCCTCCTTGGTATTCATTCTGAATGTTGCAATTAATATTCAATTTCATGAAAAACAGTTGGCTTGTGTTGGCTTCTTTAAAAGTTCTTGACCAAGATTGTGATGGTTTCAGAAAGTAGCTTTCTTAGAAAAGCCTATGCGACAACTCTCTCTCTTTAAGAGCATTTACACAATCCTCTCAGGCAGAAAGAGAGAGTCTGATCTTTGATGCAGTATAGGAGCCCTTCTGCGATATACCTGCCATGCTGTCTTCTCCCCCTCAGGCCTCAGAGTGATTATATCCCACTGATGTGTTCATTTTATTTCATCACATTACACTTTACACTATCTAATTTCTGCAGCTATTACCATCCTTTGGTTTGATCTCCTCTAATTTTCATCTCTGCTTTCTCATCTTGCCTTCATTCTGCTCTCAGCTGTTTCCTGCTGCTGTGCACAGTGAAAACATCAAGAGAAATACAGATTCATTTTCTCCTCATTTTGCCTTTTATTCGCTTTGTATACCGTGAAAAACTGCCAACTGGGAGAGCTGGATAAAAGCCCCTGATATGGGAGCTCTTTCAGGTTTTGAGGATTGGGGTAGGTGGTCTGAACCAGAAAGCAAGAAATGTTTCTGTTCTCAGACCTGTTGGTGGCAGTGTTGATGCTTATAAATCAGTGAGCAGTTGTACTTTGGTGAACCCCTACCACACACGTGTCTCCTCTGATAAATGATAAGGATAACAGTGCAGCCCAAGGCCGAATGAGGGCCTTAAGCCGAATTTGATTTCAGGGTTTGGAAACCTTTTTTTGTTTCATGCTGGTGAATACACAATACACAAATTGATTTGTCACTGGAATAAACAATAAGGTATATACCGCAAGTAAGGTTATGTTTGGTGTGAGGGTGAGAGGAGATATTGAATGCAGGATTTGCTGATTAATTCAGAATGTGAAGACTTTGTTTTATTTGATTTGATTGACCCCACATTTCCCTTGGAGTCAGTATTATAAGGTGTCACTCAAAGTCTCTCTCTCTATCTCTCTCTCTCTTTCAAATTCAAATAACTTTATTGGCATGAAATTTAAAACAATATTGCCAAAGCATAAACAAAATCACATCAAACAATATATAAAATCACAATAAATCAACAAGTATTAATATCAAAGCTTATTAGAGATAAATATTACATTCAATATATTTAAATTATAAACAGAATGAAAACAATAGTATGATTACAGTGTTAATAATAGAGAACAGGGTTAGAATCTCTCTGTGGTGTGTGTATGTACAGGTCTGATTAGATGTTCACGGGGGTTTGGAGCTGTTGGACGCTCTCTTCTGCTCACAGCAGCTGATATAGCGTGCTGCAGTGTTTGCACATTGTGGTTCCTCACCCAGCAGGTACATCAGTTTGTGTTGGTTGTCAAATGAATTAAATTATTTGTGTGTGTTTGTGATCAGTGGGAAGAATGTGTCTCTGATGTCCTGGTATAGAGGACAGGTGGTTAAAAAGTGGAGCTCTGTCTGTACCTCAAGCTGGGTGCAGTGGGTGCAGACTCTGTCCTCTTTGGGGAGCCAGGTCTGTCGGTGGCGTCCTCTCTCAATGGCGAGGTTGTGTTCACTGAGTCTGTACATGGTCAAAGATTTCCTCAGCTTTGGATCCGTCACAGTGCTCAGATATTCTGCCACAGTGTAATCTCTCTGTAGGGCTCGGTAACATTCTAATTTGCTTTGTTTTTGGGTTGATTTTGTCCAATGTGTTCAATAGTTTTCTTTTTGTTTTTGAATCATTTGGTTGATTCTGATTGGGTTTCTGTCTGAGGGCTCTGCATGGGAGTACAGTCCCAGAACCAGGTGTCTGAGGGGGCAGCTCTCTCAAGACTCTCTGGAGGTCAGGGCTTTTCAATCTCTCTCTCTCTCTCTCAAATTCAAATTCAAATTCAAATTCAAATTCAAATACAGGGTTCCCACTCTTTTCCAGAGATCATTTTCCAGGACATTTCCAGGACATTTTCATTGATGATCAAGCTGGTATGACAGTCTAAATTTAGTTCCTAATTTAGTTCCTAAATAGTCTAATATGTTCCTCTCAGTGGAAGTCTACATTGGAAGACGTGTAGTCTATGGCTATCAATGAAATCATCTCTTACATGCTTAAAAATTATGGCAAATTGATAATAGATGCAACCACAGATGTACAGCACTTCACTTTATTAGTGCAACCAAGTAAAAATGATGGGCAACATCTCAGCTTTCTCTTTTCTCAATAAATATAAAATGAGCTAAGAAAAAAACAAAAGAGCCAGCAAAGGAATCAGGAAGCTGCCTTACTGAAATAATTAAATAATAATAATGATCAGAGGATCAGTGCATAAATGACCTAAGTAGAACTGAATGACAAAAATGGCCACAAATGTTTCTCAGCTCAGCTCAACTCAAAATATACCTTCTTAATCCTGATATTCATCCTGCTAAGTGGTCGATATAAAACAAAGCAAATGTCACGTTTTTTTTGTATTTGAGTTACTGTAAACTCTGAAAAAATCACACCGGTGTAAAGACACACTCTGTATTTGAAGATCTCTCAGAGGTTTAAAAAAATGTAAACTGTCTTCCTGCATGGTGATGTCTATTATGATCAGTGATGTCTACAACGTGGAGTTTCTGTGCAGCTGTGTCGCTCTTTTTGTTCTGTTTGTTTTCACTATCGGGAGTTTGCACTCCTGCTAGCTAGAGCAGGGGTTCTCAAACTTTTTGGAGCCAGGGACCCCTTACAGGTGAGAAAAATGTCCATGGCCCCCTCATAACTGTAACACAGATTAAGCACATTAGTGATGCGTCATGATCAAAAGCTGCGGCTCCGAGAGCCGATGCTTTATAATGAATCAGAAGAGCCGGCTCGCATCAATTCAAATTATTTCACGGACCCCATGCTATAGTTCGCGGACCCCCAGGGGTCCCAGGACCCCACTTTGAGAACAACTGAGCTAGAGTACGGTAATTGAGCTCTCAGCCTGCAGAGAAAGTTGTGAGGCACAGACCCCCAAGCTCTCTGCCCGACTCTACTGGTCACACTATAACTTAAATATAAGACTCTTTGAATCAAAAGAGCACTCTACAAGGTTCATGTACCATAAAACATAAACAATATACCCCCGTTTTCTGTGAATGCATGATTATGAAGTGAAGGAGAAAAGATGTGAAAAAAGTTGTGCAGTGTCGCTGTCTTTTCCAGCACAGCGTGCACTCAACTTTCAATGAATGGGGATGTGTTTTGTTAATCGGGTCAGGTCACATGCAGCCATGTTGGAATCATTTTCCAGGACATTTTATTTTTTCTCCCATTGCAGGTGTTTTCCAGTACTGGAAAACTGGTCAACTGTTTTCCAGGTTCTGGCTTTATTGGCATAAAAGTTAAAACAATATTGCCAAAGCATAAACAAAATCACATCAAACAATATATACAATCACAAATAAATCAACAAAAATTAATATCAAAGCTTATTAAAGATAAATAGCATATTCAATATATTTATTGAATTGAATTTACTTATTCTCTCTCTCTCTCTCTCTCTCTCTCTCTCTCTCTCTCTCTCTCTCTCTCTCTCTCTCTCTCTCTCTCTCTCTCTCTCTCTCTTTCTTACTCAAATCAAATCAATTCAATTCAATTCAATTCAATTCAATTCAAAGGGCTTTATTAGCATGGAAAACATACGGAATCATTGCTAAAGCTTAAAAAGAAATAAAACACAAAAAATTAACAAAACAAAATTACAAACAATTACAGAATAATAAGATTCAATGTTAAACTAACGGAGCTGTATAGAAGAAAGAAAATATATGAATAATAAAGATAATAATGATAATAAAAATAAAAATAACAATAATAATACTAACAACAACAATAATAATCTCTCTCTCTCTCTCTCTCTCCTCTCTCTCTCTCTCTCTCTCTCTCTCCCTCTCTCTCCCTCTCTCTCTCTCTCTCTCTCTCTCTCTCTCTCTCTCTCTCTCTCTCTCTCTCTCTCTCTCTCTCTCTCTCTCTCTCTCTCTCTCTCTCTCTCTCTCTCTCCTCTCTCCCTCTCTCTCTCTCTCTCTCTCTCTCTCTCTCTCTCTCTCTATGCTCACAAACTTAACAATCATACAATATCTCATCATATCTCCTCTTTCATTTTTCACACCGAGAGGTGAGCTTGACTGACCATCTGGATTGACGGGAGTTTTCCCCCTTGGCCAGTCGCCTTGCAGGTCTGCTGTGAGTCCAGACACACTGATAAGAACAGATTAAATAAAAAAAAATAAAAAAATACTGCACTGTCTGGTCAGCTCCGTCTGTGTGTGCAGGAGAGCTACATAATACAACATCTCCTGAGAATGCTGCAAGCACCACTGTCTGCTTTTCAAACACCAGACTGCTGATTACAGACATGGTTGTAGTCAGACACAATCAGACACTCCATTCCAATTATTCACTTCATTAATGTCTCTTCGATGCAGAGGCTTGAAAATTTTGTTCTGATAAACCCCCCTAATGGTGCTGCCATTAATCCTTCAACCCTCTCTCCGTTGTAATTGCACGTAAAATGATCCATCAGCTGATCCACTTGACTGTCTCCTTTTATCCTCCAAATTGACATTATTCATTATGAACAACTACCCCTAACATGTTCATTTACTCAAGTAAAGGTACACACAGCTGCATGCCTGAGGCCTCATGATGATTCCAAACTACAAGGGAACAAGTGAACATCAGATAGTTTCAATTACTTCTGTATCAAGCTAAACACTTCTTCCATCATTTGAAAAACTTCACTCTTGGACTATTTTTGAAAAAGTATGAAACTTTCAAGATACTTGCGTCTCATTTTCAGAGGGAGACATCACAAGTGACTCAAAAGAACATTCCCCTCTCCTCATTGCACTGTGACTTTGCTAGTAGGATATCCAGAGGGAACAAAAGGAGCCAGTGCTCCCTGTATTCACTTGCTGGAGTGTATATCCTGAAGCCAGTGTCAGTACAACATTAATATTATGTTCTGTGTGACACAAAGAGCCTCTGCATCTGTGCATCACTATGCTCCTAGCCAATTTTCCATCAGGCTATATAAACTATATACAGTAGGAATGCAACGCCTGTGTAAGGACAGAAACATCACATTATGTGCCATAGGTGATATATTTTAGGGGCTATTATGAATCGCCAAGAGAAACTGTAATATGGAGAGGACAGGAAAGGGTACTGACAGCTAGGGAAAAGTCCCAGTAGGCCAAAATAAAGTGGTGGTACTGAGCATACTGGCCCACTTAAAACACTGAGTATATCTACACAATCTCTCATGCTCTATCCACAAGGGTTTATTCTCTTGCTGTATGTCAGAAAGAGGAATGATGCATCAAACTGGCATGAATTCCTTTTTAAGCAACATATAATGATGAACACTGAGAATATACAATCACGTTAGCATCTTTTTAGGGGGGCACTTTGATGGTGAAGTTAATGCCAGCAATAGCATAATTATACTCTCACAAATGTTACATCCATGAGTGGCAGCTGCAGCATCTCTCAATCAAAAGCTTGGTTATTTGTTCTCAGGTCCTGGGGTCCACATGCTGAAATGTCCTTCGGCAAGACACTGAAACCCAAATTGCCCTAGTGGCATAGCCAGCAGTGTGTGAATGTTTATGAATGCGATTAGATAATACTGATGGGCACTTTACAGAGCTTCCTCTGACATCAGGGTATGAATGCAATGGGAACGGACGAATGCAACATGTAGCGTGAAAGTGCTTTGAGTGGTCACAAGACTAGAAAAAGTAGGTATATACAGTAGGTACAGCCTATTTGTAAAATGTGAATATGTGAAAACCAATATAGTTTAAAGATGTCAGCATGCAAAGATTAGCATCAAACAGAGTATAGTTTGGGCTTATAATAATAATAATAATAATAAACTTTATTTATATAGCACTTTTCTAAACAGAGTTACAAAGTGCTTCACAGAAAGTAAACAATAATAATAATAATAATAAATATAATCCCAACCCTTTTTCGTACACATATACACATATACATAAACATATGTACACACATGCACATACATATACACTACCGTTCAAAAGTTTGGGGTCACTTAGAAATGTCCTTATTTTTGAAAGAAAAGCACTGTTTTTTTCAATGAAGATAACATTAAATGAATCAGAAATACACTCTATACATTTTTAATGTGGTAAATGATTATTCTAGCTGCAAACGTCTGGTTTCTAATGGAATATCTACATAGGTTTATAGAGGCTCATTTCCAGAAACCATCACTCCAGTGTTCTAATGGTACATTGTGTTTGCTAATCGTGTTAGAAAGCTAATGGATGATTAGAAACATCTTGAAAACCCTTGTGCAGTTATGTTAGCACAGCTGAAAACAGTTTTGCTGGTTAGAGAAGCTGTAAAACTGGCCTTTCTTTGAGCTAGTTGAGTATCTGGAGCATCACATTTGTGGGTTCGATTATACTCTCAGAATGGCCAGAAAAAGAGAACTTTCATATGAAACTCCACAGTCTATTCTTGTTCTTAGAAATGAAGGCTAACCCATGCGAGAAATTTCCAAGAAACTGAACATTTCCTACAACGATGTGTACTACTCCCTTCAGAGAACAGCACAAACAGGCTCTAACCAGAGTAGAAAGAGAAGTGGGAGGCCCCGGTGCACAACTGAGCAAGAAGACAAGTACAGTAGAGTCTCTAGTTTGAGAAATAGACGCCTCACAGGTCCTGAACTGGCAGCTTCATTAAATGGTACCCGCAAAAAACCAGTGTGAACGTCTACAGTGAAGAGGCGACTCCGGGATGCTGGCCTTCTAGGCAGAGTGGCAAAGAAAAAGCCATATCTGAGACTGGCCAATAAAAGGAAAAGATTAATATGGGCAAAAGAATACAGACATTGGACAGAGGAAGATTGGAAAAAAGTGTTATGGACAGACGAATCGAAGTTTGAGGTGTTTGGATCACACAGAAGAAGATTAGTGAGATACAGAACAAGTGAAAAGATGCTGGAAGAGTGCCTGACACCATCTGTTAAGCATGGTGGAGGTCATGTGATGGTCTGGGGCTGCTTTGGTGCAGGTAAAGTGGGAGATTTGTACAAGATAAAAGGGATTTTGAATCATGAAGGCTATCACTCAATTTTGCAACACCATGCCATACCCTGTGGACAGCGCTTGATTGGATTTCCTCCTACAACAGGACAATGACCCAAAGCACACTTCCAGATTATGCAAGAACTATTTAGGGAAGAAGCAGGCAGCTGGTATTCTGTCTGTATTGGAGTGGACATTACAGTCACCAGATCTCAACCCCATTGAGCTGTTGTGGGAGCAGCTTGACCGTATGGTACACAAGAAGTGTCCATCAAGCCAATCCAACTTGTGGGAGGTGCTTCAGGAAGCGTGGGGTGAAATTTCTTCAGATTCCCTCAACAAATTAACAGCTAGAATGCCAAAGGTCTGCAATGATGTAGTTGCTGCAAAGGGAGCATTCTTTGATGAAAGCAAAGTTTGAACTAAAAATCATTATTTCTAACATTCTCAATGTCTTGACTATATTTTCTATTCATTTTGTAACTCATTTGATAAATAAAAGTGTGAGTTTTCATGAAAAACACAAAATTGTCTGGGTGACCCCAAACTTTTGAACGGTAGTGTACATACATACATACACACACACACACACACACACACACACACACACACACACACACACACACACACACACACACAAACATAATAACATGTTAGCAAGTTATGAAGGCCTTTTTGAAAAAGAAAGTTTTAAGAAGTGATTTAAAATTAAGAACAGAAGTAGCACGCCTTATTTCAGATGGTAGGTCGTTCCATAGTTTGGGAGCCCGGACTGAAAAAGCCCGAAACCCCTTGGATTTTAAACGGACACTAGGTATAACCAATAAGCCCATGTCGGCTGATCTGAGAGAGCAGGGAGGCTTGTACCGAGTGAGAAGGTCTGTGATGTACTGGGGAGCCTGATTGTGTAGAGCTTTGTAAGTGAGTAGTAGTATTTTGAAATCGATTCGGAATTTAATAGGAAGCCAGTGTAAGGAAGCCAGAATGGAAGTTATGTGATCAGATTTTTGTGAACCAGTGATTAATCGGGCAGTTGCATTTTGAGTTAATTGAAGGCGATGAACAGAAGTATGAGATAAACCTGAACAAAGGGCATTGCAAAAATCTAGTCTTGACAGGATAAAGGCATGAACAACCTTGTGTAAGTCGTGAAATGATAAGAAAGATTTGATTTTGGAAATGATTTTCAGGTGGAAAAAACAAGTCTGCACAACTTATGGGGATGCTCCTGGTTTTGCATGTCATTCAAAGCAAACTATTTGCAGGAATCATCAACCTAGGTTTGAAAAATGTAACATTTTGATCTCTTTAAAATGATAAATGAAATAAATTGGATGACTGAAGTTATTACATTTCATTATCTTGGGATCATGGACAGCTGTGCCAAATAGCAATCCTTTCAAAAAGGATGGGAAAACTATCCGCTGCATAAGAATCATCCTTTTAGGACAACAAATGCCTGCACAAAATTTCATGGCAGAAGAAGTTGATTTATGTCAGTCTGGACCAAAGCGCTAGAAAAGCAGATTCCTCTGCTGTTTGTTTTACATGTATGTTGCTAATCCTGTCAGAAGTGCAAGTCAATGGTCGTTATAAGCCAACCCTCAAAGGAGTAGAACTAAATCAAAGATTTTTAAAGCAACAAAAAAAGAGTGTTACCTGTATGTAAAAGTAATGGAAAGGACTCAAAGCTCTCTTCCTGCTAAAAGAAATTACATTTCTGTTTGAACACAAAATCTAATATTTTACCAGTTCATATTTGCAGTAAAAATGATCTCTAAAAGCAATGCAAAAGAAACACATTTCTAAGCACAATGAAGACATCATCATGTATTTAACTTTATGAGAGTCAAAAATAACATGAAAAGTCATAGAGCGAGAATGAGTTATGGGCTGTATGAAACAAAAGGTGAAACCCATTGGGCTTAGAGCCTGAAGCTGTTTACCAACCAGAAAGAGACATAGAATAATAAAGCATCTTGGACATCTTCCAAGTAAAAAGTTTGATAAACAAAACTTGGATGCAAATTCATACGCTGATGACCACAAACTATTCATCATCTCCTCCAACCTAGCTTTGGCATAAAGATTAAAAGAGAGCTTTACTTGTCATTAATTGATGCTCCAATTTATTATGTTATCTTTTCCACCACTTATTTATTGCATGTTTCTAGCTGTGTTCTTGTGCTTTATGTGTTGAACAGGTGCCTGAAGGCGAGGCTAATACATCAGTCCAACAGGAAATGAGACTTCAAAGCAGGTTGGCTCGTGCTCTTGCCTTTCAATACCATGTCTGGATCCAAGTTCTCAACTCAGACATTCAAATGAGCTGGCATGAAGGCAAGCCCGCACGTACACACACAGACAGACACACACACACTATTCTGCCTGCTGCATACTTATGGGGTTAACTGCAGACACATAGGCGCACACATATACGCTGCAGCAAACAGGCACATTGAAGAAAGAGCTGATTCACAATAGCAAAGGAATGATAATACAGTAGTCAGGCTAATTAGCTTACTGTCTTGATTACGTTCTTCTAATGAACATTCAAAATGATGTTCTCGACTCCGTCCAGCAGAGCTGTTTATGTAACCATTATGCCAGCTTTAATGAGCTATGAATAGACACTGTGCATTGGTGTTTATTTCACTGGAGAGTCTCTCAGGCTGAATGGCGTGAAATTCACTTATTATGAAACAGGAGTCTGCTGAGGATTGTCTGGAAGAGAGACTCCACGCAGTGCTCTACAAACCTCAGCCATATACACTGAATATCATGAGGAAATGACAATCCCACCGCACAGTCGGCTGGAGGATTCATTTTTCAAAGAGTGATTGGGAAAATGTTCTTGATGCAATGCGGTGCAACTGTCACAATTTAAAAGGTTTAATTGATCTGAAGATAGACACTGTTCCACCTGCTGCATCCAGGGAGTCTTTCAGACTTAATGACATGAAACATTATTATTACAGAAGCAGAGTGTGCAGACATCTGCATCAGAGAGCTTACAAATGAATCCTATCACCCAGGACTGCAACATCCAAGGATAATTATGAAGCAGCAGCAAAGCGATTGGACCGTCTTGTAAAGGTTTGCAGCATGCATGTATCTTTAATGTATCTATAGTATGTGCATTTACTTTGTTTTTTAATGTATCAGTGGAGTGCCAAAATCCATTACTAGATTTTTGCAGGAAGACATTTGAGGGTTTTATAGTACAGTCCATTTTGAGCATCACTATCCCTGTCACCATGACAATGGAACTAGTTCTGGGCCTTTTTCAGTGCTGTGCTTCCACTATGGAATCTAAATCTTGTGCCCCCTGGAAGTATTTTGACTCTGTGCTTTTGACATTGACAGATGACCACACCATCACCTCTTCTCTCTTGTCTGTTCATCCTTTCCATCTATTAGTGTCTTCATTAGGTACAGAGTGTGTGGTTTCAAATGTTTTTTCCTGACAAGTTGAACTTCCTCAAACTTCACTGTCCATACTGGAGAACCTTTAAAACTATTGTATTAACATCAGAAAGAAAACTACACACTTGATGTGTACATTTTTAGTTTTTGAGAAACGTATGAACAACAGCAAAAAATGAAAGCTGTACTGAGCAGGCCCCCAAAACGTTGGTGCATGTTGGGCTGAGTCCCAGCGACGGCATGTGCTGATGAAGCCATGGAAAGGGCATGGTAGATTTCAGCACGTCACCTTTGTGCCTTGTACCACACCTCATTTTATGAACAACACAGCCATCGGCACTACGTTTGCAATTTGTACAACATAGGTCAGGTAGAAAATAATAGCAAAGCTTGAGCTGTGAGCCAATGTGTTTTGTGCCAGGTGTACAACACAGCCATCTACGTTTAGGTGACAACAACTTTCTGAATAGTGGTAAAGAATGAAACTCTGCTTCCTTCTCTAGCTGCACCATTTTCTTTAGAATCTAGATTTCAACATATTTTATAATTCAAGGTCTTTTCAGTAGACTGAACAAGTTTCAGGTGGATTATATGAAAAGTGCAGAAGAAGTTTGCTCAACAATGGACCCTGTACTTAAAAACTAGGGATGCTGAGATCCAATCCTGGTATCAGATATCGGCTGGAATCGGACTCAAAAAGCTAGATCGAATATCGGGGACAAAGGGCCGATATATAGTGCCGATCCATTTGGCAGATCTATTCATCTCAGTTCTATGCTTTTCTGTGGTAACAATAGCCATGTGCGTCTCCTACATCATCAGCGCCAGTCAGTCTGTGCATTTTTGCCCGGGGGAGCATGATTGAGGATAACAACAGAGAATCTGCAGTTTAGGTGCATGTCACGCTTTGCTAACAACTCCGCAGGAACATTGCAACATGTGCAGCACTAATGTTTTGACAGATGGCAGTCGCGCTGAAAAATATAATGGGAGCCCAAAGGAGGAAGTTTACGTCAGCTGAAGCCTACTGCAAAGAAGAAGAAACCTTCTATGAATGGATTCAAAGTGTGAAAAAACGGACAGGTTATTGGATTTAATTGTTCCAGATCCTTGAAATTAAGGGATTCTAGCCTTTGGTTTAGCACTTGGAACCCAGGTACAGTTCACCATCAAGTCGGAAAAGCCTGAAGTTGCCAAAACATGATTCTATCCTCACATTAAGGAATAGAGATTGTTAAATCAATACCAGGATCAGATCGGCTAGTATCAGTATCGGCAGATACCAAAGCCCAGGTATCGATCGTGGTATCGGGCCATTAAAAGTAGAATCGGTGCCATCCATCCATCCATCCATCCATTTTCTTCTGCTTATCCGGGGTCGGGTCGTGGGGGTAGCAGCCCAAGCAAATTGACCCAGACATCCCAGACATCCCGAGGCGTTCCCAGACCAGGCGGGAGATATAATCCCTCCACCGCGTTCTGGGTCTACCCCGGGGCCTTCTCCCAGTTGGACGTGCCCGAAACACCTCTAAAGGGAGGCGTCCGGGAGGCATCCTTATCAGATGCCCGAACCACCTCAGCTGACTCCTTTCGACGCGGAGGAGCAGCGGCTCTACTCCGAGCTCCCTCCGGATGTCCGAGCTCCTGACCCTATCTCTAAGGCCGAGCCCAGACACCCTTCGCAGGAAACTCATTTCAGCCGCTTGTATCCGCGATCTTATCCTTTCGGTCATGACCCACAGCTCATGACCATAGGTGAGGGTTGGAACGTAGACCGACTGGTAAATTGAAAGCTTTACCTTCCGGCTCAGCTCCCTCTTCACCACAATGGTCCGATACAACGTCCGCATCACTGCTGACGCCGCACCAATCCGCCTGTGGATCTCACGCTCCATTTTACCCCCACTCGCGAACAAGACCCCGAGATACTTAAACTCCCCCACTTGGAGCAAAGTCTCACTCCCCACCGAGAGAGAGCAATCCACCGTTTTCCGGCAGAGAACCATGGCCTCAGACTTGGAGGTGCTAACTCTCATCCCGGCCGCTTCGCACTCAGCTGCATACCGCCCCAATGCCCGCTGGAGGTCCCCGCTCGAGGAAGCCAACAGAACCACATCGTCTGCAAAAAGCAGAGATGAGATTCCAAGCTCCCCCAACTGGAGACCCTCCTCCCCCCGACTGCGCCATCGGTGCATCATTTAAAAAAAAACAAAATGTGGAATTCCAATCAAAGCGTCTGAAGTATGCTCACGTTTTGGAAAACTGTGCATGAGGCTATTCTTGCAGAAATAATAAATATGTGTTTCATGTTCTGTGCTTCTAGGTTCACAAAACCTCTATGGGAACCCCTTTTGAAAATTTAAATCATGCACCATGGAGCCATTTTGCTTTACCCCTGCCGAGACCACACATACATTTCCGCCACTTTTAATGTTCGTACCAAGTTTTGTGAGTTTTGGGGCCTGTTAAAGTCACCAAATGTCAAGTACCGCTTGGGAACTGACACATACTCCTATGTGTTCTTTGGAGCCATATTTGCATATAAAACTCCACAATCCTACCAAGTTATTTAAGGATAATAGTGCAAGGAAGGTGAATCAAACCCACTTGTCTTTTTAAGAGCTCCACAACTCTTTAAATTTTTTATTATCCAATTTACAGCCCAGTAATGCTGCTTCCAGTGGGGTTACCACTGTAGTATAGCAGAGATTATATGCAGAGAAAGTCTGGCAGGAAATTATGTGCAGTCCATGAAAGTAAAATGTGGAGAACTTCCTTTTGTCTGCTGGGAAGTAAAAAATGTGTTGAATGTAAATAAAGAAAAACCTTGGGTATAAATTGAGTTTACTGTAGTGGATCTGCGTCTCTGTGTGTGTGTGTTTTAGAGGAAGAGTGCATACTTCAATGTTTGTAGGAGATTTCATAAAGCAAATTATAGGTTCTTGATCTGTGGCTTTTTAAGAGCCTCTGAAGTGTTTTTGATCGAGACCTCCTGCACTCACTGATATTGACTGACACTGTATAATGGCTTACCTGGATTCCTAATCACACGGCACATACAGTTGCACACCGGGTGGTCTCAAATCAATTTACATATTTGACAGACTGAAAGAAAGCTTAACAGGCTTTTATATTTTCTATGATGTTCTTCGTCTGATCTCTGCTTCTTGCAGACTACCCACCTTCACCAGCACTGCAGGAAACAGTGGGCTATAAGCAATGACAACAGCGATCCAATCTACACTGCTGTTATTCTCAGGGAGCATAATCACAGAGTTCCAACTATTTCATGAAAGTCGCTTTGTGGCTGACTTTTCCATTCTCTGTCAGTCTTTCTATCTCCCACACAAACATGCACACACACACACAGAGACAATATTAGTGGCCATCACTCTCTGCATCAATATCTTTGTTGTTGGACCCCTGCAGGTCAGTAAAAAGTATGGAAAGGCTGTACAATCCGATAAAATAGAATTTCTAAAATAAAAGGAAGATTGAAGAAGTTGGAGGAAGACAGATACTCTTGTTTGAAAGTCAGGCAGCTTTATGAAGTTCACCAGGGCAGTCAGGCAATTACAGTTCACCAGTGTTGGACAAGTTCATACAGTCTAAATTAAACTACTTCACACTCATAGTTAATTTCTTATAAAACATTTTAACTAAATTCATGATCCAAAAAAATGTACAATTTCATGTTCTTTTTTTTTTTAGCAGCATCTATATTCTTTTTCAGTAGAGCCTCCTATGGTTCAGTCTCCAGCCTTCAATCACTGACATTTACTGAACTACATGAATTACTTTATTCTACTATAGAAGTGTAGACAGGTATTACTTTACATTACATGTTAAAGCCAAGACAATCTAAAGCTATGAAAACTTAAAAACTCACATCTTACCCCTAAAATAGAAGAGCTGAGGGAAGATAAACGCTGAGCAAACACGAAGATAAACTTTTCCTCATTCTCTAAAAGCTTCACCTCACTAAAACCATACCAGCTCGTTGGCTTCTGTCCTCATTTGCTTCTAAAACTCTTTCAAATTTCCACAACAGTTGGCCTCACAGCTCATCTGGATTACTAGACCCATAAGCCATGTCGAATGCCTGCCAGATAGGGGTGTGCAATATGAAAAGAAAATCAAATAACGATTTTTTTTTTGGCAAAATCCTGATCATGATTTTATCACAATTCTTTCATTAGATTATTCAGACTATTTTACAAGTCATTTACCAGTAAAACAAACCAATTTACCTCTTTAAAATCATAGCCTTAAACGGGTAAAAGATCAGTTAAGACAGGATACTGTTTGAACACTTTTTTAATTTAATTAAAGCTGGGGTTGGCAGTCTCGGAAAACTAGCATGAATTTGAATGTAGCATTTCCTCAGGACTCCGTCTAACCCCTCCCCTCCTCCCTCAGAGCTCCTCCAAAAGTCCTTTGTAGGCTAAACTAAGATGTTTTTATCCAACACAGCAGCATTAAAGTGTTTTGTATAGCATAAGTTAAGTAAAGGATCATGTTTAGGGGCCTTTAAAGAGACGAGACCCCTAATTTACATAACCACCCGCTCACTTTACATTATCCAACTCATACCCACTTTCCTAGCCTCCTGGTGAGATCAAGCTACTTTAAACTGAATTATGCACTCTCTATTTCTGCTGTCTAAATAACACATCACAAACTTGCTCCTCTTTTCCCAGGCTTATCTCACATCTCAGCCCATTGATTGTCATTACTTCCTCACTATCAAGACCACATGAACTAACATTTTGGGTGCAGACAGATTTTGCCTCTATCTATCTACAGTATGTAGTTGATCAAATATCGGTATTAGGGTTTTACAAAGTATTAAAATCGTCAGCATTTCACTCTTTTAAGACTTTTGCTTTTGGTTTTGTAATATATTAAGTAAAATAATCTAGCCTGCAAAAAAGTCAAAAGACCACTAAATCTGATCTGATGCCATGAACGCAAAGTACAGGTCTGCATTGCACTTTTACGACGGTCCCTGGCACTCTAGACAGACAGTCAGCTCACGGCACTCTTTGATGCCAAGGAGTTGATCCAAACTTACTAAATGTGTCTGATGTATCACCAAACTGGATTAAATCAAGCTGCAGACGCTGAGCTTTTTACGGTGAGAGCGCCAAAAACAGCAAACATCAAATATTAAACACGTCCCGGTTGTGTCTTTGTCACTAACGCACACTGGGAGGTAAAAATCCTCATTGAAGAGGAGACTCGTTCACACAGCACACCTGCTGCAGGTAGAAACCAAGCTAACACTGAGCCCCTCAGATCATAACTCAGCCACTCACAGGCTAAACTAAGATGCTTTTATCCAACACAGGAGCATTAAAGTGTTTTGTATAGCATAAGTCAAGTAAAGGATCATGTTTAGGGGCCTTTAAAGAGACGAGACCCCTAATTTACATAACCACCCATTCACATTACATTATCCAACTCATACCCACTTTCCTAGCCTCCTGGTGAGATCAAGCTACTTTAAACTGAATTATGCACTCTCTATTTCTGCTGTCTAAATTACACATCACGATGTTGCTCCATTTTTCTCAGGCTAATCTCACATCTCAGCCCATTGATTGTTATTACTTCCTCACTCTCAAGACCACAGGAACTAACATTTTGGGTGCAGACAGACTTTGTTTCTATCCATCTATGTAGTCGATCAGATTGATCTGATTCTCTTGATTCAAATAAAAATGCCATGAACGCAAAGTACAGGTCTGCATTGCACTTTTATGACGGTCCCTGGCACTCTAGACAGACAGTCAGCTCACGGCACTCTTTGATGCCAAGGAGTTGATCCAAACTTACTAAATGTGTCTGATGTATCACCAAACTGGATTCAATCAAGCTGCAGACGCTGAGCTTTTTACGGTGAGAGAGGCAAAGATGGCAAACATCAAATATTAAACAGATGTCTCCTGGTTGTGTTTTTGTCACTAACGCACACTGGGAGGTAAAAATCCTCATTGAAGAGGAGACTGGTTCACACAGCACACCTGCTGCAGGTAGAGACCAAGCTAACACTGAGCCTCTCAAATAATAACTCAGCCTGTTACAGGAATGCATAGCTTTCATTTCTTAAGATTAGACACACTGCGGGGAAAATATGAACTCTTAATGTCCATCAGTGATGCACTTTAGCTCGTCATAGTCTCATTTTCGTCTTAACACTGGTGTTCACTAGTTTGGAATCCTAACGGTACCAACTTGAAATGTGCCAGACTCCTCAGATTGATTAGACATGACCTGTGTGATTAAGTTGTCCTTTTTGTCATTTTGCTGCTGAAAATTAAACACTGTTGTTGGAGGGTGTTGAACAATCAGAAGGTGGGTAATAGGAAAATAATCATCCAAAGAATAATGGTGGGGGACAAGTATTCCAATCATGCTTGTCTTTCAAACAGAACACTGACTGAGCCAATCATTTTCACCAACTGCACTTTCTTACTTTTCAGGGGGAGTGAAAGCAAAGAACACACATGTATCAAACTGAGCATTTGAACATTTATCATGAATGCTATTGCTGTTAGGCTAGGCAGCTGAGTCACATTTGGGTAGAATGTCAGCTTCACCTTTCAAATATGAAAAACATGATTTATTATGGACTACAAACTACACAAACTGGGTTAAATACAATGTTGAAGGATATATTGAGATTCTAAAAAGTTGATCTTGCATTATTTCTCAGTAGTTTGTTTTGTGTAAAAACTTTCAATGCCTCCCATAAGTATGTTGTTGTTCCTAAGCTTGCATAGAGCTTTGGCTCATGGGGTGGCAATGCCAGCCTCTGGAATGGTAGAACCACCACATTGGTCCAGAGTAAAATATCTCAGCAATCTTTTTATCTGTTCCAATAAAATGTGATGCAGACTGTCATGGTGTTTCTCAGGATGCACTCTGCTGTCTTTGGGGATTGTCTGACTTTCCTGCAGTGAAACCAGGAGGCCTGAGGTTTCAAGCTTCTGGTGAATTTTAAACTCAAATGACAAAAAGTTGCACATAGTACTGCATGGTACAGAGATAACAAATCCAATAGTGTTTGGGGATCTCCACTTCTTCCAGCGCACAAATTAGATCGCCATTAATTTGTGCACTCGCTTGAGTCAGCCTAAGGATGATTTGTAATAATTCTGGTGATGCTCTGACTTCATCTATTCTTCATTACCAGGTCAATTTTCAATTATTTGGGAGATCAAATTAGTTCTTTTTTCTAAATTGGGATCTGTGAGGAAAATTCAAACAAGCTTCTCTCTCTCTACAGATATCATTTCCAAAAGAGCAGATGCTGGATGAGTATGCACTTTCCACTTCATAAATAACTGAGCAGAGAAGTAGGTAGAAGAGAGCAGAGATCAGGCAGACTGCATCAGTCCTCACAGATGGCTGTCTGATTCTGCAACATTTATGGACTACAGGCTGTCATTTTGGTTTTTGTGTTTATCATCATTAGGTGAAGTGACAAGGCCATAGCATTGTTTGGTTTCCCTGCTCTCTCCCAAACATAAACAGAATTGGCTGACTCTTGGCAGGCATAATATGATGCTGTTCCCTCAATCTGCTCGTCATAGTAGATACAAAGACTATTCATCTATTCATGAGTAGCTGCAATGTTAAAATCTCAATGTGTTTGTAGCCGGTCTGGCCGTACACTATCCACAGCTGCCAATAGTAGTACTCTGCGTTGTGTTGCTTTGAAGAATGAGGAGGCAGGACTGAAGTATCCACGGCCACAGGAGACATTTATTCTGCACAAAACACAATCTGTACAAAACAGAACCTGTTTAGTACAGCAACTCGTTGGGCTTCACATGCACACCTCTCTCCTCAGTAGGGATTTTACCGTCCCCTATATACACTTGTCCTCACAATTATTCATACCATTGTTAATTTTTGTGATTTTTTATTTTTGTGATGAAACTAATGCATTTTTTTCAAGTTTTTTTATGAATTATATGTGACCAACAAGTGAAAGAATGACAACAATACACAATTCAAGAACATCTTCATTTCATGGGTATTTTATTGATGGATTACCAAAAAATGCTATGTTCAAAATTATTCATACCCTAATCAAATGTCTTTCTTTAATAGTCAATAGCATAGCCTTTGTATTTTATGACTGCTTCTAGACGATTCTTGTACGTGTTCACAAGCTTCCTGCATGTCTTCTGTGGAATGTTGGCCCACTCTTCATTGGCAAAGGCCTCAAGCTGGGTCAGGTTGGTCGGTTTCCTAGCCATCACTCTGGTCTTCAAGTCTCGCCACAAGTTCTCGATCAGGACTCTGACTTGGCCATTCTAGGACGTTGACATCATTGTCCTTGAACCATTTCTTCACTACCTTGGCAGTGTGTTTAGGATCACTGTCCTGCTGGTACGTCCAGTTGTGGCAGAGCTGGAGTTTCTCAGCAGATTCCTTCACGTTTTCATCAAGGATCCTGATGTAATCCTCCTTTTTCACGATTCCTTGGACCTTGACAAGGTTCCCTGTGCCACTGGAAGAGAAGCATCCCCATATGCTTCCACCACCATGCTTGACGGTGGGGACAGTGTTCTTCGGCTTGTATGCCTCTCCTCCAGACATATTGGGCATCCATATGGCCAAATAACTCCAACTTTGTCTCATCAGACCACAGGATGGTTGACCAAAAGTTAGGATCTTGCTTCAGATGACCTCTAGCAAAGGCCAGGCGAGCCTCCACATGTTTTTTCCTGAGCAGCGGTGTCTTCTGAGGCCTACGTCCATGGAGACCTCCTCTGTGCAAGACTCGCTCGATGGTGGACCGTGACACCTTCGTCCCTGCCTGGTCAAGCGTTTCCATTAGGGTCTTAGTTGTGGTCCGGGGGTTGTTGTTGACCTCTCGACATATTTTTCTGGCAAGTTTGGGGGACACCTTACGCTTCCTGCCACGCCCGCTGAGGTTTTTAACAGTGTTAAACCTCTTGTTGATTATGCTCTGGACTGTTGCCACAGGGACATCAAACTGCTTTGAAATGGCCTTGTAACCCTTTCCTTTACTGTGGACACACACGAGGCGTTGACGCAGGTCCTCACTGAGCTCCTTCTTCTTGACCATGAAGACCAAAAATTGAGTATAACTTTAGGACAAAGATTAACACATTTGGGACATTTTGTTGAGATATTGTCAGGGGTATGAATAATTTTGAACATAGCATTTTTTGGTAATCCATCAATAAAATACCCATGAAATGAAGATGTTCTTGAATTGTGTATTGTTGTCATTCTTTCACTTGTTGGTCACATATAATTCATAAACAAACTTGAAAAAAAAACATTAGTTTCATCACAAAATAAAAAAATCACAAAAATTAACAAGGGTATGAATAATTCTGCGGACAAGTGTATAAACCGGTCTCAAAACCACAGAAATTAAAATACATTAATGAAAATACAGACAGTAAGCTCACATACCTGTACAAAACACAACCTGTTTAGTACAGCAACTCGTTGGGCTTCGCATGCACACCTCTAAAGAGGAGACACAAAATTGCAGCATACTGCATGAGAAACCAGACACATGCTCCACTAAACTATCTTAAGACTGGAGAATTAGCATATCAACTTTGATGCTATACTTGGCTTAGAAACTCTTTAAAATATCTTATACATCATACATTACATGTAAAAAAAATGTCTGTGGGCATAACAATATACAATTTGATCAACTTTGTAACACTTTAAACCAGGGGTGTCCAAACTTTTTTCAAAGAGGGCCACATGTGATGTTGTCAGAATACCTCAGGGGCAGTGGCTCCTGGAATCCTAAAGTTCTATATGAAATATCTATTTAATAACAATTATTTTAAATGTTTTCTCAATAAAACAGTAACTAGGAAGTACCATGTAAAGATTAGCAAACTTTATCTTCTTCTGGAGGAAAATGTTTTTCATTAGGGTCGGGCAATGTGGGAAAAAATACTGTATCATTATTTTCCTATGGCAGGATCACGATCTGGATTTCATCACACTTCTTTTTCATGTTGTTTTTAAGACTGTTCTGACCAGCAGACAACATATTAAGAACAAAGTCATTACTTTCCTGAGTTCTGAACATTTTTTATTCACCTAATTTTGCCTTTTCTGTACAATTTCATAATTTTGATCTTGTCTTGTGTCCTCTTTTGTGTCTGCTGAACTTTTAGTGTTCATCAAGAACATTTTCACATCATGATAAAAACATAAATTTGAAAACCTGTCAGCTTTAAGAGTTCTTGTGTTTCTTCATTTTTGCTGTCTTGAAGAATCCCCAGAGCTTTGGCTTTAGACAAGTAGTCCATATGAAACTTTTTGAGACGTTTCTGGATTGACTTTAGTTTTGTTTGTGCGCTTAAAAGAAACTGCAAATGTACAGATGATTCAGAATGTGATTAATTTCTGTGCTATTAATAACATAATTTAAGATGGAAGCTTGGGGCCATAAATAAATGGACCTCGGGCCGCAATTGGCCCCCGGGCCATACTTTGGACATGCCTGCTTTAAACCGTGTTTTACCACTGAATGAATTCTAACATAACAGACACTTACCTCTCCTCAGTGGGGAATTTACTGTCTGAGGAGAGTAGCGCCAGCAAACAAGAAGCGACTTCATCACAGGAAGCCTGCGAAAATAAACAGATTTCAAAATAAAATACAGATACCCATAAAATAAATACTGAAACATGAAAAATATATATCAAAGTGTAAACTGAAACTGTGGATGGACTTTTGGTGAATTATAAACCTATTATTTTCACACATCAGTTACATGCTCTAGACATAATTGTGTCTAGTCCATTGACTGTAAATGAATATAGGTGGTACGCCACCGTCTCCCTCTATTGTAGTATAGTGAAGCCCAAATACCACCTCAATGGGTGCTGTCATTTTGTGTTGGTTACATATCTTGGAGCCAGGACAGGCTGGTGACCCAGCTGGTGATGCTACAGGATTGACATCACACCCCTTCTGCTAACCAAAGCACACATCTAACTTACTGATGTAACGTCAAAAATTCCAAATGGGAAGTTCATTGATCTTTGTGTCTGTGTTCATTACACCTGTCACTAATTCAACCTGTTTTGACAATGGAGGTTTTGAACAGAGCCCAGTTAAGTCTGATGTCCACCATCTTCCTCTGTATGCTTAAGAAATGCTTCCAGAGACTCGAGATGATGAGCTCACCAACAGGGACCTCAGGCTGACATTCCAAATTCACCTTCATTTACACTGTTAGGTTTCCTAGCTCAGTTCCACAACCTCTACAGTAATCTGATCCATCTTACTGAAAGTTTTATGTCTCCTTTTACCCAAGACATAAAGTTACAGATCTGATTGTACATCAATAAAGCTGATCATATTTGGCTAAAGCTGTTCTGGAAACTAGGTACAACCATGAATCTTGCAATGGTCAAACATGGTGTTTGATAAAGCTACTATTGTTACTAGGTTCAAATCATCCAGGTTTTCACATCCTATGAAACCATTCAAGGTTTCTCCAATGTTGCCCTTTTGGTTAGTGAAGTTTCCCAGTAGAACTACAGAGTCTTTAGACAGCACTTTTCCAATACTCTGTCCTACAAGACTGCAAGAAATCTGCATGGTCTGAAATGCTGTTTGATACAGGAGCACAGCTTATCCTTCTGTGGCTTGCAGGCACACACTCCCTCATTCTGTTTGGGAGTACTCCAACACAGCAGGATCTCACCAGGCGCTCACAAGTGTCCTCACACCAGCCTAGTTCTTCTCCCCCTGGTTCACTCTGGTAGAAGAGAGTGTTCAGACCTCTTCCAGGTTTTTTTTTTCCAAAACACACTGCAGTGCATGGACTGAGCCCACATATATCTAGTTGGTACCAATCCACCCCTCTGTGCAAGCTCCTGTTTCTTCCCTGTCAGGGCTGTGACATTCTACGTTTCTTGAACTACAACCAGTCTGCTCTACAGGAGATCAGCAAACTAAGATTTCTTCTTCAGCCTGTCACTTGGCTTATAATGTACTCAACCCCCATTCCCATCCCTGTGTGTTGTTGGCAGACAAGGCAACAGCCCCATGTTTTCAGGCTGAGCCAGACAGAGCTTTCTGGTTCAAGGCCTGATCAGGCTCCAGGGTGGAAGCCCAGGTTTCCCTTTTCTGGGCAGGGAAGCACATATCTGTCCTTGCTGATTCATGATGTGTGTGGTTTTTAGTCTGTTTGATCTGAACCCTCCCAGAATCATTTGCCTCTGGAGACCCTACAAGAGGCTTATGTCCCTGACAACACAGCTCTCAGGGTCACAGCGATAAACAAACCTTGCCAATGAGTAAAGGTGGCTGTTCATGGAGGAGAATTTCTTTTTCTAAATAATTCCACACAAACAAACAAATATAAAAGTTTTAGGCTTGGCTCCTAGTTTATGATTCACAAGATCAGAAGTTCACCTCACAATCATAGAGGCCCCCAAACGCCCCTCAATAAGGATATTAGGATATCATTATATTTAATGAAACCTGCAGACAGGGATGTCCTCAAAACACCCTATATACTATCTATGAATGTACCCAGAGGAAAATGTTACTGCTCAAGGCTTTCTCTTCTAAGTCTCCGGAGACAAAATTGAGATTCTCACTTCAGCCTCATTCAAGTTTCTAATTGTTCTCATTGGTTTCTCATTAGTTTCTCCTAAAATTCACTAGGAGAAATAGTTGAGACCATGACATGAGTCTTATTTGAGACTTAAATGAGAGATCTCATTAATGGCTAATTTTCTTCTCTTTTTTTAAATATATTTTTGGCCTTTTTGCCTTTATTTGACAGGACAGCTCAAGAGAGACAGGAAATGTGGGGAGTAGTGAGCGGGGGAAGACATGCAGGAAATGGTCAACCAGCCGGGAATCGAACCGGCGACCTCTGCAACAAGGACTGTTGCCTCTGTATGTGGGGCGCTTAGACTGCTAGGCCACCAGCGCCCAACAGAATCCACCCCTTTAATTGTAATAATCTGGCCAAATCTGGTCAGCCCTTTTGTGGCCCATATTTTGAATAAATTGTGTGTCATACCTGTCGTATGAAATCTCTATCTTTTGCAATTTCTCTCAAATCCACTAAATCTTTGTGAAGTTGTTTTGTTCCAAACAGACTTGTAAAGGAAGGACCATACTGTGAAGTCAAAGAAGAGATCATTTGACATCTAAATAGCTGATCTTGCAAGTGGTTCAAATGTTTGAATGAGAATTGTAAGTTTGTGGACAATTACATTGAAATCTTAATTTTGCAGGGCACTATAAATGTTGATGAAAAGATGAGCTCAGGCTCTTTCTTTGCTCCATCTGAGTTCAACTTGAGACACAAAAACTGAGTCTGACAAAAACAACGGGATGAGGTTAGATTGAGACAATTGAGAGAGCTCCCTGATTTCTCCACCTGAGCTCAAAAGGAGTCACAACACTTGAGAAATACCTGAGAATCATTTCAGAATTTGATGAGATCTCCTTTTGAACTGAAAGGGAGACTAAGCTGAGACTTTTTGCAACTTTTTTCTGAAGGCAAGAATGAGAAACAGGAGACATAAGCTATAGTCTCATTTTGCTTTCAAACAGATCTCATTGTTGTCTAGGAGACATAAATGAAACACTCCTCTCTAAATTTATTTTCCTATTGGTAGTATGCAGTACGTACTGCATACTACTTACTGCGTTTGAAGGTAGTATGTAGTATGACTGTTCTGTTGCTTCTTTAGCATCCACTTATGATTTAAAAAGTTAAGAAGTGGTTTGTATGGAATCTAATAATTTTCACAGACATGAACAGTTGCCTCTGTAATTACTGGAAGTTACAAGATTCACCGGCCTTCATTTCACATTACTTCACTGTAAATGTAATGGACCGTTAAACGTCTGATACAACTCAAACAAAGTAGGTGGTGGTAATGCACCTAAAACCTGAGTAGCACAGTGCATTGTGGGAAACAGTATGCGATGGAGACTGGTCTGCTGCATACTGAGCAATTTTCCCGAATCAGTACGATATCAGGGTAGTTTTGGAATACTGCAGATTTTGCTCTTGTTCACAAACTGCATACTACATACTGAATTTTGGCCAAAGCAGTACGTACTGCTAGTCTACCAGTCTTTTTTATGCAATCCCAAAACTTTTTGGGGGTTTGGGTTGAGTGCCGCGCTCTTATCTGTCATCTGCAGCAGAAGTCACACACTACTAGACTGAGTCTACTTCTAAGTTTGCTCCTGCTGCTTCTTAATCGTCTGTCTGAACCATTAGCGCCTCACACTATGAACAAATTAGTTACACGGTATTACCATATGCTCATTTTTAGTATTATATCAACATTTAATTTTCTGTAGAAGACGATTATCTTCAATACAGTTAAAAGGGTTTATTTTTTTTTATTTTTTTTTTCATAATTTCTCTTCAGTCTATTTAAGTGTACAAATTTGCAAAGATAATCTATCCTGCCAAATGTGAAATTAAGATGTTGATCAAACATCCTGATCAAAACTGGGGCTTGACATTAACACCTGCTAACTAGGCATATGCAGGTGGACTACAGCAGCAGTGTAAAACAATCACCACTAGCCAATTTGGCGGGTTGAAGGTCTCAATATATTTTTTAATAATAATAATAATAATAATACATTTTATTTCAAGGCGCCTTTCTCTGCACTCAAGGACACCGCACAGATATATATATATATATATATATATATATATATATATATATATATATATATATATATATATATATACATACACAAATTTACATTAAAGGAAACAAAATCCAATTCAAAGTGAAAACAATATAAACTAACAAAGTGGTTAGAAAATAGAAACAATAAAAATTGAAATTTGAAATGGGGGAAAGAATCGATGTTTCTGAGTTGAGGTGGCAATGAGTTCCAGAGATGGGGAGCAGAGCGGCTGAATGCTCGGCTCCCCATAGTGGTGAGACGGGCGGAGGGGACAGACAGGTGTATGGAGGAAGAGGATCTGAGGGAGCGGGAGGGAGTGGGAACATGGAGGAGGTCGGACAGATATGGGGGGGTGAGGTTGTGAATGGACTTGAATGTTAACAGGAGGACTTTGAATGGAATATGAAACTGAACAGGGAGCCAGTGGAGCTGTTAGAGGACAGGAGTGATGTGGTGGATGGAGGGGGTTCGGGCAGCCGAATTCTGGACCAGTTGGAGTTTATGGAGGGATTTGTGAGGGAGGCTGAGGAGGAGAGAGTTGCAGTAGTCCAGACGGGAAGTGACAAGCAGTGTGAGGGGTGAGGGAGAGGCGGAGACGATTGATGTTTCGAAGGTGGAAGTAGGCAGTCCGGGTGATGTTATTGATGTGTGATTGAAAGGATAATGTGCTGTCAAGGATGACACCCAGACTCTTAACCTGGGGGGAGGGGGAGACGGAGGAGTTATCAATAGTGAGGGAGAAGCTGTTGGATTTGGATAGAGTGGATTTGGTGCCAATGAGGAGAACCTCGGTTTTATTACTGTTTAATTTAACAGGTTTTTATTTCAGAGATGCAATCAGTGAGGGAGGTGGGCGGGAGAGTGGACGAGGGGTTAGTGGTGAGGTAGAGCTGGGTGTCATCTGCGTAACAGTGGAAGTGAATGTTGAATTTGCGGAAGATATTACAGAAGAGGGTGGTGTGACAGATGGTTTTTAATGCAATCTTCTCAAAAAGCCTCTGAAAATTTAAACAAATTGTGAATGTATGACACTACAAATCCTATGGGCACTACCTGCACATAGTTGTTTGCCCACCAGTCTATTTGTGAAGCCTACTGCGCCGTGCTTGCACGCTAGTGATGAATGACACTTTCAGTGCTTCCCACACACAGATGATATCTGGGCGTGCTGCCCAGGTATATTCAACGACCATCTTGTTTTCTTAATCTGTATAAGATTGTAAATCACTATCAATTAAATAGGCGATCTCTCTTTGCTTTCTGCCCTTTGCGTCTGAACACCTGCAGCATGTGACAAATGCTCTGCTGCAGATGTTCAGAGAGAGAGAGAGAGAGAGAAAGAGGGGTCCAACAGTACATCCCTCCTGATTATGATAGGTGCTAAGTCTCATATTAATATAAACCTTCTCATTCTGCTCGTTGGAAAGTGATGTACGGCTGGTTTCTGCTGATTTCAGTCGTCACAATCTTAGTTTTGCAACATTTTGAAAAGCAACGTCAACAAGAAGCCTCGTCTACACTTGGATCAGCTGTTGTGACAATGTAATATCGAGTGAAACATTTTGAAACGCGATTTGTGTCTAAGGGAATCTTAATAAAATGTGCTGATGAATACTGTCAAAAGATCATTAAAGGTGACATATTATGCAAAATGGACTTTTTAATGGTTCTCTACCTGAAATATGTGTCCCTGGCATGTCTACAAACCCCCCGAGAATGAAAAAAATCCATTCTGCCCCTGTTCTGATTTCTCCACCTTTCTGTAAATGTGTGTGAAACGAGCCGTTTCAGACTTCCTTGTTTTTGTTACGTAACAACAATATCCGGTCTGTCACGGAGTCAGAGCTCGGAGCTTGTTCAGCCCATAGACTGTATAAAATAATACTGAATCCCTCCTCCGTTTTTCATTACCTGCACAAATGTGTGCTAACAAGGAGCTTAGGAGGGAGGCATGCTAGTTGTAGGCTGTCTTAATAAACACAAAGGTCGGTTTTACTCCCCACGTCTGCAGATTTGAAGATCTAGTGGATGATTTTTATTTGTCATGGATAAGTGCTAGCGCTAATTAGCATAGCCACATAGCTACATGTTCATAGCTGTGGCTGTAGCTCTGTACCAAGACACACATCGACATACTGACAAATAAAACAACAAGAAACACTAAATCTGTGACCAATCCTTCAGAAAAGTCCTGCTGCCTTTCTGGCAGAGGTCGGTTTTACTCCCCACGTCTGCAGGTTTGAAGATCTAGTGGATGATCTTTATTTATCATGAATAAGTGCTAGCGCTAGTTAGCATAGCCACATAGCTACATGTTCGTAGCTGTGTACCAAGACACACGTCTACATACTGATAAATAAAACAACAAGAAACACTAAATCTGTGACCAATCCTTCAGAAAGGTCCTGCTGCAGGCACCTCTCCGTCAGGATCAGATTCAGAGAGTTGAAGTAACGTGATCTCTGAGCAGCCGTGTATATTCAGCCAACATGTAAACATTAGATCAACGTGCTGGAGAGCCGAGGCACATCCACTTCCTGAGGGGGCGTGGTCAGAGAGAAAACAGAGTGTTCTGAGGAGGACTGAGGAAGAGGGGTTTTCAGGCAGACCAAAATCTGATTTCAAAGTGTTTTTTTGAGCACAAACTTTAAAGACATGTTTTGGGGACCTCTTAGACCAATATATTTTGATGAAAAAAGCGTGATATGTCACCTTTAAGATCCAAATGTGCAAAATGCAAATTCTAGCAATTTTTCAACTGGTCTTAAGATTTTGATCAGGTCTGTACTATCATGTCTGTATTTTTCCCATCACACATGCCATAGTCAATCTTTATCCTATAAAAATGTAATTTCGACAACAAAAGTGTGGCTAATAAAAAAGGCTGAGTGGCAAGTCACTTTGGAAAACCACAAGCCACAGTGTGAAATATTTGATGTCAATCCTTTAGTATTACATAGGTGTGCCTCGGGCCAATCATGATAACAGAAGTTGCAGCTTTACCACACAACACAATGCCTTTACCTCAATGCCGTTGGAGTCTCAACGGTGTTGCTCATTTGAATTGATGAAAGTTATAAATGTGTTTTAAATGTGGATTTGTTGTTCTTAATTAATGCAGTCTGTGGGGGATTAATGTGCTCTTCTGGGGGCAGGAGACAATTAGATTTTTAGTAGTGTTGCTAAAATTGGAAGTAGCAGAGACAAAAAGGAAAAAGTAAATAAAAAAATGTCTGTTGTTCTTTAAGCTGTCCTCTGAGAGACAGCTGAGTTATACTTAGTTTCTTTCTTTGCATCTTTTTTAACACTCCCACTGTATTCCCGTACTTGTTATCTGTGCCTCTTGTGTCTTCATTGTTTCACTTTTATTTGCTGTAGGCACTTGGCTTTACTTCCTGTACATTATTGTCTTTACTCTTTACTTTTCTTTTTGCCTGTAGTTACATGTAAGTCATCTGTTCTTGTCTTTTCTTCTCGTCTGTCCTTCATCTCTCTCTCTCTGTCTGACAGATGAGAAAGTAATTAGTTTGTTCTTTGCACACTTGTACTTAGGCTTTCACCAAACGGAGGATTATGCTAATTGCCATGCTGCCTTTGACACTAATGACTCCAAGAAGCCGAATACAAAAATATGCACATGCAAAACTTAAATGCCACCACAGCACTCACGGGTATAGAGACATAATTTAACTCTCAGGAAGCGTCTTTGTTGAAGGAAATCCATGCACGTAACAAGAGTAGGGGAGAGTGGGGTAAGATGAGCCAGTGGGTAAGTTGACCCACCCCTTGTTTTTAGGCAACTGTGTACATTTGTTGTCATGTGACCATAAATTCAGGAAGCACCCATCATTTGTACCTGGCACTGTTCAAGAGAAGCACATGGGACAATTGGTTGGTATTTTTTTTTCACAAAAAACATGTTTTTACTAGTCGAAGTAAATTTTCTGCATGTCAGCTATAATGAATATTATTTCAAAGCAAATGTATATAGGTCTAAAAATGCATATTATGCATGTTGGTGATTTGCTAACGTATAAAACCAAGTGAAGCATTTAGCTAAAGATTAGCCCAAATGGCTTAGCTAGGCTGTTTTTTCCAAAATGGCGTCTATGGGGCAAAATGAGCCATATGCTGTGGGGTAAATTGAGCCACTGGTTCAATTTACCTCGCCACCATGCACTGAAGTTAAGTAAAGTCTCTGAAGCATAAAACTGTATTTCAGTGTAGAATGACACACCTGATTTGGTTTTAAACATTTTAGAAAAGCTATCATGCCAAGGAGCTACAAAAGAAAGACCAACTGGGGCTCAACACCCCTTGAAGAGATGGAGAGAGCAGCAGCTGATGTCAAGGGTGGAAAATCCATCAGATCAGTGGCTAAAGACAGAAATGTTGACAGGTCAACCCTGCGGAGATACATAAAAAAGAAGGAGGTAAAGGAAGTAAAATCAGTAGGCTACAGTGGAACAGCAGAAGCAAAGAGGGTCTTCACAAAGGAGGTGGAGAAGGATCTAGCAGACCACATAAAAAAGCTAGCTGAGCAGTTCCACGGCCTTACTCCAAAGAAATGCTGTGAACTGGCATTAGAACTAGCAGAGAGGAACAACATTCCTGTACCCAATAACTGGAACGAAAAGGGTTTAGCAGGTAGGGTGTGCATGAAATTACATGATTCTGAAAGTCTGCAAAGGCTAACTTATATCTTGATAGTATGAATTATATTGTTTTAGGTCAAGATGGCTCAGGTTTAAATTAAAAAAATCAGAAGGTCAATTTACCTCATGATGGCTCAACTTACCCACTGACTTGGATCAACTTACCCCTAACCTGGGGCAAGTTAAGCCACAGTTACACTTTTTTTTGGGAAGTCATATTTTCAGGGTTCTTTGTACTAGAAGCATTTTTACAATTGCAATTGATAGGAAACATCCTGAAATATATTATATGTTTTAAGTGTACTTCTGTCTATTTATTTCTAGCCTAGAGAGCAACATAAGTAAAAATTGGCTCATCTTACCCCACTCTCCCCTACATTGAGGTTGCTTGTCTGCAGAAAAAGTAGCTCTCTGAAAGTGGCTCCGTGACCTATAAGAGAAGTTTCAGGGATGTTTGCTTGTAGTAGTGTTTACTACTCTTGTGTTTGTCTCGCCCACTTTCACTTTCTCTGGGGTCGCTAATGCTCTGTGGAAATGCTCAATGTGTTCCATTTCACAGAGAGCAAGTGTTTACGAAGTGTTTACAACCCCTTTTCACCTCTATCCCATCACTTTTTTTTATACTCCCCATCTTTCTTATTCTCTCCTCAGTTTTTCTTCAGTCCCTTCTGTCAGCGTGTCAGTCGTCTCAGCAGTAATCGAGTGGTTGTCATCCCTGATTCACCTCGTGCGACAGGTGTATGTGAGTGCTTAGTGTCGCTCATCATTGTCCCTGTCAGCGCTGTCTCCTCCACACTTGCAGTGCATCATAACCAGGATGGCAAATTCATATCAACACTTGGATGTGTTTTTGATTGGCTGCTCGTACCCCCAAAATGCTCAGCAATACACACAGGCACACAGGGAGTAAAAAATACAGGATGTAGAAAAATAAAAAGTGGTCACATTCTTCATCATCCTAAGACTTTCCACTTTATAAACCAATCAAACTAGAAGATTGAAAACGTTTTTTTCTTTCTCTCCTGGCTGCTCATTTCAATCATCATCATCATCTCAGACACCCAGAGAGTTGGAATACATTTCACAAAATCTGCACCGTGTAGAAGTTTTGAAACAGTGGTCAATGACAGCCACTGGCATGACAACCCACCTGTGATTAAAAACTAGAAACATGAATCCAAATATTACTCATCTTATCTGGACAGAATAAGTGAACAGACAAAGAGCCTCAATAGATCATTTAATGATGAGGAATGGAGCACTATTTTGAAAAACCCTAAAAAATCCTCTCGGGAGGTAAGGACCCGATTAGTCCAATTCAAAATCCTGAATAGGATTTACTGGACCCCCGCAAAACTACACAGGGTGGGATTAAGGGAAGACTCGACATGTTGGAGATGTGAGGCGGACCCAGGCACCCTGATTCACATGCTATGGTCCTGCCCTAAGGTCCAGAGGTGGTGGACAGCAATTCATGAAAGTATTACCTTGGTCGTGGGGCAAGACATCCCATACTTACCCGGCCTATACATACTGGGGGATCACACACCCTTAAAGGGGATCCCTGAACCCCATACAAGATGGATCCACACAGCCATCATGCTGGGTCGTAAGATCCTTGTTAGGGAATGGAAAACGGTGGATCTCCCTCCATCTAGCCTATGGTTTACCCAATTAAGTGTGGTTGGAGCCTACGAAGAACTTACCTACAGGATGATAAACCGACTAGATCTATACAGGGCCAAATTGGGGAGATACATTGATCTCATCACGGGACCATAGAACTTAACCGAGTTAAGAGCTACCCTTTTAATTTTGTTTTATTGATATAATAATTTAGGTTGATCAACCCCAACAAACCCTGAATGAAAAAATGTAAAACCCTGCAAACCATCTAAATGGAACAAACTGGTCTAATTCTGCCTGGTGATGTAGACTTACAGACCCCTGTATTTTGATGATTATACTACAATCTGTAAATAGTAGACAAAACATTTAATGTTCAAGCGTGCGTACCTGTCTTTAAGTTACATACTGTTATCATTAGTATTTAATTTTACTGTTAGTGTTATTATTTTTATTTATATACATAGTCACTTGTCTATTTGTAATCTTATTCCTTTGTTTCTGTCTGACTGATTACTTTGTCGTCATTGTGGATTGTCCTGTGTGGATAATGTGTCCCGTCAGTTATTGTGTGAAAATGTGAAAACTAATAAAAAAACTGTGATCATAAAAAAAAAAAAACTAGAAACATGAATCTATTACAGCTACCAGCCGGATAAAAAATGCAGCTTTGCCAAACAAACATATTATGCTCTTATACAGTATTTCCTCTGTCCTTAATATTGTATTTTTTTTTGTTTTCCTCTCATGAATGCACCCACTGTGAGTTTAGTATTACTTCAATGGTTTATTTTTTTCTCCAGGTAATAGCATGAGAATTTGCTTTTTTGGATTGGCGACCAAACAGAAATCTTGCATCTCCATTCACCGGTTCCACATCACATAAAGCAGTTTCATACTCACAACTCTGCAGAGTAAGTCTAACATTATAAAAAAAAATCCCTTAAAAAAAGATGAAAGGTGACCGAGGACATCCACTGCTCACAGAGAAATAAAAACTCTGGAGTATAACTTTATTTGTCTCTGTTAAAAAATGGCTTATCATCTAAAATGGTTCCAATTTTGAAAGTTTGGAAATCCAACAGTTTTTTTTTTTTCATCTTTCAGTTCAGCTCTGTTCATTTAAAATTTAGCAGCCTGCTTCTGCTTTACAACACTACACAGCAATTTAGTGTTTTTGCTTTATGGATGCAGAAGCATCACCAAGCTGAAATGTGTTTTCAATAATGCCTCTTTATCTAGCTGCCTCCTGAAAGATGAATGTTTAATAATGGCTCACAATCCTTTCAGAAAATGCTATTCTGAATCTTGCCATTTTCCTTGTGCTGTACTGCCAGCATCATTTGTGTAATAGTGGGGCTTTGTTCTATTCAGGTTCATTTGTGACTCTCTGCCAAAGCCACCTCATCCCAGCTGCATTTATCTCCCAAAGTTGTGATAGTAATGGAACCTTTTTCACTGAGTGGATGTTACATTTATTTGAGGCCCTCATTTCTGCATGTTTTCCATGTGATACATTTCTCATAGAAAAAGGTTTAAGGTTTTTGTGGGTTATATTGAATTTCTGTGATTTAATCAATTAATCAATCCTTATTCATACAGTGCCAATTCACAACAAATGTTATCTCAAGACACTTTACAAAAAGAGCCAGGTCCTCTGTGTTATATTTAATGTCTTTCAACAATGTGTAACCCTCTAGAAATGGAAACTTCTCCATGGGTCTCTGAAGGCTGAGCTTTGAGCTGGTAAGGATCACATTTGGACACCATGGTGGTGCCCTTGGGGAAGTATTACAATCCTCATGGCAGCTTGCCAGGTTGTGTAAAAACACCTTTCTTCAGACTAAAATGTTGGAGGCAAACAGTCAGGATAAAGGACCTGCAGCAGTGCCCTTAGATGCTGGGAGTAGGAATGTGACGATGTATTTGTGGCAAAGGGTGGTAGGAATGTAAACTGGAAATGGTTGAACCTACAATGCCACTTGGGGACTTGCACCTTAGGAAATACAAGACAAACTTCAAGGCACACAGGTTAAGGGCTGAGGATACAGAGACATGTTTTAAAAGGAAGGCAAATATTTTATGAAATTAAGCGAAGGAATTTAATCTCTCCTTCAGGTGGGCTGCTCTGGAAAGAGAGATAAAAATAGCTGAATAGCAGGACCACAAAAATAATAGTGGAATTAAAATGATTCTTTACAATGTGAAATCTAAAAAGAAAGGTCAAATAGTCACACATTTAAATATACATGTGCAGCCAGTCCCTCAAATTAAACTGAGCAAAACTTAGCTGGAGAGGTGGACTACACTAAGAATGGTGCAGAGGTGCTACCACTTATTCCCCTCAGGTGCAGCCTGTTTGTGTTCAAGTGCGCTTAACTCACATGCAATAGGTGGAGGGCGCTCACTATGGGGGCCCAGCCTCCCAAACTATCTGACCTTCAGCTGCTGGAAGAAAATGAGTTGAAAAAAGAAATGAACCACCAAACAGAACAAACACAAATAGCTTTACAAGTTACAAGGGAAATCATTTGACGAAACCAACTACTCTGTCTGGCCACTCTATCATAAAGACCTGATCTGTGGAGTGCTGCAGAGATGGTTGTCCTTCTGGAAGGTTCTCCCATCTCCACAGAGGAACGCTGGAGCTCTGTCAGAGTGACCATTGGGTTCTCGGTCACCTCCCTTAACAAGGCCCTTCTCCCCTGATTGCTTATTTTGGCCAGGCAGCCAGCTCTAGGGAGAGTCCTGGTGATTTCAACTTCTTTCATCATGTATGATGGACACCACTGTGCTCTTTGGGACCTTCAATGCAGCAGAAATTTTGTCTGTGCCCTTCCCCAGATCTGTGCCTTGATACAATCCTGTCTCAGAGGTCTACAGACAATTCCTTTGACTTAAACTCGCATGCAATAGGTGGAGGGCGCTCACTATGGGGGCCCAGCCTCCCAAACTATCTGACCCTCAGCTGCTGGAAGAAAATGAGTTGAAAAAAGAATGAACCACCAAACAGAACAAACACAAATAGCTTTACAAGTTACAAGGGAAATCATTTGATGAAAACCAACTGCTCTGTCTGGCCACTTTATCATAAAGACCTGATCTGTGGAGTGCTGCAGAGATGGTTGTCCTTCTGGAAAGTTCTCCCATCTCCACAGAGGAACGCTGGAGCTCTGTCAGAGTGACCATTGGGTTCTTGGTCACTTCCCTTAACAAGGACCTTCTCCCCTGATTGCTTATTTTGGCCAGGCGGCCAGCTCTAGGGAGAGTCCTGGTGATTTCAACTTCTTTCATCATGTATGATGGACACCACTGTGCTCTTTGGGACCTTCAATGCAGCAGAAATTTTGTCTGTGCCCTTCCACAGATCTGTGCCTTGATACAATCCTGTCTCATAGGTCTACAGACAATTCCTTTGACTTTAACTGGCATACAATAAGTGGAGGGCGCTCACTATGGGGGCCCAGCCTCCCAAACTATCTGACCCTCAGCTGCAGAAAAAAAAGAAAATGAGTTGAAAAAAGAAATGAACCACCAAACAGAACAAACACAAATAGCTTTACAAGTTACAAGGGAAATCATTTGACGAAACCAACTGGCTTCCGTCTGGCCACTGTATCATTAAGACCTGATCTGTGGAGTGCTGCAGAGATGGTTGTCCTTCTGGAAGGTTCTCCCATCTCCACAGAGGAACGCTGGAGCTCTGTCAGAGTGACCATTGGGTTCTTGGTCACCTCCCTTAACAAGGCCCTTCTCCCCCGATTGCTTATTTTGGCCAGGTGGCCAGCTCTAGGGAGAGTCCTGGGAGATTTCAACTTCTTTCATTTACGTATGATGGACACCACTGTGCTCTTTGGGACCTTCAATGCAGCAGAAATTTTGAATGTGCCCTTCCCCAGATCTGTGCCTTGATACAATCCTGTGTCAGAGGTCTACAGACAATTCCTTTGACTTTAACTGGCATACAATAGGTGGAGGGTGCTCACTATGGGGGCCCAGCCTCCCAAACTATCTGACCCTCAGCTGCTGAAAGCAAATGAGTTGAAAAAAGAAATGAACCACTAAACAGAACAAACACAAATAGCTTTGGTTACAAGGGAAATCATTTGACAAAACCAACTTAGCAAAACAGTTAGAACTGTTTCACAGACAAATCAGTAGAGCAGTAAAAAACTAAAGTTAAGCAGACCAATTAACCAAACAGTCCAAAGTAATAAGCTAAAGGCAAAATAGGGGAAAGGAAATTGTTCAAACAAGACAAAGAATAAAAGAAAATGGGAAAACAAATAATGAAACAAAAGTGACACAAGTTTAAAAGGGCAAACCTAACAACTAAGAGGCAAACCCAAACAAGGGAGCCAAAAAAAGTTGGGTCAGCACAGCTCCATATGTCAGCCCCCATTCTGTCGTGCTGTATTTTTTCGCACAAGCGTTGCCAGACCAATACACAGGGTTCCCACGCGTCCTGGAAAACCTGGAAAACAGTTGACCAGTTTTCCAGTACTGGAAAACACCTGGAAAATGGGAGAAAAAGTCAAATGTCCTGGAAAATCACAGATTGTCCTGGAAAATGATTCCAACATGACTGTGTGCAATCTAACAAGGTTAAAAAAACTCATCCCCATTCAACATTTGTGGCCTTTTTTGTCATTCAGATCTATTAAGGTCAATTTATGCACTGATCCTCTGATTATTCTTCTTATTATTTATTTCACTAAGGCAGCTTCCTGATTCCTTTGCTGGCTCTTTTGTTTTTTACTTAGCTAATTTTATATTTTTTGAGAAAAAAGAAAGCTGAGATGTTGCCCATCATTGTTACTTGGTTGCACTAATAAAGTGAAGTGCTGTTCATCTGCAGTTGCATTATTCTGTAATCAATTTGCCATAACTTTTAAGCATGTAAGAGATGATTTCATTGATAGCCATAGACCGCATGTCTTCAATGTAGACTTCCACTGAGAGGAACATATTAGACTATTTAGGAACTAAATTAGGAACTAAATTTAGACTGTCATACCAGCTTGATCATCACTGAAAATGTCCTTGAAATGTCCTGGAAAATGATCTCTGGAAAAGAGTGGGAACCCTGAATACACCTTGTTGAAGGAGTCTGGATCTGTTGGATGTATTCCCTTTTTCCAAGGGGAATTAGCAACAGCTGCATGCAGAATTACCTCTGAAAGCAATTGGACAGACCCACAACCAATCAGACCAACAAACAACAGCATATAGTGTAAAGAGGCAAGTCTTTTTTTTTTTTTTTTACCAATGAATGCTGCAAGTGCAGTTGTTAGTTCTTGTTTTCATGAAAATGCATCATCAGCAGTAGTGGATACAATGGACCTCCCTGTGGTAGAAGCTGCTATCTTGGTTGTTTACAAAAAGGCTGAAGCAGTGCTCCTGTGTCATTCTATAGAACCTGCCCCATCATCAAATAAAGGACTATGATTGGTCCTGTGTATCTGAGACCAGAGGGAAAACATTTAGCGTGGCAGCTGCTCAAGACCCATCTTCCAGATATAATGAATATGAACTGGCTAATAGTTCTGACGAAGCCAGGCTAGGCATTTTTGGAAGTGGGCTGCATTACTGTAGACATATGAAGAAGATATTGAAAAGAAGATCAGCTCAGACTGAGCTTGAGGATGAAGATGTGATGTATTATTTGATGTGCAGGTGCTGCAATGATAACACTAAACTTTATTTATAAAGCACTTCTCTGAAGTCAGGGGTGTCAAACTCATTTCAGTTCAGGGGCCACATTCAGCCCAATTTGATCTCAAGTGGGCCGGACCTGTAAAATCATAACATAGTAACCTATAAATAACAAAAACTCTAAATGTTTCCCTTTGTTTGCAAAAAAAAGTACAAGTACATTCTGAAAATTTGTATATTTCATGAACTATCTTTTTACAAAAACAGTTGTTGTATTTCTCGCCATGATGAGTCTCATATAGGGCCATATATTATATTCTTTAAGCCCTGAAACCTGCTGGAAACACACCAAACACACAGGTTACCCATTCACCTGACACAGAGTGTAATGTTTACTGCAAAAAAACAGATAGATTATACGAGACCTTTATGGACCCCCCAGCCAGTCCAAAAAGTCTCTGATTTTCCACCGGATTATGCAAACTGCAAATATTCTTTTTCCTCACTTTAAGAAAAAAAAGTCCCGGAGTGCCATTCAGGTGCCCCCCCTGTAGGACAAATTTGAAATACAAGTTACATTTATTGAAAAATTGCAGTCAATGTCTTCTCTGTAATTTCAAAAGTCATCCTGTGGGCCGGATTGGAACCTCTGGTGGGCCGGTTTTGGCCCGCAGTCCGTATGTTTGACACCCCTTCTCTAAGTGCTTCACAACAAGAATAAAGGAAGATAAAGAAAGCAGGTACAAACAGCTCACAGATACAAAAATACAGGAGATTAAAAGACAGAGAAAATAAAAAAAGAAGGTTTTGAGAGAAGACTTAAAAGGAGCTTAAGATGTGTAATGTCTAAGTGTTAATGGTATACAGTTCCACAGTCAAAGCGCTCTAACTATAAAGGCCCTGTCACCTCCGCTGGATTTCATGACATCCAACAGATCTTCATTCACTGATCTCTAGAATTACCCAGAGATCGATGGATGCTCTTGATGTATTTATCATTTAACATTTATGATGCCTATAGTTAGAGTTTGCTGGTAGCATTGCTTACCGAGCATGGCTGATGTTAAGCCAGTATTATAACAGCATTTGACTGACTGTTTTTTTGGATATGTCCAAAACAAACATTAGATTGTGAAGAGTGTGTATCGTTTGTGATCTCAAAACAAAAATCTAAAAACTAGAAAAAAAGGAAAAATACAGAGTTTCTCTTCAGATATCTGAGAAATGAAGTTGTCAGATGTGTGGGAGTTTTGATCAAACGGGATCGACTGTAAGATGAAGCATTGAGGTTTGCCACTTCACTTAATCAGAAATGACAGCACTGCCTTTCATCAATTTGTCTCGCTCATCCACACAGAACACACACTCACAAACAGAATAGCGACGCAGCCAAAGCCTGCTGAGGGTTACTGCAGATTACTGAACTTATTTTAATTACCAGAACTTTATCCGTCACCTGCACCTTGAAGAAAACCTTGTTGTCCTCCTCTTGTCGTCATTGCAACAGGTATCTCTTCTGATACAGCCCCCACAGCAGGAGACAAACTGTTAAAGAACAATCACTCCCAGCCCCACTTAAAATTTACCCAGGGTCCATTGCTTCTCACTGTGCTGGTAAACAACAAACTGCAAGCAGGGAGACAGAGTTCAGTAGTCTGCTCAACTGTGAAATAGACTTCAAATCACGCGTAATTACTCCATAATGAGCCCAATGTGCTCTGTACACGACCTCTACAATCATAATAAATTAATTAAAGTTTTAATTACTTAATCTCCACGGGGTATTTGTATGCTAAACGGATTGAGAAGTTTTGATCCTATACTGTTTTAGCCTCAATCTAAAACTTTTTTTAAAGTTACTCTAAGTTATTAGCATTTTTAAATTAATAGACTTATGAGGAAACTGAGATTGATGCAAACATTGAGGAATGTTATATCAGCATGCCCAAAACCTCCCCGTGCCTGTTCCTGAAGTCATTAAAATTTGATGTATAATTATTTTTGCATTTGATGCATAAAAGGATTTATCCCAATTAATCAACACCAATCAGTGCCACCACACCCAGGCTTCAACTTTGAAACCTTAAAGGAATCGTTCTGGTTTTTTTGAAGTGGGGTTGCATGAGGTACTTGTCAATAGTAATAATAATAATAATAATAATAATAATAATAATAATACATTTTATTTATAAAAGCGCTTTAAAAGATTCTCCAAGCACTTTACAGTAAAATACAATTATACAATAGAAAAGCAAAGGAAAACAGTGCAAAAAAGCAAAGAAGAGCAAGGCAGCAAAATAAAACAAAACAAGAAAAAAATTAATCAATTCTAGTTTAAAAGCCTTTCTAAATAGGTGTGTTTTGAGTCCGGATTTGAATTTGGTGAGTGAGGGAGAGAATCTGAGGTGTTGGGGGAGAGAGTTCCAGAGGGTGGGGGCAGCGACAGAGAAGGCCCTGTCCCCCCAGGTTCGGTGCTTGGGTTTGGTGAGAGGGGTGAGGAGGTTGGCGTTGGTGGAGCGGAGGTTGCGGGAGGGATTATATGGCTGCAGAAGGTCGGTGAGGTAGGAGGGAGCTAGGTTATGGAGGGCTTTATAGGTGATGAGTAGGATCTTGTACTGTATTCTGAAGGGGATGGGAAGCCAATGGAGGTTCTGGAGGACTGGGGTGATGTGGTCTCTGGAGCGGGTATGGAGCGGGTAAGTGTTTTACCCACAGTAGATGCCGGTCAGCTTGGCTCTGCTTTTCAAGAAACTTGGCAAAAGACGAACAGACAAAGTGGGCTGCAGTCAGGGTGAATCATACCACATGATTTAGTCAATTTTAAGAAAGTCTGACCCAGACATTAGCGTCGGTGTAAAAGCACATCCTATTTAGAAACTCTGCTTTACCCTGCTGTCAGAAAGCCACTTCTTTTAGCACTACTTTTGCAGATGCAACTCATACCAATTTTTTTGCACACTGATCAGCTAATCATGTTTATTATGTTTGAGACAACTTGACTTTTGTCCAGTACACTGATATGTTAATTTTTTTTCATATCAGTTAGATTAGGAAGCAAATGCTGAGTAATTCTTGGCTGACACAGCAATGGTTGTAGTTTGTGATTTCAGCTCAGTCTTCCTCATCAACAGCTAACACAGTGTATTATGACAACGTAACATTTTGTTGGTGTCAGTATTTAATTAGAAAAGAATAAGAACTGAAAACTGAAAATAAAAGTAAACTAAAATTATGGCTCAAGGAAAAACAATCATGTGATCATCTGAATGCATCAAATTAGAGACAATGAAATGTAATTTTAAATGTGTCGTTATTAGTGATGGACTGTGTTGAGTAGTCTATGTATTGTTTTAAATGCTAGTATGTTTTTTTTATCATTTGTATTGTACATTTGTTTTTTTTTGTTTTTTTTGCTTTTTTCTTTTCTTCTTTTTTTTCTTCTCTTGTCTGCATATATATTTCTGGTTTGTGTCATGTTTGTCACAAACTGTCAAATATTAATGCAATTTATTCTTGCAGCAAAAGAAAAGAAAGAAAACCTTTTTCTTCTGTGCTTGTGACTGTGTGCATGCAACCATCACCATCCCTCTTAGAACTCTGGCCTATCTTTTATTGACAGCTAATATCATGTTCTGTAAAAGAGGGCGTGCACACCTAGGTGGGCCAAAAAAAATAAAATAAAATAAATAAGAGAAAGTGAAAGAAAGATTACATAAGGATATACAAAGGGACAGGGAAAGAGAAGGAGAGAGAGACCTAACACACTTAGATGGAGAGGGACCATCTCACCATGACTCCAAAAACTCTGTGGGCTGATACTAATGATTAAGCAACCCTTAGTGTCCACAATCATTACTGAAGCTTGGGTCGCAGAGGGTTGCCGCCGTGCTGTGTTCTATTTGTGTAACAAGACCACCACTGGTGCAGATGAAACCACTTGGGTCAGATCAGCCGAGCGGTTCGGCCCGGCACCCGGGCCGCGAGAGCAGTCAGACCGAAGGACCCAACCCGCCGCGGGAGACCCAGGCCAGGGGACAAGCCAAGGACCCAGACCGGAAGCAAACAGGTACCGCCGGAGCACCCAGGGCGACCCCCAGGTCACCCAGTAGGAGGAAAGGGGGGCGAGGGGGAGAGATCCCGCAGCCCCCCCAAGGGACACCCCCACAACACCGCCCCCACAGCCCCCCAAGACGGAGCCAAAGGAGCCACCAGGGCCGAGGGGGCCCAGCACCAGGAGCAGACAGCCAGGCAGATGGGCAGGACCAGGACCAGAGCCCGCCAACCGGTGCGCCGGAGCGGGGGGAGGGCGGAGGCGGCAGGGCCAATCCCCCCCGCCCCCCCCAGACGGCCCGACCACTCCCCCCAGCCACGCCCTGGGACTGATGGACCAGGCGCGGGGGCATGGAGGGACACCCCAATGGCTGCAGTAGTAACACCCCCCAGCCGCGCGCCACCCCACCCCTCAAAGAGGACCGCGAGGGAAACCCCGGGAAACCCTGCCCCGAGCGCAGCCGCGGACCAGGCCCCCACAGGGGAGGGGGCAGCAGGGGGACGGAGGGTGACAGGGACACCAGCCACCCACCCAGCCCCGATGGACCCCCAACGAGTAGGGCCGAGCCAAACACTAAGGCCCCGCCAAACCTGAACTGTGTGTGTGTGATATGATTTGAATTTTGTTTTGTTTGTTTTTTTGTTGTATGTATGTTTGCTAGTGAGGTGGATTAAAATAGGGGGGGGCAGGAAGGGAGGCAGGAGAGAGTGTATTGTACATTTGTTAACATCTTCCTGCCCAGGGACCACAGATGAAAATTAGCTTATAGCTAACTCTGGCTTGACAGTTTTTGTTTTGCATGGCCCCTGTCAAATAAACTAATAAATAAATAAATAAATAAGCTTACTTTGAAGACACACTTTCTTTCAGCTCTTCTTCTTTTCTGATTGAACTGATTTAAAAGTGAAGAAAGTTGTTAAAATGGAAATGACTGCGTTCAAGTACGGCATGGAGACAGCAGTGGCTCTCAGATTTTGTCAGCACAGGCTTACATTGCACACACCTGCCCCACCAGCTAATTTATGGTTCTCACTGCTCCACCGTGAGCACAGAAGTTTCTCCTGTCTCTCTTTTGATCCATTGAGTCCCGTCGTCCTCTCTGTACTTCCACTCATAAAGGTGTCATCTTGTGACCATGGTAAACGGCATGTCATTGTCACTGTCGGAGTCATTCATGTTTTAGTTTGGTTATATATTTTGTTTTTTTCAAAGCCCTCAAACTTGAACAGTGGAACAGTGTGCTACAGGCAAAGGAGCGTTTCAGTGCTGCAACTTCAACAAATACTAAAACAAATGATGGCTTTCTGCAAAGCAAATCTCTGAAAAATTCCTTAATGTAGCGTAAATATATCTTTTCCCATCTTCTTGCTTACACCTTTCCTGTACCCTGTGATGTTTTCCATCAGGCTTCAGAAAAGGTGGTTAAGAAAAGACATAGTGAATCATTTTTGGACTCTTTGAACAGCTTATGACTCAAATAAATCCTTTTTACAGTCTGCATTGTTGTTTGAATACCCAAATGTGTAACTGTATACACAGAAGAGTGCTTCAATTCTCAAAGAAACAAATCAGTGTTATAAGTGAGACTACTTTTCAACAACATTAAAGTGTGCCAAGTCTTACTCTTAAAAATTATAGTTGCCCAACTCAACCGTTGTCAGTTATGACTGTAAAATTATAAAATATTGCCTCTTTTCTCAGGTTCCTCCCTCACTAAAGTAATGAGTGAATACATTGAGTAAGTAAACATCAGATCCAATGCAAAGCCTAAACACCACGGATCAAGACATATGTAAAAATGTGTGCATTTAATTCTGTATATATGTCCACACCAGTAAACAGTGGGACGTTAAACAGAAGACAAACCTTTGCACAAAGCAGCAACACACACGTGGAGTAAAAACTACCTCTACAAGTGATTACCCTTTTCCAATTTACTTTCATGCTAATACATTTCAATCTGTTTCCATATGTGGCCTTAAACAATCGCTTCATCACTGTCAAAGAGTGGCAGGTCTGTTTTACATTAAGGTCTAAACCAGTCACTCCAGACCATGACCCCTTAGCACATCACGACCACCTCATCACACATCAGTTCTCAGAACAAACACGGAGACCTCAATTATTCAGCACATTCAAAACAATGACACACCGGCCAAATACAGAGCGAGTAATAAATCAATTACTTATGAGCATCCCAGGTCGCCGCTCTGGTCCTGTCCAGTTTGATTTTTCTCCTCAGGTTGTTGCACTGCTCCCTGCTTGCAGCCTTTTTGTGGTAACCTTGTATTAGGGCACTGAGTCGGCCAAGGTTGTGCGATTGCCTCTTTCTTGTTTCGGGTTATTTGCAGCCTCCTCTGTCCCTGGTAGACTTTTGATTTACAGATTCAGTTGCCATGGAAGTGTAATGTGCAGCCAGGAGCACTTTACAATAAAATAGAGGGAAGTGAAATGAGAGGTACCTTTTGTTGTAAGGTGATATCGACCTGTGAATGCTCCATTTTATGTAATTAAATTGTTTCATGCTTTACCGTTCGCTTTGAGGGAGTGTGTTCAGAGATATTTCAAAAAGTGAATCAGTCAGAACAGAAAATGTTGTTAAGATAAAGAAACAAGCATTTTCAATGGTTCATTGGCCTCCAAATATGATTTTCAGTGGAAGTGATCGCTCAAGTTCAGACATGAAACTAAAACAAGGAGGCCATCATGCTGAGAGGCACAGTGATATACAGTGGGAACGGAAAGTATTCAGACCATTTCACTGTTTCTACATTTTGTTGTGTTACAGCCTTATTCCAAAATGGATTCAATTATTTTTTCCTTCAACATTCTCCACACATAATGACAAAGTGAAAAATGTTTTGTAGAAATTTCTGAAAATTAATTAAAAATAAAACACTCAAATATTGCATGTACATAAGTATTCAGACCCTTTACTCAATACTCTGTTGAAGCACCTTTGGCAGTGATTACAGCCTCCAGTCTTCTCAGGTATGATGCTACAAGCTTAACACACCTGGATCTGGGAAGTTTCTCCCATCCTTCTTTGCACATCCTCTCAAGCTTGACGAGGTTGGATGGGGACCTCAGTGCACAGCTATTCTCAGGTCTTTCCAGAGATATTCAATCAGGTTCAAGTCCAGGCTCTGGCTGGGCCACTCAAGGACATTCAGAGACTTGTCCTGAAGCCACTCCTTTGTTATCTTGGCTGTGTGCTTAGGATTGTTGTCCCGGATGAAAGGTGAACCTTCGCTGCAGTTTGAGGTTGAGCGCTCTGGAGCAGGTTTTCGTCAAGAATCTCTCTGTGCTTTGCTGCGTTCATCTTTACCTCGATCCTGACTAGTCTCCCAGTTCCTCCCGCTGAAAAACAACCCACAGCATGATGTTGCCACCACCATGCTTCACTGTAGGGACGGTATTGTCCAGATGATGAGCGGTGTCTGGTCCAGACGTGACGCTTGGCATTCAGGCCAAAGAGTTCAATCTTGCTTTCATCAGAGAATGTGGTTTCTCATGGTCTGAGAGTCCTTTAGGTGCCTATTGGCAGACTTTCATGTGCTTTGTGCTGAGGAGTGGCTTCTGTCTGGCCTCTCTACCATAAAGACCTGATCTGTGGAGTGCTGCAGAGATGGTTGTCCTTCCACAGAGGAACGCTGGAGCTCTGCCAGAGTGATTGTTGGGTTCTTGGTCAGCTCCCTGAACAAGGCCCTTCTCCCCCGATCGCTCATTTTGGCCAGGCGGCCAGCTCTAGGGAGAGTCCTGGTGATTTTAACTTCTTTCATTTACGTATGATGGACACCACTGTGCTCTTTGGGACCTTCAATGAAGCAGAAATTTTGACTGTGCCCTTCCCCAGATCTGTGCCTCCATACAATCCTGTCTCAGAGGTCTACGGACAATTTCTTTGACTGCATGGCTTGATTTGTGCTCTGACATGCACTGTCAACTGTAGGATCTTATATAGACAGGTGTGTGTCTTTCCAAACCATGGGCGGCATGGGATACGGATATGTAGGAAGTTTTCATGGCAGAACATTAAACAAACCAGTGATGTGAAATAAGCTATGGTTTTCATTCAAACACAGCGCTAACAGAACACACACAGATATTTGACAGGGTCCAAAAGAAAAACAGCTGATCTCCAGAAATCAAGACAGATGACAAAGCCTATCTCACTCTTTGATTCACAATGAATGTGGTGTGCGAGGAGAGACTGGTGTTGCCGTTCTATTAGTCACCCTGTTAATCATCGACTGTTGGCCAGATACATCTGTGGTTGTCACAGTTACAGCGGATGTTGACTACTGAGTAATATTTGTCCCATTTACACAAACAAGACCCTACAGACCTTTCCTATAAGCAATTTTCACATATCAATTGTAAAAATGAACAAAGAGACATTTGCGAGGACAGCAACACATTTTCTTTTTGCAAGTATGTCAGGCAGGCACTGAAGTCACCAGTTAACAGGGTCACAAGTTAAACCAGAACACTGGAGTGTATTTTGTGTCGGCAGCTGACAGTATGATGTCCAGCAAATTAAGACAATTGTAAACTTTACATCCTTGTTACGTCACAAAACCACACAAGGCACATTGTTTTTTCAAACCTGTGTCAGTGAACAACAAAGCACTTACTGCTTCATACAAAGAACATACAGTCCACCAGTGAAAGACAGCTCACACACCCTCTGGCAAAGTGATAGCAGATTCTATTTATATTTTGTGTTCTTTGGGTAAAGAAGAAAAACAGACTGAAGAAATCTGACAATGTGGTTGATGAAACATAAGTTGCTTTTTTAGCAGAAAGCCTGCAAAAGCTAAATGGTAAGATATTCATGGCCCTGTCTGTCCTCATTTTGCACGAATGGGGGCTTATATTTTCACCCATCGGGGGGGGGGGGGGGGGGGGGGGGGACCAATGCATTTAAAGAACACGTAAATTAATGCGCAAAGGAGTTGGATTAAGTCGCTTAGTTAATCATAGGCGCATTTTGGGTTCAACACAAATCAATCCACTCAGAGTGTAATCTCAGATACACCTTAAAAGCCAGGCCATCTGGCATATTGCTACTGCTAGTTCAATGTTTCAATTCAGTTTCATAGAACTATCTCACATTGGCACACATTCTCTTCCTCTCCTTCCATTGTTCCACCTGCATATTGAATCAATTTCACTGCTGTGAATCCATCCATCCGTTGAGAGGGCCACTGTGCATTTATGCATCAGGCAGAGCAGTATGACTTCTATGATTATTGAAAATTCCAGCCATAACTTGGATATATTTTCTACTACATGCTCAATGGATACCATTATTATATGTCTGGGCATTGTTGCAAGTTCAAGGGTAGGTATTTTTTGGGCCTATAATGAATCAACATCTCAGAGTACTTTTTTTTTTTGCATCCGGATACATATCCACATCCGATGTTGTTGTTGCTTTATACCATGCATCCAATAAAGCTCTCCAAGTTGGGAGTAGGTCTCTTGGCATCCCTGTACTAAGATATAATGAAATGTCAAAACAAAAGCTTGTTGTCTACCAGTCCTCAATCTCAAGACCAAAAGTGCAATTATATAACTGATGAGTATGTGTATGCACCCCTGTAGGTGACAAGCAGAGTATGTGTGTGAGTGTGAACCCATCTCTGTGGGTATAGTTTATTGACTTTCTGTTGCCTCAAGATATTACTGTGGCTGGCCTGACCTTTCCTTAACAACAACATGACCAAAGGCAGACAGATGAGTTCAAGCACTCACAGAACACAGTCACATCACAACTGCTCTGACTTGGGTCTAGCAATACGTAGCTCTGTAATGCTAACATGCTGAACTATGTTGAACTATGCTAAACTAGCAGCCTAGTTTAGCTGGTTGGACAAAACAAAATTTTGACTTGTTGATGGTAAAAAAAAGGTTAGAACATTAAAGTTAATTTAAAAAAGGACGTTCAGCCACCAATGACAGCAAGCCACAATGAGTCCTTCATTGACTGCCCTGAGAGATATGTGGGTTCAATGTCCTGCCCAAAGACATGTTGACAGTATAAAAGCAGTAGGTTGGCATAAATGGGATAACTCTGTGAGTAAAATGTGTGTTTTCTTGCCCTCCATTATGAGTTGATTATTGATTAATACTCTCCCAATGTTTTTTCTGACCGGGACTTTAATAAGTTCAAATTCTGTCCTTATGACGAATGTGCAAGACACTTGGCTCATCTGACAACTCATTAGTGATTCACACCTAAGATTTAGCTTATCCAGCTACCTACGAAAAGTTGTGGAGTTTCATTGGCAACTTTTTCCCCATTGTGCCTCACTCCTCGCAGTGACTAATGAGGCCCCAGGTGAACTAAACTTTACAGAGAAAGTGAAACACAGCTTTTTTTATTTATTGCAAGAACATGCATGAAATAATTGCAACAAAGTCAGTTAGTCATTCTACTTCAACTCTGTATTTTACTCCCTGGGGGAGCAGCCTTTGTTAGAACAAAGAGGGGAGCAGGCACAAATTTCTCTAATGAAATAGCTGATGGTTTTTCCAAAAAGGATGATCAATGCTGCTGGGTTTAACTGTTGCCTGCAGGGGGGTGGCACAAAATTCCTAGATCACCTTGCTGCAGACACACCAGACCTCTGTGTGGACCCGATGAGGTCCTTTGCTCAGGACTGTAGTCCGGATCAGAGTCTAAAGAGCTCTCTACTTTTATCTCTTTCCTGATGTTTCCTTTCTTTCTTTCTTTCTTCTTTTTTTTTGTTGTTGTTTCCTTTCTTTCTCAAACTCCTGTGTCCTCTCCTTCTCTTAATGTACTCCTAAATTCTTCCATCCTCCATCTTCCTCCTCTTTCCTTCCTTCTTCAGTCTTCCTCTTCATATCTTACTTCTCCTCCCTCCTCCATCTTTTGTCTCCTATCCACTTCCTTCCCTTACCTCCTTTCCTCATTCTTGTGCAAATCTCCCTCACTCTTTTCCACTCAGCTACCTTTACCACGTCCTCCACCTTCCTCTCCTCTTCCTCTTCACTATGTTCCCATCTTCCTTCCTCCTTCCTCCTCCTCCTCCTCCTCTGGACGCTGTAGTGATGACGAGCCGATTGGTGAACACGTTGATCTTTAATAACCGGTCAATGTCGGCCGTTACCACGCCAACCAACAAAGCAACAATCAATGTTTGAATGAATGTTAGCTCAGCACAGTTGGAAGTTGGACGCCTGCTTAAATCTCAGCCGTTATCAGAAAATCAAGCGATCTCTTCGGTGAAAGTTGTTCTTTGTGTTGTTTTCACAAGATTTGCTAGTTGATGCACCTCTAGAGATTAATATTCTTAACTGCAAAGTTTGTAATCAATTCAGATGTTTGAAGTGCAAAGTTTGCACTTCTGTTAACTCTTAAGCTTGGAAAAACCATTAAAAAAAGAACAACTTTTGCTGGTGACATTGCTTACTTTCCTTATGACAGCTGAGATCCAAGTGGAGATCCAAGATCGAACTGCTCATGCATTAAAGGTGACATATCATGCAAAATGGACTTTTTAATGGTTCTCTACCTGAACTATGTTTCCCTGGCATGTCTACAAACCCCCCGAGAATGAAAAAAATCCATTCTGCCCCTATTCTGATTTCTCCACCTTTCTGTAAATGTGTCTACAACGAGCCGTTTCAGACTTCCGTGTTTTTGTTACGTAACAACAATATCCGGTCTGTCACAGAGTCAGAGCTCGGAGCTTGTTCAGCCCATAGACTGTATAAAATAATACTGAATCACCCCTCCGTTTTTCATTACCTGCAAACGTGTGCTAACAAGGAGCTTAGGAGGGAGGCATGCTAGTTGTAGGCTGTCTTGAGCAGCCGTGTATATTCAGCCAACATGTAAACATTAGATCAACGTGCTGGACAGCAGAGGCACATCCACTTCCTGAGGGGGCGTGGTCAGAGGGAAAACAGAGTGTTCTGAAGAGGACTGAAGAAGAGGGTTTTTCAGGCATGCCAAAATCTGATTTCAAAGTGTTTTTTTGAGCATAAACTTTAAAGACATGTTTTGGGGACCTCTTAGACCAATATATATTGATGAAAAAAGCGTGATATGTCACCTTTAACAGAGCTCAGCCGTGTTTGCAGCTAGGCAGACATAGGCTTTTATGCTACTTTTAAAAATTGCATTAGGCCCCCTTGCATGATGGTCATAATTACCAATTTACTAATTTACTAAAGAAAAGTAAGTTTTATGTTTTCTTTTATTTTTGTGTGTTCATTTGTTGTCAATTACAGTTGCTGTGTTAGTCCAAATAATAACAGTCTGTAACCACCAAAAGACAAAGAGTCAGCATACTTTCCCTTGACTACAATGATTCAATACCGAAACCAAATAGGGGTTCAAATACGGTTAACCCATGTGTGAAAGGGTAGTTCACAAAACAAGATTAAAGAGATTTTTAAAACACAAAAAAAAGTTATTTTCAAGAAGTTCTATGCATACACATTTGTATGCCACCATATTGAAAACAACTGTTAAATGATGGAAATAAAGTCCTTACATTCTGTTGTCAGAAGATGAAAATTGGCACAGAGTTCTGTTACTGCTGTGCTGAGGTATTAGCAGCATGAAAGGTACCACCATGATTATTTGCTTCTCCGTGTGTACTGTACATAAAAGGCTCTGTGTGAATGTTGAAGATGAAGTAAGTTTTTGACAGAATATCCATAACAGAGAATTATGCCTTTACAGCATGAAATCAATTACTTATGCTGCAGGCAAAATTGAATGCATCACTGGGAGGTGTTGTAAGTCTTTCAGTTTATACTCCAAGGTGATTAATTAAAGCAGCTCAGCTGCTGGGGGCTGATTGGTGAGTGGCTTAACTGTCAGCAGAGTGTTTGATATACAGTATGTGAGGATATGTATGTGTGAAATCATTCCTCACCAAACGAAATGGAGTTCATAATCAGAATGAACTATTTGTGTGTTTGAACAACCTGCTATTTGCTTTCCATGAGGTACCATGGGGAGCTGTGATCGGGACATTTCAGTCTCTGCTATACCCCTCTGCCCTGATTTATTGGAGGGTTTTATAATCATCAGATAATTTAAGGTTAAGGTCACAGCTATAAATTTGTCATGGTGATTTAGAGTGATGTGCCCATGTGCTAATCAGTTTCATCTCAAGGTTGCTTGGCACACATAAAACAGGCAGAATTTAAAAGAAATGTATAAGTGAAATGTCGTGTTGATTAATCAAGATCAGGGAAATGAATGTAACTGGGAGGTCAATTTATTCAACTTTGTTTTCTAATATTCTTAAAATGTTGTTCCCTGTTGTTTTCTTATACAACATTGTACGTCACTATTATGTGAATAAAACTCAGTGCCCATCAGGCAGTTGCACACTTTGGTCACAGGGTGGCAGCATTAAGTAGTAATAGTGTTACTCCGCCAAGTGCATCATGGTCCTTTTCCTGTTTACACAGCACGCTAACAATCTGGAAGGGTACAAGGTGGACAGTGTTGTACCCGTCATGTTAAGTAGTAAATAACGGCACAGCTGGTTTTAGCAAAGACAGGGTGTCCAATCATTTGGTCTCCAGTGAGATACACGTCAGGTTTTGTAAAACATGTTAAAATCCATAGCCCACTGCCGTATTTTGGGGATTCTGTTTATTTCTTTTCATTTTATGTGTCTGAAGCAAGGGCGTAGGTTTGATTTAGACATTGGAGGGGACCTAGCTTACACTTTGTTTGTTGTAATAGCTTCTAATGTCCATATTTTTCTTGCCTGCCAACATCCTCGGACATGAGTGCACCGTCAACACTGGCGAAACCTGCAAGCGAAACAGCCTACAGGGAGCTAAGCCAATCAAAAAACAGACCGGTCTCAAAGACGTATTTGGGAGGCGGCGCCGAAGTGGGAAAGGATTTAACCCTTTGTGTGCCTTATGAAGCACATTTTTTTCCCCCCTTCAACCTTAATATTGGTGGGGACATTTCAGCCATCGTTTGAGATTGGTAGGGACAGGTCCATACCAAGGGAGAGGTTCCGGTGGCTGGTGGTGAGGCTTTCAGCAGTGTGTCTGCCCCCTGGTGGCTGGCTGCAGTATAGGTCAAAAAATCTGTCTCCCCCATTCATTTGAATGGAGGAGCAGTCAAACTTTAAAAAATAAATACACGTTGTACGAATGTTTCTCACATCCGTATGCTGTGGTGATATGTAGTTAGTATTTGACTGTTTGGTGTACAAGGCCTCTTTTTCCTCAAAAGTTTCTTTTTCGTTAGTTATTAGAGTTTAAAAAACGGGGTTTTACTTCCGGGTTTCCTTTGATTCACAGCCGCCGTGGAGTGAAACTTCAAAGGACACACAGCGTCTTGTGACGTCACGCTGTAGGGCGGAGCTTATTACAGTGGCTTCACAGGCTCTGGCTGCACAATGGCGGCGCCCAGGACCGGGATTTTTTGGCTTCAGAACCGTACAACGGGAAGAGGCGAAGCAACGATGTCCATTTTTCTTTACAGTCTATGGTCCATACGGTCCATACACAATTCTACGCTACTGGTCTGAAGCTATTTGGTGTTGAAGATAACTGAAAATAAAAGCACAAGAACTGTTAATTAAGAGAGCTCATGCAGCAAATGCCCTCTGTTCAAGTTGTGTAAAATGTGTGGCTAAAAATTAAACAAAGGCTGCTACAATCCTAAAGTATGGTGTCCTGTGTGGCATCTAATTCTGCAGGCTACACAAACATCAACAAACACAAAGCTAAAGCCAGACGTTGAAAAATAAGTCTAAGAATGTTAGCTGCTTGCAGATGTCTGTTCAGTGAATGCTAACTCATTGTTAGATGAACACCAGTGGGTTACTGGTATTACATTACGCTGGTCTGCTTTCCAGTAGAGACTTGGAAACATAAAACCAACCCCAGTCACTACTAACTTCATAAAAATAAACATATCCATCTGCTATCATCACAGACTTTAAAGTGTTAGACCAAAATCTAGCTGATGATATTACAGTTGTCTTGATACCAGAATTTTAAACTTTGATATGATACTAGTACAAATCAGACAATATTGATACCTATTAGGATGCCACGGCCAAGATAGTTCTGGTACAGAATAAATCTCATCGAACACAGACTAACAACTGACAGTTGATGGTAAAATGTGTACAAAATGTAAAATATTTCCTCTGAAATATCATCCATAATCCAGAGGTAGTGTGTGGTGGTGCATATGTTTAGGGTGTACACTCATTTTCTTTGTAACATGGACATTTCATGGACATCAGTCATTGTGCAGTGCTGTGAAGCTCCCTGTCAATGGACCACAGGTAGGGACTGATAATCTTATAGAGACCAGTTGTTGTCTCTCTTCTTTCTGCAACAGACACAACCTTAAAGTATGCACCTGAGACTCCAAATGGACTATACTAAATGACGGTATTTGCTGATATGTGAATGAGGAGAGTTAGCGTTGTACTGTAGTTGCTGTGATGGGACGGCTGAGCAGAGACACAAGTAGTAGGCAGATAACATTCAAAACAAAACAAAACATGTGACTTAAAGCTGGGGTTGGTAGTCAGATTCAGATACACTTTTTGCTATACTGGTTAAAATGATCTTTATGTCTTGATGGTAATCAATCCATAATGTGTTCCTAAAAAAGAGGTAAAAAAAGCTGCTATCTACAGCCGGAGTAAACCTGGGAAAACACCAACCAATCACCGCCTTTAGGGTCCAATTTATTAAACCAATCAAATCCCGTCCTGCCGATCTGCCCGCCTCCTGCGTGTACATTTCCCCAGTGTGCACACTCTGCTTCCCCAGACTATTTACTGCCCCTCTCGACCTTGGGCCTGTCCCCTCTGACCCGATGAGGTACTTTGCTCAGGACTGTAGTCCGGATCAGAGTCTAAAAAGCTCTCACCAAGGGGGCTCTGACAAGCAAAAGACTTAATGACATTTAGTAAGTCCTACAGAAAATGTACGTTGAGTTTTAATAACTGGTCACTGTCGGCCGTGATCACGCCAACCAACAAAGCAACAATCAATGTTTGAATGAATGAAGAACTTCTCCTCTTGTCTTTCCTCTCTCCAGCTCACACACTCTACACCTCTCCTGATGCCTTCACTGACCGTCAACACTGTAGGAATTAAGAGCATCTACACTGAACACGTTTAACAAACATTAGAGCTGTTACAGTATTATATATGTGTTATAACTTTTCTCCTGATATCGTGTCACCAGTACAACTGGATAATGCTAGCATGACAGTTGTGAGTACTAACAGCAGCCATGTTTGTTTGTGTTTTTAACTTTCACTATGATAATGTTTTGGTGAGGACCGGTTTTGAATCAGTCATGATCATATGGTCGCGGGGGCGTCGTTTTGAAAGAGGTGCTAGGGAAGGGGGGAGGGGTTAGAAGGAGTCCTAAGGAAAGGCTACATTCAAACTCATGCTAGTTTTCCGTGACTACCAACCCCAGCTTTAAGCAGCAAACAAAATCCAGCACCTTCCTGTAAATCCATGCAGAGGTGTGAACCTGTTTACACCTTATTTAGAGCATAACCACTGTAAAATTGTCAGAAATGACTTCTTAATTCTTTGTTTTCTGCACCAGCACTCTCTCTCTGCACTTTATGATTATATTAATTGCAACCATTGACCACCATTGCTCTCTCTCTTGCTTGCTTTCATTCACAGCAACCTTAGATGAAAAATCAGATTCAGGATCTGTTCTCTTTCATAAATGTAAGTACTTTTCAGCATTATTGAAATTTTTTTTCAAGCTATAAAACTAAATTGTTAGTCTTATCAAATAAATGCAGGCATTTCAGATGTTTCAAAATGGCAAAGCAGGTCAAATTAGAAAACATTTTTATTCTGCATTTTTGTTTCTTTGCCCTTCAAAAGCTCTGTACCAACCCACCCCTGTTGCCTACCAACCTGGGCTCTCATAAAGTTGATCAGTTTTCCATTACTCCATTTGACTGCATTCCTCAAGGTATCATTTTGGGGGTAACAGGGGTACCATTGCTGCTGCTGTGAGCCATATGGGCTCTTAACACTCACCATGAGTACAGTTCACATTCTTGGCATGGAGTCAAATTCACATTGAGCGATGAATTCCACAAGGGATGTGGCTCAATGACATGAGGGTGGCTTTTTGTCTTACTGCAAATGATGATGAAGTACTTCAAGTCTGATTAAAGTGTGACCTTGATGGTGTTTCTGAGAGGGACACAGTCTGGATCAAATGAGCACCTTGAAATGCTAAGTGCTTCTTCAAATGTTACATTCTTCCTTTAAGCAGAAGTGTGCCGCTTCAACATAGGAGCAGAACATCTTTAAATATATCATAAAGGAAAAAGCCATTTGGATATAAGTATTTCAAACTGTAAACCTGAACATACTATTTTGTAGGAAACAAAAATTGGTTTCACACAGCACAGGAGTCTTAAGATTTCTCCTTTGAACAACGATGAAAGGATATATGAGAGGCTTTAACCCCTCCCTACATACCATGTTGCTTAAAACCTGATCACTTCTAAAGTGATTTGTTGGACCTCACTCTCTTTGTTCAGTGTGCAAATGCGTGCCTCTGAGGAAAGTTGTCTGTCAGCACAGATGGTATATAGGAATCAAAATGTAATCATAGGATTTAGCCTGTTGATACCATCATGCCCATCTCCACAACACTGACTGTCTTGCTGTGAGTGACACAGTGCCCCTAACGCTCTGAAAATCCTTCAAATGAGGACCCAGGGCAAACAACAACTCAGCATCTTTCACACACATAGGTAAATGGGTGCTTTTAGCCAGGGTCTGAAAGTACCTGAGTGAGTGTGTAAGTAAGTAAGTAAGTAGGAAAGTGAGTGGGTCAGTCAGTCAGTCAATTAAAACATTAACAGACATTAAGCATTAACATTTGGTACAAACTGATGTTTGGAGGCAAATTGGAAGGAATAAATGAATGAAGCTCTTAAAGCAAAAACAAATATTACCTCTGCTGTCTGCAGTAAAAAGCATAACAGCAAGCATACAATTATGTGCTTTTACTGGGTATGATATGCTAGGCATGATATCTCTTAATTATAATGCCTAATAGTTTTTAGGGCCAATGTGGAAGTCAGAACTGTTCAACGCACTTACAAGGAGTCCATGAAAATAAAAAAAATGTATGACCCTAGTTCCAAAATCGCTGTCTGGATACTGTGTCAAATGTTAATAATAACGTATTTTGATGGTTTGCGAATCATTTAAAGGCTGTACTTTATTGAATATATCAAAGAGACAACATGTCAGATGTTGAAACTCAAAATAATTAGCATTTTATGAAAAATAAATACTCATTTAAATTGAATGCCAACAACACATTTAAAAGAAAGTTGGGGCATGGAAGAAAACACAGTAAAATGGTGAAGCAGCGTTTAGTCAGTATGCACCACATATCTGGAACACACTCCCTGAAAGCTGCAGGTCTGCTCCAACTCTCACCTCTTTTAAATCAAAGACTAAGACTTTTTTATTTGACACTGCCTTCCTATCTTAGGTTATTTTAACTCACTTTAAAGCTGGGGTTGGTAATCAGATTTAGATACACTTTTTGTTATACTGGTTAAAATTATCTTTATGTCCTGATGGTAATCAATACATAATGTGTTCTTAAAAAAGAGTGAAGAAAAGCTGCTATCTACAGCCGGAGTAAACCTGGGAAAACACCAACCAATCACTTTTTTTTGGGACCCAAAATTTTAAACCATTCAAACCCCGTCCTGCCGTTCTGCCCGCCTCCTGCGCGTACATTTCCCGGGCATGCACTCTGAGTCCCCGTCTCCTGCCTCTGCTTCCCCTGACTCTACTGACTGCCCCTCTCGCTCGACCTCAGGCCTGTCCCCTCTGACCCGATGAGGTGCTCAGGACTGTAGTCCGGATCAGAGTCTAAAAAGCTCTCACCACGGGGGCTCTGACAAGCAGAAGACTGAATGACATTCAGTAAGTCCTACAGAAAATGTATATGTACTGTAGCGTCTGTCCGGACACTGTAGCGATGACGAGCCGATTCATGAACACGTTGATCTTTAATAACCGGTCACTGTCGGCCGTGATCACGCCAACCAACAAAACAACAATCAATGTTTGAATGAATGAAGAACTTCTCCTCGTCTCTCCTCGCTCCCTGATGCCTTCACTGACTGTCAACACTGTAGGAATGAAGAACATCTACACTGAACATGTTTAACAAACAGTAGAGTTGTTACAGTATTACATGTGTTATAACTTTTCTCCTGATATCGTGTCACCAGTACAACTGGATAATGCTAGCATGACAGTTGTGAGTACTAACAGCAGCCATATTTGGGGGGGGGGCGTCGTTTTGGAGGAGCTCTGAGGGAGGAGGGGGAGGGGTTAGACGGAGTCCTGAGGAAATGTTACATTCAAATTCATGCTAGTTTTTCGAGACTGCCAACCCCAGCTTTAAATGCAAATTAATGTCATTTTAAAATATATTCAAGTTTTCCTTTTCTTTTCTCTTGTATTATATTTATCATTTTAATTGTGTTCTTTTATGCTTGTCTGAATGTTACCAATGCTTTTACATTTTTAATGTCAAGCACATTGAGTTGCCCTCATGTATGAAATGTGCTATACAAATTAACTTGCCTTGCCTTAAAAGTAGGGTAATGCCAAAGAAAAAAAAACACCTATTGGAGAACATTTCCAAACTAATACGTTTAATTTGCAACAGGTCAGTTTCATGAGTGGTATAAAATGAGCATTTCAGGGAGAGGCTGAGTCACTTAGAAGTACAGATGGAAAGAGATGAACCACTCTCTGAGAGATTGAATCCTTAAATAGTTTAATCATTTCAGATTAAAGTTCCTCAGTGTAATATCGCAAAGAATGTTAGTATGTCATCATCTCCAGTACATAATATCATTAAAAGATTCAGAGAATGTGGAAAAAAAGAGACTAGGCCGAAAACCATTATTGAATGGCTGTGATCTTCCACCCCTCAGACAGCACTGCAATGAAAACAGACTCTGCCCTCTTTTGGAAATCACAGCATGGGCTCTAAATAACATCCAAAAACTACTGTTTGTGAACACAGTTTGTTGCTGCACTCACACCTGCAGGTTTAAACTGAACCATGCAAAGAAGCAACCATTTATAAACATGATCCAGAAACACCAGCAACTTCTCTTGGCCTGATCCCATGAAGATGGACTGAGGTGATGTGGAAAACTGTCCTTTGGTCTGACTAATCCAAATCTAACATTCTTTTTGGAAATCATGGACACTGCATCATCCACTCTAAAGAAGGGAGGGACCACTCAGGTTGTTATAGGCGCACAGTTCAAAATCCAGCATCCTTGATGGTACAGACCTGCATAAGTGCCAATGGCATGTAGATATTGAACATATATGCCACAGGTTTTAGAACAACAAATGTCATCCAGACAACGCCTTTTTCAGGAAAGACATTTCATATTTCAGCAAGACCATGCCAAACCACTTTCTACAAGTATTACAACAGCAAGGCTCTGCAGTAGAAGAGTCAGGATGGTAAAGCAAGGATGCTAAACTGGACTGCATTCAGTCCTGACTTGTCACCCATTAAAAACATGGGGTGCATCATTTAATGATACATGCAACAAAGGGGACCCTTTGTACGTCTTGAAAGGCATTTAATGGTGAACACTGTCACTGTCAATTCATAGGCGTTCAGTTCCCAGGAGTGAGTTGACAGCCTTTCCCATATCATGGTATGAACAACCATTACCTAGGGCCCACAATGTGACCATCTGCTGAGTATAGTGACTAACAACATTACTTCAGTTACAGGGAGCTTATTAGAGCTGACTTTGTGATATCCAGAAAAGTTAAAAGAGAGCTTTGCCCTGCAGCAGTGAAAGCTATCCACTGCATTCTCTTAAATTAGATTGCACTGCAGCCAACTGCCCACTTGTTTACTTGTGTGCTGTGCTCGATGCCAGCAACAGTAAACAGAGCAACCACTGAGAAGGCTATCTGTTAATGAGGAGGGCTACTTATCTGCATGTCTTTCAGTCTTCATCATTTTGTCTTTTTCTGCTTGACACACAGGGGGGAAATTCATGTTGAGTCATATGATTGTGCTGGGCTTAGAATAGATGTTGCCCTTTCTGTTTGCAGGAGTTAAAAACCTCACACACAGGGAGTGTGAAAAGGCAAAAGAGAGATAAAGAAAAGAAGAAGAGAGAAAGAGAGAAAGAGAGAGAGGAGAAAGGGTGCATACACGTGCACATCGTCATGCATCTGTCATCTGTCCTGGGGCTGGATCTATCACTGTTTATGTCCCAGGACAGATGCAAGCTCAAATACAATATCTTACTTCCAACTCCAGGAACAACAGAAGGTAACTCAGAGAAAGCTATTTGATGTGTTCCTATATGTCTGCACTGCTGCCAACAAAAACAACAATAGAGCAGCATATTGCACTGGAAACATAAAGAGAACCTTTTTGATGCTTGATGTAATTATAAGTAGGTTGAACACGGGGCAAACTTGATGTATCACTGATGAGTTACAAATGATGTGTACCTACACATGTTGTTGGAAGGGAATAAAACCTAAATTTAGTCTCCCCAACACGCTGCTGATAATAGGGATCTGTGTCTGACAACAAGAGTTGCAGAGGCTGTTGTTTCCAAAGGAGTTGGACTCCTCACTAATTTATACCTGTCCCTTGTTATGTTGACTCTGCAGTGTTTTAATCCTGTTATTAAGTGCTCACTGGTTTTAACGGCAGCTGCCTCATTAACTGCTGCAAACTTGCAGTCTAAGACCCAGTGACTAAGTCCCACAACCGCAAAATGTATGAGCCAGTACGAAATCTTGCTGCATAATGCACAATTTAGTTTCCTCAGTTAAGCCAGGCATCACAACAAAGTCCAGACACAGAAAGTGGGATCATGGGAGGATGAGGATGATGGTGACTGAAGAGAAGCCCAGTTGAAATGCAATTTTGGCTTATGTGTCAGCAGGGATGTCCAGGAGGTGGCTGTGTTGCAATAGGCTACTAGTAGCTTTTTGTGGTATACATGGAAAAAAAATGTTGTTGGTACCTCCAAGTATGACTTTGGAGACTTTTTATTTTCCTTTAAAGAATTCATAATGAGAGATTTATACATTGACAGTCTGCCAGGTAATCTTTAATTGAAAAAAAAACCCACTCATTTATTTGTATGTGTGGCTGTATGAGGTACTTGTCAACATTAAGTTGGGAAATCACTAAGAATGGGTTGTGGCTGTTAATAGCACCAAGAACTGAGTGTAATTTGACCCCTCTGTCTGCTCCATCTCAAGGTCTAATTCAGTTCACTCATGATAGTCAAGCACAAAAAAGTTCAAGAGTAGATGCTTGACGAATGCGGCCCAAATTTCTCATTTTATATCAGCTTACTTCCTGGAGTTAGTTCGTTCAGATAAAAACAACAACAACAACGAGAACAACAACACTGTAATGGCACAGCTTGTATGTCTAAGGGTTGAGCCCCAGACTGACTTAACTCCTTAATATTTAAACTGCTCATCAGAGGAAATAGAATCAGAGATGCACTTTCTCCTCCGATGTGTCAAGTCCTGCTCACTTAGAGAACTGCATGTCCAAAAACTAACCAACAAATCCCAAACTTCTGGACTTTACCTCCTGAGGAGAAGCTGTCAGTTCTTCAGGGTGAAGGACAATCAGCTCCTTTTGCAGATCAGTATTTCTCCTCCTGCCATCGCCTGAGGGACACACACTGATTGTTAACTGTGTATATAGATCAACTGTGTTATATTGACTATTTATATATAAATAAATTGTATTGAATAGTAAAAAATTAAATGTTAATGTAATCCATGAAAATATGTATTATAATTATTGAATTTGTTTTGTACGCTGCTTTGGCAATAACTAAACTGTTCATGCCAATAAAGCAATCTAAACATGACATGGAACTTTAAAAATAGCATTGTCAAATAACATTTACAGACTTAATGTACAGAGATATTTTTTTCAGGTCATCCAAGGATGGCATTGTTGTCTTGATCACTGGAGAGTTTGAGCCTGACAATGCTTACATACTGCAGTGTAGTTACCACCAACTCTCTAACTGTGCAGGGCTATAAGCGCCAGTGTTAGAGGATTACATGTTTTTTGCAATGAGACTCGTTTGCATAGAAAGTTGCACATTTTGCTTCAAATTAAAGAATAATAGCTCATTTAAATATATGCAACACTGGTGCACAGATTCTGTTTGCTCAGCAGTGCAGTTTGTGGAGAAAATAATCCTTTGCACTTGCTTTGTGACTTGAACAATTTCTTTTGGGCTCATTTGCACAGGTTAAGCATCTAAGAAAAGAGTGCAATCCTTTTGTGAATCAGGCCATAAGTGTATTACCCACTGGTGATGCTTTGGCACTGCAATTAAGAAACAGACCAGAGAACTGGCATGGAAGCCAAGCTGCAGACAAGGTGAATTTTGCCACATAATATAGCTAACTTTAAGGAACTCCAACCAAACAATGTTGGTGCAAGTATATGTTCTAGTTTTTATTTATTCTATTTGGAAAAATGTCTTTATGTTTTTAAATCTCCATGTAAAGCACATTGAACTTACGTGTAATGAAATGGGCTTTATAAATAAAATTGCTATTGCTATTTAGAAGTTGTACGTGCTTTGAGACGGAGCGTCACCTTCACTGCACCGTGCATGCAGGAACACACATACACACACCGGCGCACCCGCGCGCGCAAAACACCAAACATTCCCTCTCCGTCAGTTTCTCCTTTCAACCTGTAAACAACGCCAGTATTCCATTCTATATAGTGAGCAGGGGTGCCCACTTGGGAGCTCTACAGTCATCTCACACAAACATTCACACAATAATAGGGTCCACTTACCAGCAAGGGTGCGGTGCATCCGCGCTCCGCCGTGGCCCGCGCGTGTTTTGAATGAGGAAACAGACCGCACCATTTCCGCACGGTAAATAGGCGTCTATGGCGGGCAAAAGTGGTCACATGGTTCCGAAATTTAATCTTTTTGTGTTGTGGTCATTTATTTCCTAAAAATGTGGTTTGGATTTAAATAAAAAGCCAGCTAAAAATGTCAAAAATAAATTTAGTTTGATGTGCTATGGTTTAAAAAGGTTAAAATGCCTTAAATGTTAAAACAATATGCTTTTGGTTTAAGTAATGTAGCAGTTGACGCCCAGTGGGAGGGGCTACAGGGTTTAAACTGGGCTGCTTTGAGCTCTCTCCCCTACTTTATTTCTTTAACTTCTTCTTTTGGTGCCTTGGTCTATTCTTTCTGTCTTTCTTTATTTAACCAGGTAAGAGACTCATTGAGATTTAAAACCTCTTTTTCAAGAGTGACCTGGCCAAGATGGCAGCACAAAATAGGTTACAACACACAAGCACACAAAACAACACAAATAGAATACGGTCACAGTTTCACATGGTTACATGATTACACAGTGCAATCACAAGATCCAATGGAGCTTGTTTCTCTGTCTTTTATGAGTGACTTAAATTCCCCCAGAGTTACAAGATGTGTCAGTTTCAAGACCTTCTGCACATCATTCCAGGTACACGGGGCTGAAAATTTAAAAGCCTTTTTGCCCAGTTCAGTTCTGACTCTCGGGACCTGCAACTGTATGATGTCCTGAGAGCGCAGGCCATACCTGCTGAGGTTTCTACACATGTGTACACACAAATAAGTAGGGAGAAGTCCGAGAATACATTTATAAATAAAGATCAGCCAGTGAGAGAGTCTACGACCGGACAAAGATGGACAGTGTGCGACAGCGTATAAGGAACAGTGATGTACATGATAGCTGCAACCAGTAATAAAACGCAATGCACAGTGATACACAGGATCTAATTTCTTTAAAAACTGAGCAAGGGCATTCATTAAAAGCAGATCTCCATAATCCAACAAGGGTAAAAAAGTTGTGGTGATCAGATGTTTTCTGACTATCAGTGAAAAACAAGATTTATTTCTAAAAAAGAAGAAGCCCAATTTCAGCTTCAACTTTGTAACAAGTTTATCAATGTGTAGTTTAAAAGACAGATTCTCATCAAGAAGAATGCCTAAGTATTTATAAGATGTGACCATTTCAATTTCAATACCATGAGCCGTAGATAGCCTGGGAAGGTGAGACGGTAGCTGTTTGCCATTTGAAAATACCATGGTCTTTGATTTGTCAGCATTCAGCACTAACTTGAGCTGAGTCAAGTGGGACTGAACAGTATCAAAGGCTGATTGCAAGAACTCAAGGGATTTTAAAAAAAGAAGATGAACAATAAATGACTGTCATCAGCATATAAATGGGACACAGCGTTAGACAAACCATCACAAAGGTTATTCACATAAATTGTGAACAGCAGTGGCCCTAATATAGAACCTTGAGGCACGCCCTTTAGAACAGGGAGGAAAGAGGAAGAAAACCCGGCGGCTTGGACACACTGTGTTCTACCTGATAAATAATTAGAGAACCAATTAACAGCCTGGTTGGATAATCCAATCTTGTGGAGTCTGTCTGCCAGGATGCCATGATCGACTGTGTCAAAGGCTTTTGACAAGTCTATAAAGAGAGCTGCACAATATTTTCGGCCATCTAGTGCCTCTATAATGTCATTTACCACTTTAACAGCAGCAGTTACTGTACTGTGCTGTTTACGAAAACCTGACTGATATTGTGAGAGGACACCATGTGCATCTAAAACAGACAATTTGGAAATTGGCCTATAGTTGTTCACTACAGAGGGATCACCACCTTTCAGCAGGGGAAAAACATAAGCAGACTTCCATATTCCTGGAATCTCATTTTCAGAAGAGTCCTTTGCCTCCCTCCACCTCCTTCCACGACAGCTGAGATCTATCAATGGATAGAAAAGGAAAAAAAATCTGAACTATCCCACCAGGCTCAAGAACCACCTCAACCTTCCTGCCAAAGGTAACTTGCTCAGCTGTGTTTTTCAGTTCAGTTCAGGGCAGTTGGCTTCAGAGTTATTGTGGGACTCTTGCCTGGATCTTTTTTTGTACATTTTTGTAAATAATATTTTGTTTTTTTGCACTTTTGGAAATAGTTTGCACTTCACTTTGGGAGACTGGCAACAAATAAATTCCACCTTTAGGCCTACCTCATTTTTTCGATTAAGCCACTTTGAGTGAGTGTGGAGAAATAACCTTGCAACAGCTTTACTCTGGCATGAGTTAATTTGTGATTGTACTGTTGTTTTGTTTTGTTTGATTTGTGTTCCTTGCTTGTATTGATTTTAACAATTGTACAGTGTCTTTGAGTTTTTGAAAAGCGCTATATAAATAAAATGTATTATTATTATGAGAAAGCCAGTTTGTGTGGAACTGTCTTGCAGACACTGTACAGTATGTGTTTGTCCACCTCAACCAATCTACTGTATGCTTTTAAAGAATTGATGCTCACATGTAACCTCTGGAAGAGTCAGTGCTCCAGTTGAGCCTTCCCCCTATCCACAGAGTCTGAACACACCCTCTGTGTGTCAGGAAACACACAGTAATTGTATGCCAATTTGATATAAAGTGAGGGCGAACGATTACCTTCACTTAAGAGGTTTTTGAATTTTGAATTTGCTGGCCAGAAGGCTAATATTGTTGAATTGGCTGTCCTCTGTCCCACCTACCCATTCAAACTGGATTAAGAGTGTACTTTATTTTCTCAAACTTGAAAAGATTGGGCTGACCCTGAGTGACAAGGCTCACATCTTTAAAAAAAAAAAAAAACTGGGACCCTTATCTCATGTTGAGAGCTCAGCTTGCTGTGTGTCTTTAGACTGAGCATTACCATGATGTGTCTTACTATGTTTAGATGATTGCTTTCATCTGTTTATCTTTATTATACTTGTTTTTTATCTTACTTTTTCCATTTTTGGAATTCTATATAGCTAATCTGGAGGGAGGATGTGTCGGGGTGGGGGGTTATTTGTTGTTTTGTATTTCGTATGTCATCTGTGTGTTTCTTTGTTCCATAAAAAATGAAAATGTACCATTTTTTAATTTTGGATGTGACTGTTTTTCTATGTGAAAATCAATAAACGAAGTTTAAAAAAAAAAGAAGAGGTTTTTGGATTTTGTTTTAGCACTGGCCAAGCAGAAAACCTATAAAATGTTGTGTTTGTTTGGGTAGGCTCCTGACAAGCTATTTAATTGACCTAAATGTTGCTCTGATGTCTAAAAGAAGTCAGTACAACTACTGATTTGTAGTAAGCAAAAACTGCTGTGATGTGAATGATATTATATCAGGCTAACTGTTATTTGTACATTTGAGTGTTTGCTACTTTTTAAAAAGCGCATTTGACCATGAACAATACTTGGAATCGTATGATAAGCGGACAGCTCAGATGAACAGACTTAAATCTTGTAGATTTGCATAATTCTGTAGAGTGGGGGAATGTTGGCCTTGGCAGATATCTGTGCTCTCTTGGTGCCCTCTTCATGACTTCGTGATTTTAATTCAAATCAGATGTAAAAAATCTGTGCATTGCTAATCCCATCCTTGCTCAGTAACTGTATTTTACATAGTGCTGTCTGTTCAGATGCACTGACCTCAGGATGGAATGATGAATTATCTTGCATGGAGGAGTTATTTAAATGACCTCTGACCTTGAAGGTGGAAAAATTTTACAAAAAAGCAGTAAGAAGTGGAAGCAAACAACAGACAGAATGGAGAAAGCAAAAAGACAGTGAACACATGCAGGTCAGGCTTCTGAACACCATTTAGTTTAACACCAAGTTGGAATTGCAAGATGGTTTTGACTTTCCAAGTGATTCATGTGCACTTTTTTTCTGCAGTTCACTCAGCCACAAAAATGTTATTACTCTTAATAAACCACAGACATTTAAGAGTTAAAAAGGAAGAGTGATGGTGCAGCGATACTTCAAGATTTCAATTGCTCAAGGATTCTCAAATATTTCATGTTGCAGATTTGTCCAACCTTGACAGTTTGGCATATGGGGAAATTTGCATTACATCAATCAAAGTACTCTCTTAGGTCACCAGGATCCACAAAAGCATTAAATCCTTATCACCTGTCTTTTCTCTCTGAACATGTGTTACCTGAAGTCTTACAACCCCACTCGGCGAGAGGTTCCTTGCAGCTTCTGTCTTTTAATGATAGAAAATCCAAAATCCTTTGAGTCCACTGTACGGCAAAGCAGCAAACACCAGCAGGGAAGCGGTAAAGGTCCAGCTTTTCTTAATGATGTCAGGATGGTACACACTGCCTTTGCAGGGTGGCTCAGCGGGTGGCACAAGATGTTCTTATGGCTCAAACTGTTCGACCATCTGGGTCTTTAACAGGTTCAGAATCTTCATGTCCTCCTTCTTACGAGGAATGAGGTCACCAATACAGACGGCAAACTAAGAATTACAAAATAGATAAATTGTAAGGCTGTGTGATGACTTCAGAGAAGAACGCTCATTCGTTGAGAAAAGTTGGGTAGAGTAAAGATGGCTGGTCTGAGGAAATGTGTTGTGTCCTTTACAGCTCCTGTGACAAGTTTTAAGCTGGTAATGATGAATATTTAAACTGATACTGATGCCTTTATACATGAGCTACAAAAGCAGACAAGACCATGAGAAGGAGACTGCTAATTTCTATATAGTTATTTTGGATACCTGTAACTGTTGCCATCAGGTCATTGCAAAATGAGAAAAAAAGACCACTCTGACAAAACTGGCATTTTAAAAATGTCTGTGACAAAGATTCACTGTGAGCTGCAGGTCAGTCATATAACTGAACACAGAGGTCTAGTGTTTTTTCTGCTTCTGAGTTCAACCGAGTTCAGGTTTGAGCTCTGCACTTTACACTTAATTTCCAAATCACCTGTAATCATGAAATTTCTTCCACTGATCACTCATTTTATTCCTGAGGTCATACATGCATCATTTTCCAAGAGAGGTTCATGATTATAATGTTTGACGTGATTTTTTTGTATGCCACTTTAGTTTAAAAACAGGCATTAAAGGACTTTTGATTCATTATTACAAGGCCACAGGGCCAGAAAATACTGGTCTCTGCTGTCAGGAACCATATAATCTTACCAAGGCTTAAAACACTGATTTTCCACTAAAAGTCTTTGAAACATAAAAGGCCCATTTTATTGTATTCAAAGAGAGGGCACATGGCCTTAATGACTGATTGAATAACATCTAAATTGAATAAATCCTTAAAACACAGATCTGAAAGGGTTATAATAGATGCTATTTCTGTGGTGCATGGTGGATGATGTGTGTTCATGGAAAAACTAAACTTCATGATGTGCCATAAAACAGACATTTTAAATGACTAGAATCTAAGACTGCAGTAGCTCTTTGAAGGCTTTATTGCCATCTAAGTATTGCCTTAAAGTACTTATTAAAGGGAGAAGTCTTTCGTTTAAAATAAAGGTTGCATGAGGTACTTGTCATTAGTAAATGTATTAGTCATAGGGGATGATGTTCAGTTCAGCCCCTTCAGAAAAAGCAGACTGGGAAATGGGACTAAAGCTAGGCTATCAACCTCTATAGACAGGGCCAGGTGCTCCACGTACTTCAGTTAATTTTTAGAAACTTCAACAAAAGCATGTGATCAATATACCAGTCTGCTGGAGCTTTTAAGAGATTTTGATGGTTTGCTAAACTATTTGTAATATCCTTGCCATGATGGGAATCGAACATGAGACATATGACTTGTTTTGCAGATGAATCCCCTTATGGCCAAAAGTGAAACAGATGGTTTCAAGATACACCTATACTCTGTCACATAGATGTACTGGGTACTGCTAAAAAAAAGTTAATATAATCAGAGAAAACAAAAACTATGTTGTTTAGTACATGGAGAAAAGTCATCATATTGATTGCTAATTTACTACCACTTTCACAACAGTTTGAACCGAGCTGAATCCTCCTCATGTTTAAGAGAACTTAAAGCTGGGGTTGGTAATCAGATTTAGATACACTTTTTGTCATACTGGTTAAAATTATCTTTATGTCCTGATGGCAATCAATACATGATGTGTTCTTAAAAAAAGAGTGAAAAAAAACTGCTATCTACAGCCGGAGTAAACCTGGGAAAACACCAACCCATCACCGTTTTTTGGCTCCCCAAATTTTAAACCAATCAAATCCCGTCCTGCCGTTCTGCCCTCCTCCTGCACGTACATTTCCCCGGCGTGCACTCCTCCGAGTCCCCGTCTCCTGCCTCTACTTCCCCTGACTCTATTTACTGGCCCTCTCGCTCGTCCTCGGGCCTGTCCCCTCTGACCTGATGAGGTGCTTTGCTCAGGACTGTAGTCCAGATCAGAGTCTAAAAAGCTCTCACCAACAAGCAGAATAAATAATGACGTTCAGTAAGTCCTACAGAAAATATATATTTATTGTAGCGTCTGTCCGGACGCTGTAGTGATGACGAGCCGATTCGTGAACACGTTGAACTTTAATAACCGGTCACTGTTGGCCGTGATCACGCCAACCAACAAAACAACAATCAATGTTTGAATGAATGAAGAACTTCTCCTCTTGTCTCTCCTCTCTCCCGCTCACACACTCTACACCTCTCCTGATGCCTTCACTGACCACCTTTATCTAGTGTGTGCCGTGCACACACTAGATAAAGGTTATCACCCTATGGCATGTCAGGGTCTCCATAAGATGGCAAGCTTGTTTGTGTAGTGGGAATCCAAATGGTTCTGCTATGAATGAGGACCTGAACAGGCCCATGACATTGGCTTTGTAAACGTTGGAGTTGAACTTCAACAAAAAAGAACGATAATATTGTGCCTCAAGTGCTTTGAAAAATAATGTCTTGCATCTTCCCTCAGCAAAGTGTTTAACCATTTCAGAGACCTCTGCAGGTAAAATGTGAATTCTTTGCTTTGCAAATTAGAATACGTGTGGCTCAGACATCTGAAGGTTGAAAAATATTCACTAATAAATGTTCCCTCACTTACCTCCACCTTTGTAATTATGTGCAGTACACAACACCAACCCTGGGTTAAACAAACATAATCTGAAGTAAACAGTATTCCACATGCAAAGACATGCACACCTCTGCTGTGTGCCTGCTCATGTCAATTTAGTTCAAATGGCTCACACGTCTTTTGAAAGCTCATACAAGCAAAAGTGCATGTACACCCAAACACAACACAAAAACACAGGGCAGAATACTAGTTTGGGCATTTAAGATAAAAAGTGAAACGAGATCTAGAAAGAAAAGTGCTGTCCTGTTGTGTTGATAGGACACTGAGTTTACTTTCATCTACTCGTTGGGCTCAATTAATCAAGGGATTAGAAAACAGCTCAGCCTCTATCAGTGGATTAATGGGTTTACAGATCCCTCTCATGATAGTATGGGTCCTCTGAAAGGGCAATTACAAGAAAAACACTTTGATGCAATAAATTTTAAAGACATTGGTTTATTAGCACATTCACAGTCCCCCTCTTGAGAGCTAATGGCCTGTGTACTGTTTACTATTTGCCAAGTTTTTACATCTGGTTCCTGAACTTGTTGGGGCCACAGTAGGAGTCAAGCATCAATCTGCTGGAAAAAACACATACAGAAAAGAGCAAAAATATCTTTTTAAAAATGTTTGTATTTTCAGTACAGGGCTTGTGATGTCTTCTGGCTTCTCAAGATGAATGTTTTGTATCAGCTACACATGTGTTTGAGAGGTTAGAGGTTGTGTTTTTGTGTTTATGTTTGTTTGTGTGTTTGCATGTTTTATCAGCCCTGTTCCAGAAAATTTGGTGGAAGGGTTCAGTAAAGGTCGAGAAGAAATCCATTCAATTTTGGTGCTCATATGAATCACTTCCTGAACTTTGTAAAAACACATTTTCATGATGGATTTTATACACAGTGGGCGAAGTATTTCATCACTGCATTCACAACTGCAACTCAAAACTCTGGGCAAGGGCTCATTTCAGAATCAGAATCCGAAATACTTTATTTATCCTGGGGGGAAATTCAGTCATTACAGTTGCTCCTATACACAATAAGTAAGAATAGCAAATAATATTAATAGAAGAAAGTAATTAATACGATATAAACACAATACAATGAAAATAATGATAACAAAAGTATGTACAGAAGACAGAATAAGCTATGTAGAAAATACATGATTGAAGTCCCCGGTGATCAGGAAGAGGGCACTCTGGTGGAGTCTGGACATGGCTATGGCAGCGTTGAGAATGTTGGACGCCATAGTTGGGTTGGCTGTCATAGAGGTGGAAACTCTAATGTGGTCTCACATGGTATGGGCAACATGCACATCTGTATACACGGCTGCTCACAGACCCGCGTTACTTCAACCCTCTGAATCTGATCCAGAATCTGATCCTGATGGAGAGGCGCCTGTAGCAGGACCTTTCTGAAGGATTGGTCACAGATTTAGTGTTTCTTTTTGTTTTATTTGTCAGTATGTCGACGTGTGTCTTGGTACACAGCTACAGCTACGACATGTAGCTATGTGGCTATGCTAACTAGCGCTAGCACTTATCCATGACAAATATAAATCATCCACTAGATCTTCAAATCTGCAGACGTGGGGAGTAAACCCGACCTTTGTGTTTATTAAGACAGCCTACAACTAGCATGCCTCCCTCCTAAGCTCCTTGTTAGCACACATTTGTGCAGGTAATGTAAAACAGAGGGGGGATTCAGTATTATTTTATACAGTCTATGGGCTGAACAAGCTCCGAGCTCTGACTCCGTGACAGACCGGATATTGTTGTTACGTAACAAAAACACTGAAGTCTGAAACGGCTCGTTTCACACACATTTACAGAAAGGTGTAGAAATCCGAACAGGGGCAGAATGGATTTTTTTCATTCTCGGGGGGTTTGTAGACATGCCAGGGACACATATTTCAGGTAGAGAACCATTAAAAAGTCCATTTTGCATGATATGTCACATTTAAGGGGTTGTGCATTGTCTTCTTAGTCTTCCAAGTTCACTACAACCTGGATTACAATAAATTATTTTCTTTATAACTAGTTTTAATGATTGCCATATTTGCAATATTAAAATTCTTAAATAATATTTAATCACAACACAAAATGTTATATTTGTTTTGTGAAAAAAGCACAAGCCTGTTAGGTTTTGTACTATGAAGAGGAGAATTTTCCCCACAGTTTGTTTTCTCTCACAGTGAAGTGGTGGTGGCACTGACAGCGTTTGGACATGTGTTGAAATAGCATGAGGGCTTGTTGTTATACTCAGTCCTTCTGGCTGAGCTTTAATAGCAAGGTTTGGGGGAATTGAAACCAACATGAGCCACTTGCCAACCTTGGCAGAAAACAGTCTCTATAGACTAGGTCCTGGCTGTGTTTTGACGCCCTTGACAAGCTTTGGGAATAAATTAGCTTTTGAAAAAGCTGATCAGAAAGTGAATGGGGTAATTTTAGCCCTTCAAATTAGTCTGTTTCAACATTCAAAACTTTTTGTTGGCTTGATTTTATTTAATGAATGTAAAATCTCCTTTTAGTTTCTGCATTAGCATCATACTAATGGTTGCTTAATGAATAATTTTATCAATTTTCTGAACCAAGTGGATGGAAATTACAGTATGCAGGTAGACAGATATATATTACTGATCCCACACTGGCAAACTGTGTTGTCACAGAAGCTGGTTATCGAGGAGAAAAACATAGCACCAGGAAAATATATCCATTATTTTGGCTGCCATTCTATCCACTCTCAGTACTGTTGTACCCCCTACAATACCTACATTAAACATTTAAGTTCATCTTAAAGATTAACAGGATAACTGGATATTGACCTGATGGTAAATGTAAGCCATAGTCAAAACAGTCAGCATTGTTCATCCCTTGGTACCACAAAGTGGCTGTACTAAATGTCATTAAAAATCTGATGCATGCATCAAAGGCATTTGTTAATCTTTCCTGTCTCCACTAAACATATGTATTTGAACTACTAACATCAAAGTATGTAGTGAGTATTATGTATCATGTGTACTATTTGAATTTTAAAAAGTTTCTCAATAAATTGGCAACATGTGAATTCTCTCAACTAAAATCTTTGTGGAATTAAGTCATTAAAATGCCAAAAATCTGTTGGCAGCTCATTATAACACACACCAAAAAGCTGATTTTGAGTCTGGTCTCTGAAAAGGCAAATAGCCCTTAAGAGTGTAGGATTTTGTAGTGGCACCGGGAGTGGCCAACTGGATTCCAAAGCGGGCTGATGCAACCCCTACGGATCCTCAATTCCCCCAAAATTTTGAGTGTGAAAAAGTTGAGGATTCTTTTTTGACAGAATGCAAATCAACTTTACCCTTCGGTCAATTGAAAGTAGTGCAAAGACAACTTATCAGATGACAAAACTATTTTTTTTGTGGTTTCATCACCATCCCTCTTAGAACTCTGGCCTATCTTTTATTGACAGCTAATATCATGTTCTGTAAAAGAGGGCGTGCACACCTAGGTGGGCCAAAAAAAAATAAGAGGAAGTGAAAGAAAGATTACATAAGGATATACAAAGGGACAGGGAAAGAGAAGGAGAGAGAGACCTAACACACTTAGATGGAGAGGGACCATCTCACCATGATGCCAAAAAAACTCCGTGGGGTGATACTAATGATTAAGCAACCCTTAGAGTCCACAATCATTACTGAAGCTTGGGTCGCAGAGGGTTGCCGCCGTGCTGTGTTCTATTTGTGTAACAAGACCACCGCTGGTGCAGATGATACCACTTGGGTCAGATCAGCCGAGCGGTTCGGCCCGGCACCCGGGCCGCGAGAGCAGTCAGACCGAAGGACCCAACCTGCCGCGGGAGACCCAGGCCAGGGGACAAGCCAAGGACCCAGACCGGAAGCAAACAGGTACCGCCGGAGCACCCAGGGCGACCCCCAGGTCACCCAGCAGGAGGAAAGGGGGGGAGATCCCGCAGCCCCCCCAAGGAACACCACCACAACACCGCCCCCACAGCCCCCCAAGACAGAGCCAAAGGAGCCACCAGGGCCGAGGGGGCCCAGCACCAGGAGCAGACAGCCAGGCAGCTGGGCAGGACCAGGACCAGAGCCCGCCAACTGGCGCGCCGGAGCGGGCGGAGGCGGCAGGGCCAGAGTTTGAGGATTTCATCATCTACAATATATATATCATTAAACGATTCATAGAATCTTGAAAAATCTCTGTGCAAAGTGGACAAAACCAAAAACCATTGCTGAATGGTCCTGATCCTTCTCTACTCAGGCAGCACTTTATTAAAAACAGACATAACTCTGTGGGGGAAATCACAGATCACCACTAAAAAACCAAGTATCTTTGAACAAGTTTGTCACTGCATCCACACATGCAGGGTAAATCTGTACCATGCAAAGAGGCAACCATGTGTAAACATTGCCAGCGTGTTCCCTGGGCCCGGGCCTATTTAGGGGTCACAGTTCAAAAGGCAACGTCCTTGATGGTATAGGGATGCATGAGTTCCATGGCAAGGTGAGCTTACACCTGGGAAGGCACCATTAATGATGAACGATATATATATAGGTTTGGAGCAACTTATGCTACCATCTAGATTTTGCCTATTTCAGCAACATCAGGTAAGATCTGGATGGTATCAGTATTTCACTATGAACTCCAGAAACTGTTCTCCTCAATTCCCAAACATTTCCAAAGTGTTGCTGAAAGATGAGTGGATGCAAAACCATGGTAAACTTGCCTCAGTCCAAACTTTTTTGAAATGTGTTGCAAGTTTAAAATGAACACATTTATTATTCATGAAACAGGAAAAAATGTAAATAAGTTGTCACTGTACTATGTTCAATCAAATATGGGTTTAATGATTTGCAAACCATGCAATTCTGTTTTGAATATTCTTTAACACAGCATCCCAACTTTTGTTGGAATTGGGTTGGCAGATAAAATACACACCTGCCATTCAGTGCCTGGAGCATCAATGCATGCAGAGCTTAAGATAACCCCAGAAGTGAGTGCTTTTGAACAGTTAAACCACACCAGGTGTATCCGTTTACCCATTTTCTACAATATTAAACATCAATATTGACCATAGATAGATTCTGCCTTTGTACAACATTTAATTACTCACCAACTGCTGCAGCCAGCAGCGGGCTCATTAAGTCTAGCCACATAATTGATCTCATATCAATTAAAGCCTCTCCAATCCATAATATCAATCTTTCAATCTATTAGACAGTGGCTGTGATATTGATGTGGCTGGTGCTGCTACTCAGGTGCTGCTAAGGATTGAATTCCCATCTGCCAGGCAAAATGAAAACTGCTGCGATTCTTACACCATCAGCTCACACAAACTCGCATCAAATTAAATCACACCTTTCATTTCTAACTCCAATCAGGTCCATACAGCTTAAACCCTGCTGGACCACAGGATTTAATGACACTCAATTACTGAGAACTGAAGCGTGTAAGAATATGCTGCTGCCCATCTATTACTGACCTCAACTTACTGACTCTGACCCATCTGTCTGACTCTGTGTACAGTTATTACTCAGGCTGTTATCCTGCAGCTGTGGAATGAAAGTTAAGATATTAAAAGACCACTGTCTGCATCAGATTTTTCTTTTATCAGTGGGACAGCGATATGTGATAAATGGAGAGTTGAAAACTTGTGCCATTAAATGCAACAAATATTACTTTGTCCACTTTCTGTTTCCTTTGACTGTTTTTGTTTATGAAATGTTATTTTACTGCCAGCAAGCCGACAGCGGGGGTTTACTATTTCTGCAGCCAAAGCAACAGAGCAAAATCAGACTCCCATTGTCTGCAGTGTTTAAATGAATAAACAGGACTCATACAGATGGATGACAAATTAAAAGACAAAAGAAAATCAAGCGTCTCAGTAAGGTGTTTGGCTGCCTCTACTGTAACTGCAAGAAAAGCTTTAATTACTTATTTGTCCTCATAATGACAATAATGGTGAGCAAAACTGTCTAAATTATGGAGACAGAATATTCTATTCAGCTAGCGTTATCTCATCAGAATGCAAATGAATCTATTTCACATAACATATAGTTACCCAGTGGATACTGTGCATGGCAAGGAAGCATATGCAACTCTTGAGTTCTTTGTTCATAACTTTTATGGACAGAATTTCTAGGCGCAGCCAAGTGGTGGAGGGTGTCCGGTTCGGTGGCCTTGGGATTCCATCTCTGCTCTTTGCAGATGATGTCGTCCTATTGGCTTCATCGAGCAGTGACCTCCAGCTCGCACTGGGACGGTTTGCAGCTGTGAAGCAGCGGGGATGAGGATCAGCACCTCTAAGTCTGAGGCCATGGTGCTCAGTCGGAAAAGGGTGGCTTACCCTCTCCGGGTCGGGGGGGAGTCTTTGCCCCAGGCGGAGGAGTTTAAGTATCTCAGGGTCTTGTTCATGAGTGAGGGAAAGAGGGAGCGTGAGATTGACAGACGAATCGGGGCGGCGTCTGCAGTGATGCGGGCGCTGTACCGGTCTGTCATGGTGAAGAGAGAGCTGAGCCAGAAGGCAAAGCTCTCAATTTACCGGTCAATCTACGTTCCAACCCTCACCTATGGTCATGAGCTGTGGGTAGTGACCGAAAGAACAAGATTGCGAATACAAGCAGCCAAATGAGCTTTCTCTGCAGGGTGGCTGAGCTCGGCCATAGAGATAGGGTCAGGAGCTCAGACATCCAGGAGAGGCTCAAAGTAGAGCCGCTGCTCCTCTGGATCGAGAGGAGCCAGATGAGGTGGTTTGGGCATCTGGTCAGGATGCCTCCCGGGCGTCTCCCTGTGGAGATGTCCGTCTGGGAGGATGCCACGGAGAAGATCCAGGACACGCTGGTGAGATTATATCTCTCTGGGAGCGCCTCGGTATCCTCCCAGAAGAGCTGGTGGAAGTGGCCGGGGAGAGGAGTGTCTGGGCTTCCCTGCTGAGGCTGCTGCCCCCACGAGCCAGATAAGCGGAAGAAACTAGATGGATGGAGTTCTTTGATCGGTTAATTCAGGTCTTTTATTTTCTATTTGAGTAAAAAGAGCAAACATAATCTTCATAAAGTAAATGAATTATTTCAAAGTGTCTTGGAAGTGAAAAAGGACTTTTAGGTACACTGCTCCTTCAGCCTGGAAATGTTTGCATTAGGATTTGGTCTGTTACAATGCTTTGAGAAGTAGATTGAAGGTATTGGAAGGAAAATGCAAGTTGACCTTTGATTGAACTGCTATGGTTGTATGTCTGTGTGACTTGTGATTTTTCTTTTCCACTTTTTCCGGTTTCTGTCTGTGTCACTGCAGGCTGTTGGTTGGTGGGGTTTCGCTGCACCTGGAAGAACCTGGCCAGTCTCCCAGGTGTATTTAAGATCAGGCAGTCAACCTGCACTCTCTTTTTCACCCACTCCATGACTCTCCACATGGCAACATGGTTTTGTTCAGTTGGCTTTGGTCCTCATTGTAGTTTATTTCCTACCATACAACATGACCCACACATCTTTTAGTCACATAACAGCTGACACGCTGATGCACTGACAAACACATCTCATCCTCTTTGTTCAGCTTTGGGTTAATGGCACATCTCTGTAGGAAACTTTAGCACTGTTAAGTTGAATTATATGTTTCCTGTCTTTTTGTCATGTCCTGGGAGCCCGGTCATGACAGTACCTAACTTTTTGCCAAAATGAAGAGACAATCTTTTTTAGCTTCTTTCAGTGAAGATTTTTAATAGTGACAAAAAAAGTGTATGAAAACCTATAGAACCATAACATTACATTACTATAGCCACAGAACGAAGCTCTGAAGTCACTATAGATCCAACTGTTACATTGCTAATTGAGAGTAATGATTAATTCTGGATCATAGACTGTATAAAAACATGGTCAACAAAGCAGCTCCCTAGCTGAACCCAAAACTAGAGATTCCCCTGGTGACAGGATGTTGTATGTTGTAAGGCCCGCCTCTTTCATTATAACAGGTGAAACGTAGGTCAAACTAGAAAATTAAAACACAAGTCAAATATATTCTTTTCAAACATGCTTTCTTCCATAGCAGTTGCTGAGTTACGAGGAAGGGTTATTTTTCCTGAGAAATGTAGTTTAAATTAGTTATTGGATGTTAAAAAAAGGGTCTGTACCATCTTGATTGCTAATGCAGCTCCTGCGGCGTTCTTCACCAGATTAGCAGAACAATGAGAGACAAAGTCATACATGCTAACATAAGAGTAATTCAACTTTCCACAACTTTGTGTGTCTGCTGCAAGTTAACACAACAATCTGTTCTGCTGCTGACCACAGTGAACTGAGAGGTCTTTGGTGCTTTATTGGTAAGTTAAATGTGTGCTTTTGTTAATAATAACAATAATACATTTTATTTAAAGGCGCCTTTCTCAGCACTCAAGGACACCGCACAGATATATATATATATATACATACACAAATTTACACATTAAAGGAAACAAAATCAAAGTCAAAATGAAAACAATATAAACTAACAAAGTGGTAAGAAGACAGAAACAATAAAAAGTGGCAGTGCAATTGGAGTCAGATCGAGTAGGCGGTTTTGAACAGATGTGTTTTGAGTTGTGATTTGAAATGGGGGAAAGAATCTGTGTTTCTGAGTTGAGGTGGCAATGAGTTCCAGAGACGGGGAGCAGAGCGGCCGAATGCTCGGCTCCCCATAGTGGTGAGACGGGCGGAGGGGACAGACAGGTGTATGGAGGAAGAGGATCTGAGGGAGCGGGAGGGAGTGGGAACATGGAGGAGGTCGGACAGATATGGGGGGGCGAGGTTGTGGATGGTCTTGAATGTTAACAGGAGGACTTTGAATTGAATATGAAACTAAACAGGGAGCCAGTGGAGCTGTTGGAGGACAGGAGTGATGTGGTGGATGGAGGGGGTTCGGGTAATGATACGGGCAGCTGAATTCTGGACCAGTTGGAGTTTATGGAGGGATGAGTGAGGGAGGCCGAAGAGGAGAGAGTTGCAGTAGTCCAGACGGGAAGTGACAAGGCTGTGGACAAGGATTGCGGCAGTGTGAGGGGTGAGGGAGGGGCAGAGACGATTGATGTTACGAAGATGGAAGTAGGCAGTCCGGGTAATGTTATTGATGTGTGATTGAAAGGATAATGTGCTGTCAAGGATGACATCCAGACTCTTAACCTGGGGGGAGGGGGAGACGGAGGAGTTATCAATGGTGAGGAGAACCTCGGTTTTATTTCAGAGATGCAATCAGTGAGGGAGGTGGGCGGGAGAGTGGACGAGGGGTTAGTGGTGAGGTAGATCTGGGTGTCATTTGCGTAAAAGTGGAAGTGAATGTTGAATTTGTGGAAGATATTGCCGAGGGGAAGGAGGTAGATAATGAAGAGGAGTTGGAAGTGACGTGACGTCATTCCTGTGACTCCAACCTTACTCTCAAAATACATCATCAGCACAGTGTGTCAGCACTTATCAAGAGAGTGGTTTGAATACAGAGCAGCTACAGACATAGAGGATCATGTTTTTGCTGTTTTGTTTCCCTTCTTATTCCTGATTTTCAGCTAAGTAATTTGTACTCTGTTTTTTTTTTTTTGCAAAACACTGATTATGAAATCAAAAGTAGATAATTATAACTGGTTAGATTTAATCAATATATTTATGGAACTTTGATTTGGCCAAACTGCTTTTCAGGTCATGCTAAGAACAGTGTCTGATTTAAATGCAGCTGTTGACTCATTGTTGATGTATGGAAGCTCTACAATTCCCTTTTCTCATTAACATTGACAGAAGGTATAGTGGGAGCTTCAGGTAGTAAAACAAATGTATTGAATACAGAATAATCCCAATTAGTGTCTTATGCATTCCTGCCTTACCTTTTTTTTTTACAGCAGCAGTGTTAGTTTGCACAGCAATCAGACATTTACGTTGCTTATTGCTTTTAATTAAACCAGTCAGGCTGAAGTAGCAGCCTGCAATTATTAATTCAGAAGCATCATCAAATGAAAGCACCCACTTTTATGTAAGATGCAAAACCTGAAGCAGAGAACCTGGGTTAACAGATGAAATTGAGAAGCTAATTAGAATAATTGGATGTCTCCATTTTAAAGCTGGTTTTGTACAGGGAGCTTATTCATATAAAGCCTGGTTATGTGGCACTATCATAGTTCTCTCCCCTGACTGTTTCGATGTGTTTTTGTGAGTATCATGTGCTCCTCCTTTTCCTGAATACTTTATGTCCTCCGGTGCATCCATGATAACATTCCTCAGGGCCGTTCCACTATTACTTGTGTGCTCAACCTGCCATTTGTCCAAGCGTCTCACACACTGAATTATTCACAGTGCCTTCGGATGCACAGCTGGCCTGCTCTGCTTTTATTGTTTTTACTCTGTTTCCACAGACAAGAGAGACCTCGGGCCAAATGTAACAAAGAGTTCATCTGTCACCTACCAGATCTAACCTACGCTGAACTCAGTCAACACTCTCTCCAGCTGCAGCCCCAGCCTGCTCCTCCTTGTACCCTGAAAATCTCACGATTGATGTGTAGACTTTGTTCCAAAAAAGAGCCTTCGCTTCCTGTTTGAACTCTGGATGTTTGCTCCCATATGGAGCCACATGCACAAAGAAAATTAACAATTTGCATGAATGCACCAAAATGAACCTGCGGCACATTTTCCTTTCATTCCACTCACTTTGCCTCTAAAATATGTCTCTAATTCTGCTCATTTGGGGATTTCACGGATTGGTGAAAAAAGCATTATGCCGTGTATTGGTCAATAAGTAAATCCCAAGAAAGCTGTTTCAAAGGAGAAAAGGAAGTAAAGCCAGGAGGGTGAAGAAACACACAGCTGAAAAGTATGAAAGGGAGATGGAAGGAGATCGTCCAGAGAGAGTGAGGAAGGCGGTTTGAAGAGGCAAATACCCACAGTTGTTATCAGAAGGTGGGAGGAGAAACAACAAAGAGAATCTTTCCTTGGCAGCTCCGGGAGAGAGCAAATGTAAAAAAAAAAGAAAAGTACAGAGATAGAGGCTAGGATCCAGCTGAGTGTTTAAGAAGGAATGAGAGGGTGAGAATAAACATTCACTCTGTCTTGATGCTACATCCTTTCTCTGTGAGGAGGCAGAGAGAGATAGAGAGGGAAAGGCTGTCTGTGGTGTTTGATTTGGAAGCAGCCAAGGGAAGATTGTATCACCGTGGGATGAGCCAGTGCACCCACAGCATCATTTTCAGAGATAACGCTGAGTATCATTCAGACCTTCATATGTTAGAGGTAACATTTCCTTTAATCAGAGCGTTTTTCTTGTTATTTCTTTGTGGAGAAGAGACTTTCATCAACTGCAAAACTGGGCTTTCATTAACATAGCGCTTTAAACAACTATTAAAAATGACTTTTGTTTACTTGTTAACAAGCCTATACATTCTGTTACAGTAGGTGGTAGAATCAACTCATTTGTCATATACATTTAAAAAGTACAGTATGCAATCTTCCATGCATTCAGAGAAGAAAAGGTGCATGTGGAGCGTGTGCATGTTTTACAATGTTACAATGTTACAATGTCATTTAGCAGACGCTTTTATCCAAAGCGACGTACATACGAGAACAAGAACAACACAAGCAAAGATCTAGACAAGAGGAAACAAGATCAGTAAGAGTAACAAAGTGCTTCAAGTCAATTTGGGTGCAGGTACTGCCAAGCAGTGTCAAGGCAATGCACACAAGTAAGTAAGGATTTATTTATTTTTTCAAAATAAGGAACATCTACAATGAAGCAACCAAACAATTTAAGACCTTCCATTATCATCATCAACAATTAACATCACCACAATAATGACCAAAGTACCAAGTGCTGGGTCACTCAAGAGCTGAACACAGATTCCCAGAGTAGAGCAGGACAGTGTGAGTCAACTGTAGCTGGACAACATGATCTGCCACTGGGGACAACAGTGGAGAACAGTCTAGCTAAGTGCATAGTGCTTCCTAAAGAGCTGGGTCTTTAGCTGTCTTTTGAAAGCAGAGAGGGACTCTGCAGATCAAATGGAGTTGGCCAATTCATTCCACCATTTAGGGGCAACAGAAGAGAAGAGTCGAGCTAGTGATTTTGATGCCTTGTGTGCTGGAAGCACTAGGCGCTTTTCAGAGGCTGAGTGTAGCGGGCGAGAAGGGGTTTAGACCTGGATGAGGGGTTCCAGGTAAACTGGAGCGGTTTTGGTGACTGCTTTGTAAGTCATGATTAGAGTTTTGTATCTGATGCGAGATGCAACTGGAAGCCAGTGTAGCAAAATGAGCAGGGGAGTGACATGAGCTGTCTTAGGCTGGTTGAAGACCAGACGTGCTGCTGCGTTCTGGATCATTTGCAGAGGTTTAACTGTGAATGCAGGGAGGCCTGCCAGGAGAGAGTTGCTGTAGTCAATGCGTGACATTACAAGAGCTTGAACCAGGAGCTGTGTTGCGTGTTCTGTCAGGTAGGGTCTGATCCTCTTGATGTTATAGAGGGAAAAACGGCAGGACCGAGCAATGGAGGCAACACGAACCCTGAAGGTTAGCTGGTCATCGATCATGACACCCAGATTTCGGGCAGACTTAGTGGGCATGAGGTTTTGTGATCCAAACTGGATATTGATCTTTGGGTCCATAGTGGGACTGGCTGGAATGATAATAAGCTCAGTCTTGGACAGGTTGAGTTGTAGGTGACCTTCCCTCATCCATTTAGTGGAGGAAAACATGATTGCAGCTTGTTAAATATATGCAGCAAGTATTCAGAGAGGATAAAAAAATCCTTAAGTTGTGACAAAACAAACCTTTTCAGTCACCTGAAAAGTTGTCGAAATGATAAAGGTGTATTGTAGAAATCAAATGTAAATACCTTGTTTTGGACAAAATTGGTCCAAATTTGGCACTTCCAGAATGAAATTTCATTCCGATTGAGAGAGGTGGTTTATGAGGTTTGATGTTCAGATCATTAGTCATGTAAACATTTGATCTGATGGCTTGTTCCTTGTCGGGGATAAACTACTCTTAACACGCATGTTTGCATCATGTGACATGACGAGCTCCAGCTATTGTTATTGCCAGGATTGATAGAAACATGGCTGGAGCAAATCTGAATGATATGCTGTCGTTACAACCTTTTTACATCAGACTTTAAGAGAACTCAGGATTTTCACTTCTTTTGTAACACATTATGTACAATGACGCAGTGACAGCTGTGTTTCTTATACACAGGAACAGGAACAAGGAATAGTTTATTCTGCTATTTTCAACGCATCGAACTGATGGAATAACTCTGCTCATGTCACAACAGTTTTATTCAGATTAAATGTTTGATGCACATGTCTTAATTAGATCACTATATTTGTCACTCATTCCATGAAAAGAGTGCAGAAGGAATATAAAATTAGAACGAAAGTGCACATGTAAACATAGCCAATGACGTACGTTTTACCACAAACATAATAGGGACTTCTGAGGTTAGTCCAGTGAGTATGCTTTGTCTGAAAGCCCATTGGCTGCATGAAGATGACATTACTGCATAAACATGAGTGGTTTAGTTCACAGACTGTCAAAGATCCAGAATTGCTTTTTGTGTGTTAAAAATAGGGATTGTATGTCACAGTTCAGGAAGGACCCAAGAGCAGAATTAAGGAAGATAGTGGATTTATTCACCGCAGGCAAAAGCAGAGTACAGTCCGTCCCAAAGTTCAAAAACCAAAAGCAGTCCAACCAGGCAGAAATACAAAGTCAGCAGGCAAATCCCAAAACAGGTTAACAGGCAGTGGTCGAATTCCAAGGAGACAAAAGAACATATGGCAGGCCGAGATACAAGCAGGTAGGAGCACGCAAGTCAATCTGGCAACCAGCAAAGGAACTGACTGACTTAAATACTATGGAGTGATTACCAACAGGTTGCAGGTGTGTGTGAGCAGGAGAGAGCAGAGGGGGTGGGGCAAGGAGGAGCAGGCTGCTCCAGCAGTGTCCATGACATTGTAGTTAAGATTAGTAAATACAGAACAGTACGGGCGGCTGTGGCTCAGTGGGTAGAGTTGGTCGTCCATCAATCAGAAGGTTGGCGGTTCCATCCCAGTTCCTGCAATCACATGCCGAAGTGTCTTTGGGCAAGACACTGCACCCCGAATTGCTCCGGCTGTTGTTCAGCGGTGTGTGAATGTGTACGAATGGGATTAGCTAATACTGATGGTCCTTTACTATAGCAGCCTCTACCATCAGTGAGTGAATATTGTGAAAGACTAGATATTAGTGCAAGTCCATTTACCATCTAATATCTGCATTTTTCCTGCTAAATCTGAACTTGTCTTATGGCCAGATCGGTGTCTGGTCCGTCTCCAATGTCACGGCACCCGATCTGATGGGTTTCTATTCTAGTCAATCTGTTAACTCCCACTGGATCCACCGTTGCATTCCGGCAGGTCGGAACGCAACGGATCAGATATGCAAGACTTCTATTTTTGCCTGATGTCTCAGCACGACGCATCAATTCACACATCAGTATAGAGCAGATGGAGCGTGACAGGAAGTCAGGCACCAAAACATAATTAAAACATCCGGTTCATTTTCAGAATAACTATCACCAGATTGTTTTTCACTTAACTATAATAACAAACTATCATGATGAGCGGAGCCAGGCCTGGAGTCATCAAGTCAGAGGTTTTCAGAGGACCAGAAAGACAACATGGATGAGGAGAGGAGGAGGAGAATCCTTGACTCAGTGTTTGCAGCGGGAAAACCTCGATCACATGACTCCAGCTGACGGGCGGTTCCACTCTGTGCTGCGTTCCGAAAACGCAACCAGTGGGTGTTGATGGACTAGGGAGCTCAGAGCCGGACCGCAGTGGATCGGACACAGACCGGACACGGATCTGGTGGAAGTCCCGTGTTACCCTCAGATGTACATTAACTACATATGTTCAAAAAACAGAAATGTATTGGATGCATTGGTTTAAAAAAAATCCATATAATCCTCTCTCTTCATGCATGGAGCAACATCCATATATGACAAGACAATAAACCAGAAAAAGTCTGTTGCTGTGTTTCATTATCATGTTTTGATTATAAGAACACTAAAGTAGAACATTAAGATAATGACTTCCAAAGTTTGTAACTAGGATGACCAACCAGCATTTCTCTGTACATTGAATAAAATATTCATGTAGTACTGAGCACGAGTGGACAGATCATTGGTCCTATACCCAATCCAAAACCATGCTTATGTGCTGTATGCTTATTAATTATTCAATATTAAATATTAATCTCACAGTTAATACAAACTTCAGCTTGGATCAATAGCATCTGAAACTTTTCTTAATCAGTTGATACCCACTGTAACAGGATGACTGATTTCAGATCAAAGCTGCGTGAGCCTTTGAGACTCACTTGAGTAAGCAGTTTATTTTGATGCAAATTTCAACACACAAACTTACTCTTTTTTTCGCCACGAATATTCTCTTCTTATCAAAAGTACACACATGCACACAATTATTCATATATTCAGCCTTTCATATCTCTCACCCACATGCAAAGACAGTCACACACACACCACCACCCTTGCAATTATGTGCTCTGTCATGTGTTACAACCCAGTTCTCCAGGGCAGAGGGGAGGAAGCATAAAACCAGATGGATTTGGGGAGATAAAGTTATTCAAGTAAGGAACCTGAGATTTACAAATAAGGAGAAAAAGGAGGTGAACAACGGAGGAAAAAAGGACCTGAGGGTGCTGCTTAAATCACATAGATAAATACAACTAGAGGAAGGAGTCCTTGCTCAGAGTTTTAACAAGGTTTAGCTGACTGTAAATAAAAGGAACATGGATAAACGGGTATGCATAGTGCCAAGTCATATTAAAACAAAACTAAACATTGATTTGGTTGGGGAAAAAAACAGATCCATAGAGACAAGAAATCACAGACCGGATGATATTTTGGTTAAAAATATCTTGTCTCTCAAATTTACATTCCTTGCTTTGGATTGGGGTCCTTGCTAATCAGGCTCTTCAGAAGCAGCCAGGAGGAGAGATGAGAGAGGAGAGTCCTTGCAGCATCATATAAATGTCACACAGAGGATCCTGAATTCCACTTTACATACACACGAAACAGTGAAGAGAATTTGTCACACAAAGCAAGAGCATGCAAAAGCTGCACCAAATGTGCTCATAATTACAGCTAACAAACTGGTTTGTTGCATTGCAAGGGCCAGGAATTAGAGATTTAAGGATCCACAGTGAGATTGGTGATCGTATGGAAACAGTTATAGGATGGACACAAGAAATAAAAGTCTATAGATTATAACAACTTATCTCCTGTTAAAGGGATGTCAGTGAAACAAGCTATGCTTCCAAAAATGCAAGGGTTAGTAAGCTATTGTAAAGTAACAAGCAAGGTTTTCCAATCACAGCTAATTCTTGCAGACCTATTGAGCTCCACAGCTTAACCCTCCTGTTATGTTGCGGGTCAAATTGACCCTTTTTAAAGTCTATTTTAGGCAATATATGCCTTCCAAACCAGCTAAATGCAACATAAAAATCTGGGCAGCATGTGACAGAAGAGGAGTCGTGTTCATTTAACAACATCAATTCATAAAAATAAAAAATTCTAAATTTAAAATAAAATAAACAAAAATCTATGTCATGTAAAACTATTGTATCTATATTTATGGCTTTCCAATGTACATTACAAAAAGTTTTAACATGAATTTTAATAAAAAAACAAGTGAGTTATCCTCATTGAACCATGAGCTGTGAGAATTAAAGAACACCATTGCACTAATTATTGATTTAAATGGTTAGTAATGGAGTTAAAAAAATAGATTATAAAAAAATGTGTATTGGGAATTTTTGGGGTTCTGACACTTTTTGATAATTGAATTTGCCCTGGGTCAATTTGACCCAGGAACATTATTGCTGTTCCAGAGAAACGAACATAACAGGAGGGTTAATCACACTGTATTCAGAGCCTGACAGCTGTCCATCAGAAACATCTCAATGAAAGTATTGTGGGTCATTGCACATTATGAAGGTGTGATTTCAGAGCTATCAATCAATCTTTACCTAAAAGATCATTTAAAATCAAACTTAAGCTAAACTTTTTTGTATGAAAATAAACACTGGGACATAAATCAGCATGATAAAGAGAAGCCATTATGACTGGCATCATATTTGGGGGTAAAAAATCATGTGTATTTTAATTTTACAGTTTGACCCATGTTCCATCTGTTAACACAGTAGAGGCGGGGTTTATGACCTATAATGCAGCCAGTCAGGAAGGGGAGCTCTAATTATTTTGGCTTTACAATAATTGAACACGTATGACTTCCCTTCTAATAAACAGTCTATCAATCAATCAATCAATCAATCTTTATTTGTATAGCGCCAAATCACAACAAACGTTATCTCAAGACGCTTTTACAAACATAGGAGGTCTAGACCACACTATGTCAAATTATGAACAGAGACCCAACACCAAGACAGGGTAAGACTCAGTCTGACCCCACCTTAATCCATCATGAGCATTGCACATCGCAGTATTTAGCTAGTTACAGTGGTGAGGAAAAACTTCCTTTTAACAGGCAGAAACCTCAGGCAGAACCAGACTCATGTTAGACAGCCATCATGCCTCGACTGAGTTGGGTCTGGAAAGACAGATAGATGGGAGTAAGAGAGAGAGGTGATAGTGATGAGACGAGTCGTAGAAGCTGTTGCCGCTGGAGTCCAGCACGTCTGTATCAGCTGGAGTCCAGATCGTCCACAGCAGGAGGACGTCTACGGCAGCTCAGAGGAATCTACGAGACAAGGGAGCTCAGGGACTCCAGAAAGGTCTATGGTTAGTAACTTTAATGGGACAGGAAGAGTTAAAGTAAGTGATGAAGGGGTTGGGGGGAAGAGGGTGAGCTAGGATCCCAGTGTGTCAGTGTGCCAGTTCCCCCAGCAGTCTAGGCCTATAGCAGCATGACAAAAGCTGGTCCAAGCCTGATCCAGCTTAACTATAAGCTTTATCAAAAAGGAAAGTTTTAAGTCTACTCTTAAAAGTGGAGAGGGTGTCTGCCTCCCGGACCCTGACTGGTAGATGATTCCAAAGGAGAGGGGCCTGATAACTGAAGGTTCTACCTCCCATACTACTTTTAGAGATTTTAGGTACAATTAGCAAGCCTGCATGTTGGGATCGTAGAGATCTAGAGGGGTAATAGGGCACTATGAGCTCTTTAAGATACGAGGGTGCCTGATTTTTAAGGGCTTTGTAGGTTAAAAGAAGGATTTTAAATTCTATTCTACATTTTATGGGGAGCCAGTGTAGAGAAGCTAGCACCGGAGAAATGTGCTCCCTCTTCCTAGTTTTAGTCAATAGTCGAGCTGCGGCGTTTTGAACTAGCTGAAGAATCTTTAGAGACTTATTGGGGCAGCCTATGGGTCTGATATACAAGTTCACTTCCTCGTCTTCCTCACTCAATAATAATGTTGTAAACATTTCCACTGAGAGCCCTCAGAGGCCTGGAGCACTTCTGTTGTCATCTCTTGATTTGCACCATTTCCCTTTTGCTTATGTTTTCTGTTTGTGCATTTCTGGATGAGCAGTACTTATACTTGACATATTACAGTTGTTTATTTTCAGCATGTTTCCAGCTTTTCATCTGTTTTTGACTTTTGCATTGGTTTTTAGATTTGCATAGTTGTGAATTTGCAGTATGTTTCTCCTTTCTCCTTGATTAGCCTTGTAGGCCACTATCCCCCTCGAGTATTACAAGAATAAATGTTGTGTAGGATTTGAGAGACAGTATCAACATTATAGCAGTTGACAATTTCAGATAATTAACTCAGGCTGAACAAACCTCCCCCTCACAGGAAGGTGAAAGTATTAAAATAAGAAACCCAAGGCCTCCAGTTCTTAAATAGAAAGAAATTCAAAGATTAAAAGCTCTGAGAGGGAGCTTTGGAAAGCATGCAAATGTGGTTCTTTTTTTGGCAAGGCTGGTAGCTCTCATTATCTCCTATTAGCCCCAGTCTACATTAAACAAACTCCCCCATTATTTCAGGCCACTGCCTTAATTAAGTTGTAACTTGTGAGATCTATTGCCAAATGCTAATATAGCTCCAGAAGTAACTTAACTGCAAACAGTTTCTGTTTGAAGATATTTTAATATTATGAATGGAAGATTCCAAGCAGCTCTGCTACAGCGTGGGAGACTTTTTCTTTTCTGTAATGAAGATTATACAATTGACTTCTTTTTAATTTGTGAGAGACATAACTTTTTTATGAAGTCACAAATGCTGAAAATAAAGGGGGTATTGTGAGTGGTAGTCCTCTCTTTTGAGGGGGTACAGTTTTTTGGGTATTTTTTTGTGGGTGATTGGGGGGATTTGTTACACACTAGGAAATGTCTGCATGAAAATATTTTGATTCTGTCTTTCTTCCCCATTTCTCCTCTCCATCTGTCAGTCTCACTGTCTAGATATTGTTATGTTTGAACTAGTTTTCAGCCTGCGTGTGTGTCCTTCACTGGATGTAAACCCCTGTGTGCAGGCTTTTCTGAAACCCTATTTGTGACTGAGGATTAATGAGGTGTGTTTATCTCCCTGCTCTCTGCATTGTACAGCCTCTCGTTTCTGTAATCAGGGTGCAGGTGTGTTCAATCTTCCATCCAGCTGTGGGGTGCTGAGAATGTCTGGGGTGAGACGTTACACCCATAAATGCACATAAATTCCTTGTCTTTCATTGATATGGTGGTATTTTGCAGAAGATAGTGCTGAATGTTATCAGCAAGCAGACATGGTTGTTGACACAGAGCAGGCTTATCTAAAGCCAACTAGAGGACTAAGACTTTGAGGCTAATTAAAAATAATGAGCTATGTGGTCCATGGACCAGCAAAATAAGATGCTGTTATTATGAACCTGTATTAGAAGTTTACATTTGAACCATACATTTTTCTGACTCTGATTCTGACAAAGCTGACTCAACATAAAAAGCTACGCCTGGACCTTGTTGTTTTTATAGAACAAGGTATGTCAATTAGTGGTATGCATTTCACAACACAAGTCCAAACTTGCCAACTCTGTCCTAACCTGTTCAGTGATCAACTGTTTCATCATGGTATAGTCCTATCATTCAGTAAACATCTAAAAAAAGATACCTTCAAGGCAAAAAATCAAAAGTAAAGATATCAAAAAGAGAGGAAGAAGAAGAACTGTGTAAAGTTTTTCACTCTGTTTTTGATCATGCTGCACACACACACACACACACACACACACACACACACACACACAAACACACAGGACCATGAGATGTCAAGAGGGGGTGCACAGTTACACAGTTCTACGCCGACAGCAATAAGCATAACACAACCCAAATCATAACCTCAAATCCATAACAAATTAATTGTTCAAGATTGAGTGGCATTGTGGGTAGGCACCCAGTTTTCACAAGGAACAATATTATGGAGGGTGCAAAATAAAGTTAACACAATAATGCAGCTCTAAACTTGTCCACTTTTCTTTCAAGTAGGTTTACTGTTAGCCAAGTCTGTTTTAATAGTTTGTTTTATTATGCTAACAGTCAGGGGCGCCGCCAGGGATTTCGGGGCAGTTAAAATATGAACATACAAAGAAAAATTAAAGGAGTTTAGTAAAAGTAAATGTGAAGAGACAGAACTTAAAAGAAGGTGCCAGTAAATGAGAATTATCAAATTAACATTTAGACAGTTATTGACAAAGATTTATAATATTATGTTTTTTAACAACTTGTATCTTGTGTAATATTCAATGTTAATATTTCTTCATTTGTTATAAATTTTGTAAAGATTTAAATGTTGTCCCAGAGTTCAAGTAGGCCTTCTTTACAGTTAAACTTGAGATTGAACTTTCTTAACAAATGAACAAACTCTGAATGTATCAGATGTATATTATATAACAACCTTTATCATATTTTGATCTCTTTAAATACACTGAACTTGAAGTGTTGTCTTGTTCACACACTTTGAACATGATAACTTTAAACACTGGAGATCATTGAAGTGATTAAATCTATGATGGATATTAGTCAAGTTTTATAAAAAACAAAAAAGTCGTTTATTAAATTATTTAAAAGAAGACTACTCAACTAAACCATGATTAAACCTTTTCAGCTTCTTGTTGGTCTTATTTAGTAAAGACTGTACAGTGCAGGTCAGACTGTGCATCATTACAGTGAACACCTGAGCTCGTCTAATGATCACATTTCAAGATGAAAGTCTATTTTTCCAGCACAAACTGATATTATTTATCAATATAAAGACATATTTAATAACATATGAGGTTTACAGTGACTTTTTGGGGCCTTTTATTGAGAAATATATCTGGAGCACAGATCTTACGTTTTCCATGACAGAAGTTTGAACTCTCTGTTCAGTCAGTCTGTGGAGGTCTGTAAGTCTCGTCAGGACAAAAGAAGATCTCAGTTGAAGGGTGCAATTTGCAGAAATCGTCGAGTGAAGGTCGTGAAAATACTTTCAGTGGCTGCTTCAGATTTTGTTTTTATTTAAATGAAAATGTGATGAAAATGATGCACCTGGATACCATAGCAACCATGGAATCCTCCTCGTGCGTGATGTACGTACGGGCGTCTTTACGTTCCATATATATATTAAGTAACTGAAGTTGCTGTAGGCCTTAAATACTGTGGTAGATTTGATCGCATGTATTGTATTGTAGTATCCACACAGCAGCAGGATGATTGACTGCAGTTTTAATTCACATATTCACCTATAGCACACATTTGGGGCAAAAGCTCTCCACCTGTAAGGTGCACTTCCCACACACAGGTCAGTGGCAGCCCTTACAGGTGAGTGTGTTTTTCTGCTTACAGCTGCTGTTGAGCTGGCACTGCCTCCTTGCTGGATGTTGTGGCTTCACTGGCACGAACTGCTGACTGCTTTTTGCGCGCAAGCGTTCCTCAATCAACTGGTGTTCGCGGTGCACATCTTGATGGAGACATGCGCGTTTATTGCAGCCATGTCAGGGACGTTGTAGTAAGGCCACAGGCCATCTTCGTGGCATCTATCACAGTATACTGCCTACCATTTGATCCAGCACGTCAACCCCGACCTATAATGATGGGAAGTCGTGGAAGAAGAACGTTCCATTGCGCCATTGTGCTTCTGAAAAAAGCCAGCCCCCACTCCACTGACCAAAAACTCTCCATCTCTTTGTTCTTGTTGTACGCCCCTCTAACCCACAGGAGAGAGACCAAGGCCTTCAGCTCTGCAAGAGATAGATCCCAGCTGCCCTCAGAGCATACCTGTCAAGTTTTGGATTTGAAAATAAGGGAAATTTTCCAGCGCTTGCTGTGAGCTGTCCCACCACCCCAACCAAGCTCCAGTATCCCTTACATTTTAAGACAGGAGTACAAGATATCTAAAAAAACAACTTGTCAACAGCTTACTAATTAGTTAGGTGATCAGAATCTGATAGGCCTACCTTTGTCGACATTGAAATGCTGTGAACATTCCTACATTAAAATAAAGCCTAAATGAAAACACAAAAGAGTATATGAAGCACATTTATTTATTTTACATATTTTCAGTTCATTCACAAGTCAACACATTACATATTTACTGCTTATTTCACATTGCTTGTCTTTAAGCTTAACATGTAGGCTACATTTTATTTTCATTCATTTACATTTCCTACATTTCATTATGTTTACTCAAGTAGCTCTCTGGCATTCACTAATGACATATTGTACAGATTTGTTGCAGACTTTGCATCCTTTAACACTTTTTTGGAAGGAGTGTATTTGTGGGCTGGGCCGGAGTGGTTTATTTTACATGACAGTAAAGCACAAACAGTGCTGTTGTCTAATGACATCCTATTTTCCGTAACAATCTTTCTCACCATACTAAACACCCTTTCAGAACTGGCATTGCTGTGGGGAATGCATAGTAAAGCTTTCATCAGTCTTGGCAGCTCACTGAACCTCACATCTTTCCCTACCAGGCCCCAAAATCTGTCAATTCTGTCTTCATGGGGCAGTTGCTTGCTATCTGTCACCTGGTAGTCAATTAGTTCCTCTCTCAGCCTATCCTCACTCAAGTTCAACTGAGGGAAGAGGGCCCTTAGCCTTTCCACTGTAAAAGAAAACATGTGTTTGACTGAACATTGCAAATCTAAACCGTGCAATATTTCATTAATTCATTCTTTCTATCAATGGGGAACTGAGTCCTGACTCTAACATCTACCTGTTCCTGGAGTAATGTCGAGGCGAGCAGCAGGGTCCAGCACTTTCAGGTCCCTCAGGAGTGGATGGTCGAGGGGAAAGGAGGAGAACATCTTCTGAAGCACTGCTTCATAGAATCTTCTCACAGATCTACAACAGCATAACAGTAAAAAAAAATGCATTAGTGGCAACATTTCAGGCACACTACAGCCTATTCTCTCCTACTGTCAAAAGATGATATCATAATTATATAATTGCTTGGTAATAAACTCACTGAAAGATTTTCTTCTTGGCTGACACAGGGAGCTCTTCGCTTCTCATGAATGCCTTTGTGTCTGCTCCGATAAAGAGTTCTTCATCAGCCAACTGATGTCCTTCTCCATACTCCACCTCCCTGAGAGGTACACCCACCATGGCCTTGGCTGGTATGAGGTAGCCCAGGATCCTCCTGATCAGTCTGCACATCTCCTCTTCAAGTCTGTGAATTTGTACTCCCTCTGACTGCAGAAAATATCATTGGTCACAACAAAATAACACTGAAATAAGAATGCTACAATAAGCACAGTCATATTTAATTATAATTGACTATTATTCACTCAGTCATTCAATATCATTGAGGCCCACCTGGAAGGCAATATTGAATTCAGATAAAGGCTTCAGGGCAGCACTCAGGAACTTGAAGTAGGTCTTCACGATTGGATCACGCAGATGGTTTGCCAGATTACGCACTTTGGCACTCTTCTCCACCTCCTCATGACTGGTAAAGTAGGCCTACAGTGCACAGGAACAAAGGGTGGCAATTCATGGTTAAAATGGAAACACAGCATAGTAATGTGTGTGTATACATCTGCTGGAGTTATTATCCATACCTTAAGTGCATCCCACTGGTTCAACACTCTCTGGATACAGGTTAACAGACTCAGCCATCTGGTGCTGCAGTACCTGAGGAGCTTCAGGTGGTCTGAATCAGTGAAATCTACAAAATCTTTGTAGATTTCACATCTTTTTGCACTGAAAAATAGAAAACAATTTTGTTGGTGGTTAGAAATGTATGTGTGTGAGATTGTAAGAATATTAACTGCAGACCTATAAATATAGCAGGCCTTAATTTATATGCATTTACCTTTTATCAAAGTGGGTGTATATCCCCACCAGGATGTCTTCCACTGGTACCTGGGCTGCTCTGATGCCACAGCCAGTGGCCAGCTGTACTAGGTGGCAGATGCAGCCAAGGTCCTGGACGTGGGGCTGGCTGGTCTTCAGTCTACTGATAACCGAGTTGTGTCTGCCTTTCATGACACTCGCATTATCAGAATTAAAGGCTATCAGGTTCTCCCATGGGATGCCTCTTTTTCTATTGGAAACAGGGAAAAACGTACCAAAACGTCTCAGACAAAACGTAAGGTTATAATTAAATACAAATTCTTACACACGTCAACAACTCAGTGCAGTTCCCCTACCTTAATGCTTCACTCAACTTTTCATACAGATTTTCTGCATTTCCCACGTTGCATATAGGCATCTCCATGAATTTTGTAGTGACCTGCAGGGTGGCCTCATCGTAGAGTCTAGCCAGGATGACGAATTCTTTGTCTGATTTTCTGTTATTCGATTCGTCGCACATCAGGGAAAAGGGTTGAGATCGGCATGTTTTGGCCAACTCGTCATCTAGCTCTGCTGCTATGGCACCTGTTGAGTGAGTGCCCAGTAAGTAACGTTAGCTAACAATTAGCCTACAATGTGCATGCAGGACATTATCAAATCGGCATACCAATACATAATGCTCATACTTAATTTGACTCAACTTACCTTTGATGAGTTGTGTAGCCTTGGTTTTTCCCGCTGAGTATTTTCGAGCGATAGCCGAGTCCGGGAACATTTCAGCTACGCACTTGTTGAAGTCGTCACAGAAGCTGAAAGCAACGTTGTTTTTGGCACACAACATTGCCATTTTAACCTCCGCATTTATGACCTGGTCTGCCTCGGTGGTATTCCTAGTCACAAATGTTGACATCGCCTGGGAATGTTTCTGTGCCTCTAGCCAGCGGTTGTGCTTGGTTGATTTCTCGTGCTGACTTACGTCGTTCCTTCCCCCGTGGGAGACACTGAAGTCGCAATTACAAATCTTGCAGAACGCGTGGCTGTGCCCCATCCTGCTCCTCTTTAGGAATGTAAATTCGCTGTCCCATTTTTCTAGATATTTACATGACTTCTTTGTTTTTTTGGCAGGAATGCCTTCTCTCTCCTCACTTTCATCCATCATCTCATTCATCTCTCTCCTCTGTTGTCCCGGGTTTGTTGTTCCCGCTCGACCCGCTGTCGTCACTAACCTCGCGACAACTGCCACCCAGGCGACTGCATGTGGCAGTTCTCGCGAGGCTAGTGACGGGAGCAGAGGCAGAGGAATGTTTTTTTCTTAATACGGGAGAATTACGGGAAAATAGTAATACGGGAGGACGGCGGGAAAGAGGGGTAAAATACGGTAGTTTCCCGGCCAAAACGGGAGACTTGACAGGTATGCCTCAGAGCGGCGCGCCTCTAACAGTTTAGTCCAATATGTGTTTCTGCAGTGCGCTGTCCAGCAAGCACAGGAACGCTCTCAGCGTCTTTGACGTTGCTTTTCGCGTTAGCTGATTCCGTGAGGACATTTCTTGACTGGAGTCTCTCCCACTGTCCTCCAGGCTGGACAAATTATCAGAGGGTCAATTCTTTCTAGTGCTCAAATGCCTCGGGACAAAAAACCCCAAATAACTGTATAGGACCAAATAAGACGCTTTTCACTCCAGAAAACAAAGTAGGAATCAATAGCAGATCACAGTTCTTCAGTTGGATCACATTTTTACTCATTTTAATATATATTTTCGTTTTAAAAAGAGATTTGAGAACGAAATTTAATATTTTGATGTACTTTGACTGAGTTTTGCAGAACTTCTACCTGTTTAGACAGCGCAACAGGTGGTGGTGTCGTCATTGTTGAGATGAACATTTCATTGTAGGTTACTCTTATATTTACTGTCTGGAGTTTGCATTAGCCATTGTAGAAATGAAGAGGACATATTTTACTATTATATAAGCCTATAGCCAACCAAGTCTGAGCTTGCTCTGAGTTCAGTGAGGCTTCATGGCGACGCATCGGGACGCTCTGGTGAGATATTTTATTTGAGTAAATTATTGATTCGTATTTATTGTTACTGAGGATGATTTTAGAAAACATATTCATTACTATTTACAGTCTATAGCTGACTATTTACATCATCAAGCCAAACTAGCCTCTGCTCTTGTAGACCATATACTCACAGCTGGTCAAACAGCTGCACCGAAGTAAGCCTGGTGCAGGCTAACTGTAGTGTTGTCAATACTTTATCCTACACACAATAATAAATGAAACGAAAAAAAAACTAAAATATAATTAGTGATAACACCTACCTTGGGTTGAAGCACCAAATAAGTCAGCTGGCACACACTTTTTTTTCATCTGTGCCTCCGCCCGTGTCAGCCTGTCTGTCTTTGTATTTGTATTTGTATTTGTATTTGTATTTGTCTTTGTCTTTGTCTTTGTCTTTGTCTCTCTCTCTCTGTCTGTCTGTCTGTCTGTCTGTCTGTCCTACAGTATATCGCTGTCTGCCTCTCTTTGTTTAGTAGGAAGAAAAAAGTATAACCCTCTGATATCCTGTTTGTTTCGTTAGAGAACCATAAAAGCTTCAAACTGGGGCAAACAATACACATTTTTAGAACAATTCCTAGAGTGACAGGCTTGTATTTTTTATACACAGAATATTATTTACATTACAAAATCCCAGACAGTTCCTCAGACCATTGTGGCGTTTCTAGTGTTCAAACTGTGTTTAGTAGAGGGTGGGTTGCAGGTGTTTTTGAGTTTATTGGATACCCTATTTGTAATAAAATGATATTAATAAACAACAGGACTCAGACCTGGACTCTGAGCACTTGACTGGGACTTGAAGAATAAGATCTTGAGACTCAGACACGAGGTTTGGTGACTCAACTACAACACCAGTTTATGTGAATATGTTGTAATTACAGTCATTGTAAGTGTGAAAAATGTTAAGGACACCCTGACCCTCATAACAACCAAGAGGTAAGACACAGCAGAGTGTAATTATGTAGCATAACAGTGTTAGTGAAAAAAGGGAAGAAAGGGAGAAGCAAAGTTCTGGAGAAGGAAAGAGCAAAATAAAAAAGACATAGAAACTAGCTTTAACATTTGCATGCATGTACCAGGAAAGAGTTGGTGGTTAAACATCAGCAGAGGTGCAGTCTGAAAAGACCCTGTAAGTGAGTGTTATTTATTGAGCACTTTACAACAATTAACCTGAATGACCCAGAGACCAGTCCTGTTCCTGTTGTAATTTATGACTCTCCCACGGGTCTCATATCTCTCTCCTCCTATCTCACACAGTATATCTGCTGTCGTTTTTCTCCATATACTGCATCACCCAGCTTAAGGGAGGTGAATTTACACCTGAAATATTAAAGCTGAAAGGGGCCTTTTAATTCAGTAATAGTGAGATTTATTGTTGAGGTGAAAAGTAAGTAAAGTAAAATAATGGGGCGGCTGTGGCTCAGTGGGAAAGTTGGTTTCACCTCAATTGAAAGGTATGGGGTACGATCCCAGGTTCCTCTGTCGACATGCCGAAGCGTCCTTGGGCAAGACACTTAACCCTGAACTACCCCCTGTGGCTGTGCCAGCGGTGTGTGAATGGGCATAGTTAATACTGATGGGCTCTTTAGAACAGTGTGTGAATGTTGTGTGAATAGGTGAATGGGACATGTATATTAGCACTTTGAGTGGTCAGAAGACTAGAGAAAGTGTTATATGAACACAGTCTCTTAACCATTGACGCTCATGTGCTCATTGTTTTCAATTCACCAGTGTGCCTTTACTTGGATACAATACTCAAAGTGTAGCAGTAGTTATCCCCTTACTTTCCAGCTGCCTAAAGAAAGAAAGTCTGCTAGAATGATTCACTTATTAAAACATATTTGAAATGTCTTAACTGTTGCTGTCCTAGTTTTGTCATATACTTCTCATAAAGCTGCTGCCCATAAAGCTGTTGCCCCCTTCCCGATTTATCATATTATTGCACATTTTTCACACTTAAATGTTTCAGATCATCAAACAAATTTTAATACTGGTCAAAGATAACCAGAGTAAGCATGAAATGCAGTTTTTAAATGTTGATTTTATTTATTAAGGGAAAAAAGTGATCCAAACCCTCCTGACCCTGTGTGAAAAAGTATTTGATTAAATATGATAAACCTGTTTTTTGGAAAGCTGAGCTCAAATTCACTCTCCACACCCAGGCCTGATTACTGCCAGACCTGTTGAATCAAGAAATCACTTAAAGAGAACCTCTCTGACAAAGTGAAGTGGACTAGAAGATCTCAAAAAGCAACACATCATGCCGTGATCCAAATAAATTCCAGAGCAGATGAGAAACAAAGTCATTGACATCTATCAGTCTGGAAAGAGTTACAAAGCCATGTCTAAGGCTTTGAGACTCAAGAGAACCACAGTGAGAGCCATTATCCACAAATGGAGAAGGTTTGTCACCAAAATGACTCCAAGAGCACAGGGACGACTCATCCAGGTCACAAAAGAACCCAGAACCACTTCTAAAGAACTGCAGGACTCACGTTCCTCAGTTCAGGTCAGTGTCCATGATTCTACAATAAGAAAGAGATCGGGCAAGAATAGCATCCATGGGAGAGTTCAAGGCGAAAACCACTGCTGACCAAAAATAACACAAAGGCTCGTCTCACATTCACCAGAAAACATCTTCATGATCCCAGAGACTTCTGGGAAAATATTCTGTGGACTGACGAGACAAAAGTTGAACTTTTTTGGAAGGTGTGTGTCTCGCTACATCTGGCTTAACAACCAACACAGCGTTTGATAAAAGAACATCATACCAACATTCAAACATGGTGGTGGTAGAGTAATGTTCTGGGGCTGCTTTGCTGCGTCTGGACCTGGACCACTTGCTGTAATTGATGGAACCATGAATTCTGCTCTCTACCAGAAAATCCTGAAGGAGAATGCCCGTCCATCAGTTCGAGACCTCAAGCTTAAGCACACTTGGGTTATGCAGCAGGACAATGATCCAAAACACACCAGCAAGTCCACCTCTGAATGGCTTAAAAAAACAAGATGAAGGTTTTGGAGTGGCCTAGTCAAAGTCCGGACTTGAATCTGATTGAGATGCTGTGGTGTGACCTTAAACAGGCCGTTCATGCTCAAACCCTCCAGTGTGGCTGAATTAAAACAATTGTGTAAAGAAGAGTGAGCCAAAACTCATCCAGAGCGATGTAAATACTCATCACCAGTTATCACAAACACTTGATTGCAGTTATTTCCTCCAAGGGTGGCACAACCAGTTATTAGGTTAAGGGGGCAAATACTTTTTCACACAGGGTCAGGAGGGTTTGGATCACTTTCTTCCCTTAAAAAATAAAATCATCATTTAAAAACTGCATTTAATGTTTAATCTGGTTATCTTCGTCTAATATTATTTTTTTATTGATGATCTGAAACATTTAAGTGTGAAAAATGTGCAAAAATAAAAGAAATCAGGAAGGGGGCAAATACTTTTTCACAGCACTGTATGTCTTTAATCAAACCACATACAGTGTTTGTGAGAGTAAATTACAAAAACATATTAATCAGACATCAAGACAATCTGACAACATTTTCAGGTTATTTTCTGCAGCAGCAGCATGACTCATTTGGAAATAAAAGTCAACAGGGAATTAGCAACATTAGAAAAGCAGAATTAAAGATTAAACTAACTGCTTTTTTTAGTCAGCCTGCCTCTGAGTATTATCTGCCAAGATCTAAAGATCTAAATCTGGATCAGAAACAGAGCAGAAAAAGAAATCTTTTCATGTGCCCTGTAGTCTTGTCTGCTATCACCAGAGAGAGAAAAGAAATTAGTCAAAGCTATCATCAGTCTGAATTTCACACTGCTCCGTTGAGACACTGCTAACAGAGCAGTTTACTGAACATTCTTATCAATTATGTCCTGCTTCGGAATTCATTCTCACACTGGAGACTTGCTACCCACTTTAGACACTGGCAATTGTATCTAAATATATTGTTACAGGTTTGTACCCATATGGATTTGTATAAGTATTTATTCACTGTGTTAAGCAGTCCCTGTGAACAAAACTGACAAGATTCAAAGCAGTCAAGAATATCTCTCTCAACCAAACATGCAAAACAGCAGGGTTTGAAATTTGCAGGAGTGTTCCTTGGCTGATAGAGCGGAGGGTTTTATTGTAATTTTTTAATGACGACATAAATCAAGACAGTTATTAAATAATTAACAAGCACTTAATAAACTGAAAATGTCAGGGACTTTGAAGTAAAGTTCACAGCACAAATGATAAATGTCATCTATTACACATATTTGGTAAATACTTGGTTCTGACACGTCAATACTCCACTGAAACAAACAAAGTGTTACTCAGGACAACCTGGTCTCATACCTCAAAGCAAATCAGCCTAAGTCAAGGTCCTGCTCAAATCATTTCTGGGAAAGCAGTCTGCCACATTTTACTTCTGTCTGTTGACTCCATAGACTGTAAATAAAAATGGACATCGTTGCTCCGCCTCTTCCTGTTGTACGTTTCTGAAGCCAAAAAATCCCGCTCCTGGGCGCAGCCCTTGTGAGATCCTGTGAAGCCACTGTAACAAGCTCCGCCCTACAGCGTGAAGTCACAAGACGCTGTGTGTCCTTTGAAGTTTCTCTCTACGGCGGCTGTGAATCAAAGGAAACAGGAAGTAAAACCCCGTTTTTTAACCTCTAATAACTAATGAAAAAGAAACTTTTCAGGAAAAAGAGGCCTTAAACACAAAACAGTCAGATACTAACTACATATCACCACAGCATATGGATGTGAGAAACATTCGTATGACGTGTATTTATTTTTAAAGTTTGACTGCTCCCCCATTCTAATGAATGGGGAGACAGATTTTTTGATACTGCAGCCAGCCACCAGGGGGCAGACGCTCTGCTGAAAGCTTCACTTCCAGACGAGTGAGATGCACCCCTGGTTGACACTGTGGCAAAATTGTTAGTTTCAATTAAGTCAAGTCAAGTCAACTTTATTTATATAGCACATTAAAAAAACAACCGCAGTTAGCCAGTGCTGCACAAGCTTAAAAACACAATCAAAAAATCAAATAGCAATTAAAAAAGAACCGATATTAAAACACAATAGATAACACAAGATATGATGGGGATTGTGGGATCTGTCTACGATGAGGTGGACGAGCTAACCCAGTACCAGAGTAGCATCATGCTAACAGAGCTAACACCGGACACGAACACCACCTGCTGTGGGCGGAAAGGATACAGGAGAGCAAGACTGAACACACTGGTGAAGAAGGCCAGCTCAGTCCTGGACCCTGTGGAGGTGGTGGCTGACAGGAGGATTATGGCCAAGCTGTCGTCTCTGAAGAACATTTATTTTTCTATATATATTCTTGTTGAAATTCTTGTACTGTACACCTTCTTGTTTGCTGCTGTAACTCCACGAATTTCCCCGTTGTGGGACAAATAAAGGAGTATCTTATCTTGTCTTATCTTATCTTATCTTATCTTAAGAAAAGGCCACAGTAAATAAAAACAAAAATAAAATGTAGGATGTCTCCCTCAATAGGTATTAAAAGCCAGTGCAAAGAGGTGCGTTTTAAGTAGGGATTTAAAATTCTCAAGTGTCTGAGCAGGCCTTAAATCAGAAGGCAGACTGTTCCACAGTGTGGGTGCAGCCACCGCAAAGGCTCGGTCACCTCGAGTTCTTAGCCTCGTTCTCATTCATTAACATTCAAAGTCAGTAAAGTCTTTTTTATGACAGATACATCAGTTTTCGTCTCGGGCTGGTTTTAAGAGTTGAGGTATAATGACAGCTATCGGGACAAGATGTGAGAGCATTCAGATTATCTCCTGGGCCCCAACCCTCTCTGGTAAGGAAAAGTTGAGCAAGATCCTGTCCTGTAATCAAGGCAAAGTCAGCAGAGCTGGTGAGGGCATCACAGCAAAGGCTGTACATCAGTAAGAAGCTGTGGTTTAAAAAAAGTGTATGATCAGGTATAACCCCTCAAGTTTTGGATTTACAATTATTGATCAGACAAATGAACAAATTAAATGTACAAAAGATAATATGTTGTTCCATATTTCTCTACTCAGCCTGCTGCGTCATGTCTCTTACTGAATCTCAACAGTGACGATCACCAGCTCATCACTTCCTCTCATGTGATATTGTCTCAGTGACTGATAATCCAGACTTGCTTGTATTAAAAAACAGAGACGTTCTCACTGTGAACTTTATCTCCCCAAGTGATGCTGATGGCAGAATGCTGAATCATTGTTAATTATCAAGGACTAAACATAGCATAAGTGGAAAATATACATAGCCCAAAGGATTACTGAAGAATAATACTCAAAGGAAGAGCTGCTAAATTAGTCATTTGTTATATAATTGGGAGATCACAAGGAGGTTTACAAAGACACAAGTTCAGTTGATGTGGGGGTTTAAAAAAAGATTGACTCATTTGGGTATTTTTCTTTAACTGTTTGATCTAATATTGTGTTTTGTTGTTTGATATTTTTAGACTGACTGATTTTTATTTCATATTTTTCTTTTCATCTGACAGACCAGACACAGAGTTTGAAAGTTATTAGGAGAAAGGAGAGCATAAGTCTATTGTTGGGAGGCTGTGGTGGAGGAGATGAGGTCACTGGAGACCATAGTGAAGGAGGGTCAACATTATTTTCTGCAACTTTGCAACTTCCTCTCTTATTAATGCTATAAACAAGCATTCATTTGCTCAGGGGCCTTGCACTGAGGGGAAAGGTCATACAGAGTATACAGGGCTCTATGTTTACTGTCAAAGGGCTTCACTTTAAAAGGATGTAGTCTCCCTCCTTCTGTTTTGTACATTAGTGATATGAGAGAAATACAAACAATATATCTGTGTAAGATAATCCTATTAAACGCTTACTCTCTTAAGGGAATGTATTGGCGGTTTATAAGCACAGCTGGATGCTGTATATTGGATGCACACGATAGGACACCTCGGTAGCGCAGGAGAAAATAGGTGGGACAGTTGGGACTGAAGACTTTCCTTAAAAGCTATATGCATCTCTACAACATCATTTACTTAAAGGGAACAAAGGCTAAAAAGAACCTAAATATAATGAGCACCAGGTAGGAACTGAAGTTAAGGAATTCATAGAAAATGTGTACATTAGTGGGGAGTTAAATTGTGCTATAATACAACAGAGCTGCACAGTACTATCCTGCTTCATTGTGAAGTATTGCCTACTAACCTGTCTCACTAATATCACAGTTATATGCATCAACTGTATTAAAGGGGGTGCTACATGTACTGCACACAATTTGTCTTGGTGGATCTTGGACATACAAGCACACTGGAGACATTGCAGTCCAAAATTGTGGTAATTCTAGCAACAATAGCACACAAGTTAAGGAGAAAGGACTATTTTAATCCCAATTAACTGCAAAAATGTGAACTTTTGACTCAGTATCAACACTAAAAATCAATTAGTCCATCAGTCAATCAATCAATCAATCAATCTACTGATGGACCAAAAGTCACGGCACTTTATGCAGACCGTGCTATATTTACATCATTAATTGAAACCCAGCTAAATTCCCTGAGTTAGCTCTTGGCAACTGACAAGGAAAAACATTCAACTAATGGGCAGCAACCTCGACAGAACAGCACTTAAATGTGAACAGCATCTGCTGTAAGTGGGCCAGTCAAAAAGTTGAAAATGGAGACTAATAACAGCAGTGCCAACGATAACTGTATTTAAAAATGGATGGGATAAATGTGTAATGACAGAAGCCTAAAGATTTGGATGTCTATCTACTGATTGGCTGCAGGAAGGTCATAAACCCTGCCTCCTCCATTATATGAGTTGAAACATGGGTCAAAGTATAACATTAAACAACATTCAGAATAAATCTTTTTTCTCAAACATGGTTCCTGAATTTATAGTTAGTTGTTATCATGCTGAATTATGACCAAGCTCTAATTTTTACGAGAAGTTAATTTTTAATTAGTTAGTTCATTTCAAAATGAAGATTGATTGGCTGCTCTGATGATAAATCCAGGCTCCTGCAGCGTTCTGTATTCTCAGAGCAGAGGAGGAACACTAGGAGAAAATATGAACAAGACCTTACACAAGAGTCATTCAATTTTCCATTTAACTGTTGGCTTCAAATAAACCCAATAATGTGCTCTGTGTGAACTTCACTCACCCGAGGGATATTTTACCTTTAAATGGTAAGCTAATTATGTGTCTTGGTTAGTGGAAAGGGTGTGACCTCAGTCCTGCGGTGCTAATATACCATCGCCCGTTGAGGCAGTCTTTGGCTTCACATCTCATAATAGGTGGAAATGAAGACATGTTGTCCGTTCTGTATACAGCCAATAATAATAATAATAATAATAATAATAATAATTTTATCTTGATAATTCTAACTATAGCAGTGTGAGTCAAAGAGGTTACCCATAGGTCACCTGATCTAGATGTTGTAGAAGGTTCAGCAGATGAGTAGTGTATTAATTGAAGGCTCTCCCTACCATATGTTGGAAACAGGAGCTTTTTAGGTAGAATACATTTTAAATTCAGTTATTCAATATGTTGGGAACCAATGCACTGAAGCTAATATGAATCAAATATCTCATTCTTAGTTCTTGTCGATACCCAGCATGGCACATTGGGGAAAAACTGAGGAGGACCCATGTGCAGAAACTAAATATTTAATAATAAAAGAACTAAAGGTACAAACAAACTTACTAAAATGCCCAAGAAACTGAATTCAAAAGAAAACACTAGAAACACTGGGAACACAAGGAAGATGTACAATGATCCAACACAGGACAAGGGAAACAGAGAAACTAAATACACAGAGTAATCAACACAGGTGAGGGACACAGGTGAAGCAAATCAGGTTAATCAAAAAGGAGGGAAACACACAAGGGCAGGAAGTAAAACCAAGCTGAAAACACAGGGGATCAAGAACTACAAATTAAAAGAGGAAACACAATACAAGACTGAAAAACACAAGAAAATACAACACTGTAAAAACTGGGATTGGGGTTAATTAATATTTACTGAATACATTATACAGTAATCTATACATAATAAAAAAGACTGTGTGCAGTTTGGAAATGCATTGAGCTGAATTCAACAAATTTTAATAATTCTTTAATTACATTTTACTCAGTCCACCCGAAGCCAGCTGGGATAGGCTCCAGCCCCCCGTGACCCCTAACTGGATAAGTGGTCAAGATAATGGATGGATGGATGGATGGATGGATTTAAACAACAATGGCCACGGTTACATGATGTTTTTAAATTCTGAATTAATAATTCTGAATTAAATAATTCTGAATTAAAGTTTTCTCCTTCGTGTTTACATGGAAATAGTAATTCCAAATTGAGGTTTACATGGAAAACACATTTAATTGTTTGTATTTAATTCCTCTGAACGTCTGGGGGTTGGGAAGGGTTCTGATTGGACAGGGGTGGGCGTGACGTAATTACGTTTACCGGAAGAAAACAGACTCCAGTTCCTGCTTCTTTCATTTTCGGTTACAACATGGAAGACCACACAATAAGTTCGAATTTCGCTTTGATTTTGACTATAGTTTTTAAAAAGCAGCTCGACACAAACGTACTGCTTCACTTTTGTCAGCTGAGGAGGATAAGAGAGATTGAGGACCAGAGAAGGGAGGAGGAAGACCGGACTTTGGCGAATCAAAGCGGTTAGTGTAACAGCTGCTCTACCTCAGCCTGAAATATGAGCCCGCCAGCGCGGAGTACTGTATGTGCGTCATCGCGACAGGACAAGGGAATTCATTTAAAGTGGAATGAAGGTATACATGATAGAGGAATTATTCAATTCAGATTTAAAATCAGAATAAACCAGACACTTACATCGGATTTAAGTTTAATTCGGAATTATCATTTTCATTCGGAATTAGGTGTTTACATGGTCATTTTAAATCTTTTTAAAGAGGATTTAATCTTAATTCAGAATTAAAGAGGAATTAAAAGTCTCATGTAAACGTAGCCAATGTGCTTAAACATGAGTTGGTCTAATTTATTTTATTTCATGAATCTAAATCATTTTTATCCAGATATTCAGTAAATATAAATCAGTCTCTCCCAGATAATTAGTAAATCTAAATTACTTTTACTTAGATATTTAGTAAACATAAATCAATTTCAGCCAGCTAATTAGTAAATCCAACATATTTAAACTCTTTAAGTGTATTACAATGTACTTCATTTTTTTGTTTAAATTCATTTAATTTCTTTCACATTTGTAGTAATTAAAATCTACTAAATTATATTACGTGTAACCATTGCTCACATTTTTTAGAGTGAACAAGAGACTGATCACTAAATATAATAATAATGATAATAATAATAATAATACATTTTATTTATAAAAGCGCTTTAAAAGGTTCTCCAAGCGCTTTACAGTAAAATACAATTATACAATAGGAAAGCAAAAGGAAAACAGTGCAAAAAAGCAAAGAAAAGCAAGGCAGCAAAATAAAACAAAAACAAGAAGAAAAAAAAAAATCAATCAATTATAGTTCAAAAGCCTTTCTAAATAGGTGTGTTTTGAGTCCGGATTTGAATTTGGTGAGTGAGGGAGAGAATCTGAGGTGTTGGGGGAGAGAGTTCCAGAGAGTGGGGGCAGCGACAGAGAAGGCCCTGTCCCCCCAGGTTCGGTGCTTGGGTTTGGTGAGAGGGGTGAGGAGGTTGGCGTTGGTGGAGCGGAGGTTGTGGGAGGGATTATATGGCTGCAGAAGGTCGGTGAGGTAGGAGGGAGCTAGGTTATGGAGGGCTTTATAGGTGATGAGTAGGATCTTGTACTGTATTCTGAAGGGGATGGGAAGCCAATGGAGGTTCTGGAGGACTGGGGTGATGTGGTCTCTGGAGCGGGTATGAGTGAGGAGGCGTGCAGCTGAGTTTTGTATGTATTGTAATTTGTTGAGGAGGGTGTTGGGTGAACCGTAGAGGATGCTATTGCAGTAATCGAGTCTTGAGGTGATGAAGGCGTGGATGAAAGTTTCAGCTGCAGTGAAAGAAAGGGAGGGGCGGAGACGGGCGATGTTTTTGAGGTGGAAGAAAGCGTTTTTTGAAATATTGTTAATGTGTTGTTGAAAGTTAAGTGACTGATCATAGATGATACCAAGGTTACGGATGTGGGTGGATGCTGAAACAGTGGATTTATCAATAGTGAGTGAGAAGTCTGGGCAGGTGGAAGTGAGGGATTTTGGGCCTATGATGAGAATTTCGGATTTATTACAATTGAGTTTGAGAAAGTTTGTTTGCATCCAGGAGTTTATTTCAGTGAGGCAGTTTGTGAGGGTGGTGTGGGAAGCAGCGGTGATGGATGTGGTTGAAATGTAAAGCTGGATGTCGTCGGCATAACAGTGGAAATGCAAGAGAGACAAAAGATAACTAATACAGAACAAACTGGTGGAGAAACCAAGGCAAGAAACACAAGGAAAAAACTAGAGTTAATTACATTAACTCGTGACAGAGCATAGAGGGTTGTAATAATTCAGCCTTGCAGTAAAAAATTGAGGGACTAGTTTTTCCTCTTGTTTTTCAAAAACACTTTGCTTGATTTGAAGGTAAAAATAAAAATGTTTGTGAAATTTGTTGCAGCACATACCTAGTATATTCTCAGAGTTCATTTTGCAGCTTGCCTGATTGTTCCTAAACATAACTCATAATAGCATCATGAGTCTCTCAAGGTGATTTTTCTGTTGCAAAGGTCCTCACTGCAGAAAATAATATTTTCACAATATATTTGCTCTTGACAATTTTTTCCACATTGATAAGAATATTACATTTTAAAATGTATTTTGTATCAGAGAAAAGCACTTCATTTCACATTTGAGTCATTTATAGGATGGCATATTCATGAGCATTTCCAGTGTGAGATCGCTCAGCTTTAATGTCATTTTCAAATGATCTAAAAAGAGCTAACAGTCTGAATATCTGATCATCCCCTGCCTCGTTAAAACCCCAGCTGTATCCTTTATTGTGGTTTAAAGCCATTCAGTAGCAACCTGGCAATTAAGCAGAAATTCTAATGATAAGTCTACTCTCAAAACTGAACTGTTCAGCATTTCACTGACACTGCAAAAACAGTGCATTGTTAAACATATTCAAATCCTCATTCCCCGAGGCTAGTGGCGCCAAACAAACTGTTTCGGCTAGAGACAGGGAAAAGATGATTCCTGAACTCCTGGTGCAATGTTCTCATCTCAATCCCTGCTCCTCTGAGAGGTGTGTGAAAAGGGGAGGGAGTTGTTTTACCGTCCCACATCAACTGGCCTACTTGATGGGATACAAAGGAGGAGGGAAAAAAAGAAAGGAGGATGAAAACCACACTGAGATATAAATTGAAAAGATGTAGGGTTGTTGCAGACTGCTAAGAAATCTCTCCAGTGTTGTCTCACGTTGAAAAGGGGATTCATATGAAATAAAGCCTCAGATGTGAGAGAATAGATAATAACAAAACTTCTATTTCATTTTAAAACAATGCCCTTCTTTTCAACAAACATCTATAGCACACCAAGTGAAGTTGATCTCCAACCAAACCTTATGCTTTTGCAAGCAATAAGGACAATAAGTGCTCAAAACTAAAACTCACTAACACCTATAAATTCACAATTACTAAGCATGAACCAGTTTTACTTCTACACTTCATCTTGTGTAAATTTGGCTGCTTTAGGCCGGTTAGAACTACTTGATATTTTGCTTTAGATCTCTTCCTTTCTGTTGTTTGTATCTGTATTCAAAGCCTGCACAGTGGAAATATATAAATAAAATCCAATTAGCATTTAATAGAGGCAGTATGAGGGTTTGTTTTGAAGAAAAGTTAAAATGAAATTCAATTCGCGGACAGTAAATCAAGTATACAGATGATGGTTTGTGTTACTGACAGGTAAAATATAAAAAGACAGTCACAATGGGAGTGTCTTTTTGTTCACACGGTACCATCCTAAGCTTGTCAGTTATTTGAGACAGGTGTGTTGTGTCCCGGCTTCATATCTAGCCTCTGTTGCCCCATCATCATTAAAACAATTTGATAAATGAACAGAAAAAGAGAAACAGCTGTGTGATGAAATGCACTGCAACAACTTGCAATAAAATGCACAACTACCTCTTGTTGAAACTACAAGCATGTCTTCATTAATACTCTGGCATATTTTTGAAGTCGTCCCTTGTAGTCAGTGTGAAATCTGACTGAACTGAAAGATGTTTCAAGTTCTATCAATCTATTTACGTCCCTTTTATTAAGGAGCTAAGATATTACATAACACTGTAGTGCTATTTACAGCTCCTGTGTAGAGTTATTAGCTGGTTATAGAAAATAATAAGATGAATACTGATGCCCTTAAATGACCTAAAGAGGCAAACAAGGCCATCAGCAACAAAAATGACCACTCATAGACCAATCTGAGAAACTACTGGAAGTAAACCAGGTGCCATTACTGCGGTGGGGTCTCCCCAATCTGCATATTTGAAATCAGAAGATCTATTTTCCACTTTTACCTTTACTTTCTATGTAACTTTACTTTTGACAACAATGTAAGTGGCATGTGGAAAAATCATAGACTGTAAAAAATATGGACGTAGGATCCGTGACGTCACCCATCTGTTTCTGAAGAGCTGTTTTGAGACCAATCGGCAGCGGCAGCCATATTGCTTCTGTCGAGCCAGTGTGACGTAAAGAGGCGGGCTTTGAGCCTCCTAGCCAACAGCTGCAGTGTTCCTGCAGGCAGCTGTGCCTCTCATTGGAAGACTAGTAATCTCAATATCTTCCAAATTAACGAATTAGAAAAAAATTCACCCCCCTCACAGTGAGAGGACATCGAGAAATGAGCTATTCAGACTACACTCATCTTTTGTACCAGGCTGTAAACATGTTTATTAATGCTGCAAAGATCGTCTTTTTCCCATTCATGTGTATGTGACTTCCTGTACTTCCGGAGCCAGCCTCAAGCGGATCCTCCATGAACTGCAGCTTTTAACACTTCCGCATTGACTCATATTTTTAGACTGGAGGTTGCCGCTTGGGAAAAACCTGTGGAGTATTCAGCTGTTCTATCAGTCATAACAAACTTTAACTTTGTGAAGTTTAGACAACATGCAAGCCTTTACTACATGAGAGCTAACACTGTACATAGATTCATTGGCCACAATGAAGACTAAGATTTTCTTCATAAGCTTTGAGAATTTTAAATTGTATTCAAATGTGTGTCTTGTGTATAAGATTTTAAATGGCTTGGCCCCGCCTCCACTGCGTCAGTTTATCAACTTTCGCTCAGTGGACTCCGTTAAATCAACAAGAATCTCTTCGTTCAGAAATTGCAATGTGCCCTTTCGCCATACTGCCTTTGGGCAGTCAGCTTTTTCTGTGAAAGCCACAGCTCCTTTGTGCCCACCGCCATCAGACTGTTGAACAGTAATGGAGGCCACAGACTGCACCATGCTGACCACTGACCCCCCCCCATGAACAGATCCATAACATCCCTGCTCTGTCTGTCACACTCCATCATCCCATCCTGAACTCTCTCTTGACTGCTGCTGGCATTATAATGTATAATATACTGTATTATATAATTATCTTGCTATATTATATTTGTTGAATTACATTACTATTCTAACTACAACTCATGGTCATATTACATACAAATATTCTTCTATCTATTGCTTAATTTGTCATTACCAACCATAATCACACCATGTCAACCTGTCACTACTGAAACATTGTTTAATACTGCCTGTAATTACTGCTATTTAATTTAAATTCCATTTGTAACATTGTATATATCTAAATTGTATTCTAGCTTTATTTATCTATTTATTTTACTTATTTTTTATTTTATTTTATTTTATTTATTTTATGTTATTTTGTTTTTATTTTTTGTTTTATTTTTTATTTTTATTTTGTACTTATCTTTTTATTTTTTTTATCTTATTTTGTACTTATTTTGTACTTATTGAAACTTCTTTCTTGATTGTACTTATGTCTGGGTTGCTGTAACAACTGAATTTCCCCCCCGGGGGATCAATAAAGTAATATCTTATCTTATCTTATCTTATCTTAACTCAGTGGAACACCTTACCAGAGGACATTAAGAACAGTGAATCTCTCAGCAGCTTCAAAACCAAACTGAAAAGTCTGCTAAAGGACACTCAACACTGCAACCACTGATTTGATACTTTTAACTTCATATACATACTGTTTGTTTGTTTGATTGTGTGTGTGTGTGTGTGTGTGTGTGTGTGTGTGTGTGTGTGTGTGTGTGTGCGTGTGCGCGTGTGTGTGCAAGCAAGTGTTTTTACAATGTGATGTTTTAATGGTGACCTGCCAAGGGACTGCAGATGTAAATTAGCTTTAAGCTAACTCTGGTACAAAGCATCAGATGGTGACATTTATGTTAAATATTGTACATGGTCCCTTTACAAATACATCGAATAAATAAAATAAGTGGATCAAGATTACTATGATTCTCGTTATTTTTGCTCCTTGGTGAGTGACATGTTGATTGCATTTTGTTGCAATTAATGAAACAATCTTGTAAATGATGTTCTTCTATTAGCTAGCGTGCTGATAAAGAAGCTGCGTGTGTTCACTACGGTAGAGTAAATAAATACATAATGTAAGATTTCATGGCCTGACTGATGAGCCATGACAAAAAGACAAGAGGAGTTCAAACAAATTACTGTTACTAAATTATAGTAAATGAGATAAACAAAGAAATACAATGAATATGGGGTATCTGTAACATCAGTACTGTGCATGTGGGTGTGTGTGTATGGTGCAATGAGAGGTGTTGACGAGTGCACTACCACAAAAGGACAAACTAAAGCATGGTGTGAGCTGGTCCGGCATGGGTAGAGTGAGAGGGAGCTAGCGAGGTAACAGGAAGCTACAGGCCTTTCATCAGGGATGGAGCACCGGGCCCAAGTGAGCCAAATCTAAAAGGATGTAGTCAATCAGCAGCACTGCTGGTACCTCAAGGAAACATATGTAAAAAATTAGTAAAGCCACCAGCATATCTTGTGTAGTTGTTCCAAGATGGCGCCATGGGTTCTGAGGTGGACCTCACACATAGACACAATCAGGAAAAAGGCCCAGCAGAGGATGTACTTCCTGCATCAGCTCAGGAAGTTCAACCTGCCCCAGGAGCTGCTGATCATGTTCTACACCTCCATCATCCAGTCTGTTCTGTGCACCTTATCACTGTCTGGTTTGGATCTGCAACCAAACTAGACAAACACAGACTGCAGCGGACTATAAGGACTGCAGAAAAAATCATCGGTGTCGACCTGCCCCCCATCCAGGACTTGTACCGGTCCTGGGCCAGGAAACGGGCAGGTAGCATCAACCGCTGACCCCTCACACCCTGGACACAAATTCTTCAAACTCCTCCCCTCCGGCAGGCGCTACAGATCACTGTGGGCCAAAACAACCCGCCATAAGAACAGATTCTTCCCTCAGGCTGTCACTCTGATGAACACTAAACCATAACAGTGTCATACCTGTCAGATAAATACTCTCTGTAAATATACATGTAGATACACAATGCAACAATTCTCCAAGCAGAATTCCATATTTCTATTTATTTTATTATTTAACTTCTATTTTATAATGTAAAAACTACCTCTGCTACTCACCACTGCACTTTATCATATTATTTTAGCCTGTACATATTAGTCAAGCCTATTTGTTGTTCTTTTGTATTTTTAGCTGATGTTATTGTTATTATTTTTTTATAATTTTATATTGGATGTCTCATTCTTATGCCTTGTACAAAGAGAGCACAGTTTACCAAAGTCAAATTCCTTGTGTGTTCAAGCATACCTGGCCAATAAAGCTGATTCTGATTCTGATATACAAACAAGCAGGGGCCATCACAAAGAAAATGCATGCTAAATGAAAGTTATTACCCCCCCCCCCCTCCACATTTGTTGATAAACTATTCTGTGAAGATAAAATGCAGCCATTAAATTATTTATGTAACTAGCATGGTAGAATGATGTACATTACACAACACTTAGATACAAATATGCAGCGGTCAGTTCTGTTTCTACATATGTAATGAGGCTATTGTTGTAACATTTTGAATCCAGCTGTACAGACTGTCATTGCTGTGTCATGCCTGTCAAGTTCCCTTTATTTTACACCTTCATGTCTTGTGTTCCCTGTTTTATGTTGAACTCACTAACCCTTGTCTCTGTTTCAGTTGTGTTCCCGTCTATATACCTGCTCCCTGATTGTTTCTCCCCACCTGTTTCCCATCCCCCTCGTTACCTCTTGTATTTAACCTCATGTTTCTCACTGTCTCGTCGCCAGTTCGTTGTACCTCACAATCTTCATCCCAGCATTCTATCTTTATCAACACATGACATAGTCTAGCCGGTTTTGATCTCCGCCTGCCTTTTTCTACCTCCCCTTTTGCCTCACATCTGTCTGTTACCTCGGCCTGATCTGACTGCCTTCCTGTGTACTGACTCTGCCTGGATTTCCATTAAACCCTTTGCCTTTTGAACTCTGGTCTGGTGTGTTGCATTTGTGTCTGCCTTTCTGTGCTCAGGTTCATGACATGCTGCTCACCATGTGCAAGTAGCAGCACAGATTCAGTTGCTCACTGCCGTAAGGGGCGCAATGCAGGAGGGCGACACACACAAATTGCTTGCCTGTGATGTGTTTAATTGTTACAATAAGCAGGATAGGATTTCTTAAAAATAAAATATAATAAAATAAAAATGGCCTACAGGATATGGGACTATCATTTAGTCCAAAGGGGGCACTAGAATCATCACAAACAGGAATATCTTCACAAGGGCTTCAGCTTAAAAAGCATTAGAATAATATTTGATTTTGATTTGAAAGTGTTTATTTCGAACATGTCAAAAAATAAATACAAGTAAACAAAAAGACATATCCCCCCCGAAAAAAGCAAACGTTACAAAGAATGCAAAACAAATCAAAACAAAGCTGTTTCATCACTAATAGGAATTCTGTAACATGTACGAAAAGGAGTGGAAAGAAGTAACACTTATTAAATCTCACCCATTCTCTGTAAGGAATCAGTAATTAATAATCAAGTAAGCTTCCCTTTATACAGTCATGGCCAAAAGTTTTGAGAATGACACAACTATTAATTTTCACAAAGTCTGCTGTTTCAGTTTTTATAATGGCAATTTGCATATACTCCAGAATGTTATGAGGAGTGATCAGCTCAACTGCAATTAATTGCAAAGTCCCTCTTTGCCTTGAAAATGAACTTTATCACCAAAAACACATTTCCACTGCATTTCAGCCCTGCCACTAAAGGACCAGCTAACATCATTTCAATGACACACAGGTGTCACACACATTAACACGGGTGTGGGTGTTGATGAGGACAAGGCTGGCGATCAATCTGTCATGATTGAGTGACTGGACACTTTAAAAGGAAGATGGTGCATGACACCATTGTTCCTCATCTGTTAGCCATGGTTACCTGCAAGGAAACACGTGCAGCCATCATTGCATTGCACAAAAAGGGCCTAACAGGGAAGTTTATAGCAGCCAGTAAGATTGCACCTCAGTCAACCGTCTATCCAATTATCAAGACCTTCAAGGAGAGAGGTTCAATTGTTGCCAAACAGGCTCCAGGGCGCCCAAGAAAGTCCAGCAAGCGCCAGGACGTCTCCTGAAGGTGTTACAGCTGCGGGATCAGGCCACCACCAGTGCAGAGCTTGCTCAGGAATGGCAGCAGGCAGGTGTGAGTGCATCTGCACGCACAGTGAGGCGAAGACCTTTGGAGGAAGGCCTGGTGTCAAGGAGGGCAGCAAAGAAGCCACTTCTCTCCAGTAAAAACATCAGGGACAGACTGATATTCTGCAGAAGGTACAGGGACTGGACTGCTGAGGACTGGGGTAAAGTCATTTTCTCTGATGAATCCCCTTTCCGATTGTTTGGGGCATCTGGAGGAAGGCTTGTTCGGAGAAGACGAGGTGAGCGCTACCATCAGTCCTGTCTCTTGCCAACAGTGAAGCATCCTGAGACCATTCATGTGTGGGGTTGCTTTTCGGTCAAGGGAGTGGGCTCTCTCACAATCTTGCCTAAAAACACAGCCATGAATAAAGAATGGTACCAGAACGTCCTCCGAGAGCAACTTCTCCCAACCATCCAAGGGCAGTTTGGTGTTGAAGAATGCCTTTTCCAGCATGATGGAGCACCTTGTCATAAAGCAAAAGTCATAACAAAGAGGCTCGGGGAACAAAACATTAAGATTTTGGGCGCTTGGCCAGGAAACTCCCCAGATCTTAATCCCATTGAGAACTTGTGGTCAATCCTCAAGAGGCGGGTGGACAATCAAAAACCGGCAAATTCTGACAAACTCCAAGCATTGATTATACAAGAATGGACTGCCATCAGTCAGGATTTGGTCCAGAAGTTGATTGACAGCATGCCAGGGAGAATTGCAGAGGTCTTGAAAAAGAAGGGTCAACACTGCAAATATTGACTTATTGCATGAATTCTGTGTAATTCTCAATAAAAGCTTTTGATACTTATGAAATGCTTCTAATTGTATTTCATTATACCATAGAAACATCTGACAAAAACACCTAAAAACCCTGAAGCAGCAGACTTTGTGAAAATGTAATATTTGTGTCATTCTCAAAACTTTTGGCCATGACTGTATACAAACATATCCAATATTTATCTATTTTTAAAGATTGTCTATACTTCTTTTTTATTTTTTTTGTTTATACCTATACATACATACATACATACATACATACATACATACATACATACATACATACATACATACATACATACATACATACAGCCCCACTAATTCACATGTAAACATATGCACATATATATACGCACACGCAAACCTACAGCCCCACTAATCCTCAAGTATACATACAAAAACATACAGCGTATGCAGGGGAAGGAGGCTGCAGATTGAAATGTTATAGTCTTAAAATGAAAATAATGAAAGCAGGGGAAAACTTGTATATGCTTTCCGTTTACAAACTAAGCAAAGATAAGGTTCTTAGAAAGAGCTAGCAGATGAATAACTGAGGACATAATTTACAAATAACTGGTGCAATTCCACAAATCTCCTGAAGAAAGCCAAACCTTTTCTGTTGGAGCCAAAATGTTGTTTGTTGTTTCCCTTTATTTCATTGCAAAGAAGACACAAGGTGACTCAATGTGTCATATAAATAACTAAATATATAACATTTGAACATGGAACACCAGATGGAGCCTTGGATTGGTGCCAAAGCTCCAGGTAACTGCAGACAGGCGAAATATATAGTTTTGACTGCATGAGTGCAGCAGGTTATACGTTTACACTGGGTTTAATCTGAGTGTGTGTGTGTTTTGTGAAGAACCTTTTTACATGGAACTGTGAATAAATGGATAGACTTATCGAAAGCAGACAGTTGCAATAGCAGTGTGTTTAATTGTCTGTCTAGAACTTGCATTCGAAAACTTGTTCCCCCATTTGCCTCAGTGACTTATTTTGACAGTACTTGGTTTTATTGAAATTAGTTTCTGCACTCTGCCAGACAAATTAGTTTGTTAAGTCCTCTCTTGCAACTGACTGACCACTAGTGTCCACATCTCTCTTGTTCTCCTGCACTGCTGAATCAGATCCCTCACCGATGGTATGGTGACAATCCTAGTGGATGAATTCAAGAGTGTGTTGGTCTTAAATGCAGAGAAAACAAAATTCATGCTCTTTTCCAGGGCCAAACATATTGATCTGAGTACATTCATCATCAATTGTAATGCAGGCACCAAAATAGAAAGGGTGAAGATTTACAAATATCTCTGCATCTGGATTGACGAGAAAGTAACTTTTAAAAGTCATATTTTAAATTTGTCCAGTAGACTTCAACAAAAGATTGGCTTTTTTTTACAGGAACAAGTCCTGTTTTCCTCTCCACTGCAGGAAAACCCTGGTAGAGGTAACTTTTTTTTATCAATCAATCAATCAATCTTTATTTGTATAGCGCCAAATCACAACAAACGTTATCTCAAGACGCTTTTGCAAACATAGGAGGTCTAGACCACTCTATGTCAAATTATGAACAGAGACCCAACTTCAAGACAGGGTAAGACTCAGTCTGACCCCACCTTAATCCATCATGAGCATTGCACATCGCAGTATTTAGCTAGTTACAGTGGCGAGGAAAAACTTCCTTTTAACAGGCAGAAACCTCAGGCAGAACCAGACTCATGTTAGACAGACATCTGCCTCGACCGAGTTGGGTCTGGAAAGACAGATAGAGGGGAGTAAGAGAGAGAAGTGATTATCAGTCCTTGATTATGGTGACATTTTGTACAGCCTCTATGCTTCAGCCTCTACGTACATTAAAGCCACTTGATGCTGTGTTTCACTCTGCACTGCGCTTTATTACTGGTGATAGTTACAGCACTCATTATTGCATACTTTACAAAAAGGTGGGATGGTCTTCTCTGGCTGAAAGATGTGATTTGCATTTTTCCCTGTTTATTTATAAAGCGCTTATTGGGATGCTACCGTCATATTTATCTTCAAAGCTAGTTTGGTCCTCTGGAGCAAAACACACCAGATCAACTGGTTGGCTCACTCTCTGGGTTCCCAGAGTTCATTCTGAGCTTGGTAGATCTGCCTTTTTGCGTTTTTGCACCATCTGCATGGAACTCACTTCAAAGCACTTTAAAAATGAATGCACTGGTTTCTTTTAATCATTTAAAAGCATTAGTTTTAAAATGTTTAACCTCTGATTGCTGCACGGTGGTGCAGTGGGTAGCACTGGTGCCTCACAGCTAGAAGGTTCCTGGTTCGAATCCCCGGCCCGGCGGGTGCCTTTCTGTGTGGGGTTTGCATCTTCTCCCCGTGAATGCGTGGGTTCTCACCGGGTTCTCCGGCTTCCTCCCACAGTCCAAAAACATGCTCACCAGGTTAATTGGTCACTCTAAATTCCCAGTAGGTGTGAGTGTGTGCGTGAATGGTTGTCTGTCTCTCTATGTTAGCCCTGTGATAGGTTGGCGACCTGTCCAGGGTGTACCCTGCCTTCCGCCCAAAGCCAGCTGGGATAGGCTCCAGCCCCCCGTGACCCCTAATGGGATAAGCGGTCAAGATAATGGATGGATGGATGGGAACCTCTGATTGTACCTGTTTTCACTGACTTTGTGTAACATTATTTTTCAATGGTTGTAACATTACTTTTAATTGTTGTCTGTTTTTAATTGATCATCATTCTTTTAGGGTTATATCTGTTACGGCTTGAGCAAAGGACTAGGACCCAAATGCAGAGTACAGGGAAAAAGTATTTATTAAGCAAAAACCAAGGTTCAACAAAAAGCGCCTTGCGGGTAAAAACAACTGAGAAAAAGTACAAAACTAGGAGTAACAAAAAAATCACCCAAAAGGGGAAAAAGGTTCTATCAAAAACTCACAAACAAAAACGAGGAATCAATCCTCTGGAAACAACTCGAGATAAGTAAACAGAAAAGCGTGGCTTGAATCTCCTCAGGAGCAAGGCTACAACGGGACATGGAGCATGCGGCTAGAGGAATAATCTGGCACTGGAGGAGTGTTTGGTGGTGGCTTAAGAAGCCAGTGCTGATGAGCAGATCAGGGACAGGTGTGCCTGATGAGCCTCACTGCTGAGGAGACCGGCCCCGCCCCTACCCATGCAACCTGCAGGCAGAGAGAGAGAGGGTTAGGGCAAATCACACAACAAATCAGGACCATAACAATATCTTTTATTTGCTTGTCATGTATTTTAATGTTTCTTTCATATGCTCGTCGTCATTGTAAATGAGGGCTTGCTCTCAATGATTTTCAAGTTTAAATAAAGATAATAATAATAACTTATTCCAAGCTTGGAGAAGAATTTGTGAGAAATTGAACACAAATAAATAAAATATCTTGTTGCATACTTCCACCCTCAGTATGTGGTGTGCCAGCCAAGGCTCAGTGCTTGGTCCCCTCCTTTTCATTCTGTACATCCTACCCCTTGGTCACATCATTCGCCATCATGGACTCCAATTTCACTGTTACGCCGACGACACCCAACTCTACCTTTCCACCAAAACAATCAGCGCTGCCACTGTTTCCACCCTCACCACCTGCCTATCTGCAATAAAATCATGGATGACCACCAATTTTCTAAAACTCAATAGTAACAAATCTGAAATCATCATCATCGGCCCCAAATCCCTCCTCCCCTCCGCCCAGGACTTCAAGCTCTCCATAGACGGTCACTCAGTCACCCCCTCCCCTCAGATCAAAAACCTTAGCGTCATCTTCGATCAGACTCTCTCCTTCCAACCCCACATCCGTCACATCACCAAAACTGCCTTCTTTCACCTCCGCAACATCGCCCGCCTCCGTCCCACTCTCTCCAAATCCGCTGCTGAAACCCTAATTCATGCTTTTATATCCTCATGACTCGACTACTGTAATAGCCTCCTGTATGGTCTTCCCTCCTCCCATCTACAAAAACTACAATATGTACAGAACTCTGCTGCCCGGCTACTCACCCACTCCCACTCCAGAGACCACATCACCCCTGTCCTTCAACAGCTCCACTGGCTCCCCGTAAAACAGCGCATCCATTTCAAGATCCTGCTCACCACGTACAAATCCCTCAATAACCTGGCCCCCCCATACCTCACTGACCTTCTGCAGTACTACCACCCCTCCCGCCGCCTCCGATCCTCTGACTCCAACCTCCTCACTCCCATTACTAAATCCAAGCACCGTACCTTGGGAGACCGGGCCTTTGCCATAGCCACCCCCACCCTCTGGAACTCTCTCCCCCCACACATCCGTGCTTCTGACTCACTTCATTCATTTAAGAAACAGTTAAAAACTTACCTTTTCAAACAGGCATTCCCCTCACATTAATTATTCCACCTCTTCCCTTGTCGTCTGCTTGTCTTATATGTCTTTATTGTATTTATTTATTTATTTATTGTCTCTCTTGTAAAGCGTCTTTGAGTTCTTGAAAAGCGCTATATAAAACTTAGGTATTATTATTATTATTATATTCCTGAAGGACCCTTGAAAAATACCAATATTCAGGTAGTCAAACATCTGTTGAGCATATTCCTCAGAGGACTTGAATGACAGCTTGAGCATCAACAGAGGCTGTTTTCCATTTATTTTCTTTGCCTGATCCTTTGCACTTTGCGCAATTACAACTCAGTAAAGACTGTGGTGTATGGACTGACTACATGAGGCAAGAGGTAGAGGGTACATGTTCTTGATAGTAACCTTGTTTAGGCTACAAGAGCAAATGCAATGATGCATTCCTCTTTCCCTTGTTGACAACAAAGGAAAATTCAGCCCCAGCCAGTGAAGTGGAAAACATTGAGAGTCTCTTTGTTGTAATACTGCATGACTGAAGACTCTTTCTTAGAGAAGGAAAACAGTTTACCCATTGTCGGTGGTGCTCAGGGTAAGCGGTCAATGGCACAGTTTGAAAGCTGAAAAGTAGCTCTCTACTTGTCGAAGACCTTGGCCACATCATGGTACTCTAGAGTACTCTACTCGAGAGATCCTTGGAAGCATCAAATGCAGATTGATGGGTTAGGGTGAAAATATTGAAGCTTAAGGCCAAGAGAAGTGAGTACAGTGAAAAGGTGACAAGTAGCTGAGATTGACAGGGTTCAGCAAGAACTTGAGAATAGAGGGGGTGATGTTTTCATAGTGATTGTCTCGCAAGGTTAGTGGTAGTAGTTTGAAACCGTAAAACATCTGAACTTTAGAACTTCACTGAAGAGCAGTGATTGAACTCTTCACAAACCTTGAGTAGCCATGGGACCATTGTAGAGCTGGGATAAAGTGGCCAAAAACAAGATTGGCTGTGGCCCCAAGGGCAAGAGGGGCATCCAGGCAAACAGAGTGAAGCACTGTCACCAGAAAACAGCAAAACCAAACACTGAGATACTAAAACTTGGACGTTCATGTGGTCTTTTCTCTGCTTTCTGTGTTGCTGCTTTGCTCTTCTCACTACTGTCCCGCTTTGTCCAGGCCGATCTATGACAAATATGTATTAAGCAGTATTTTATACCACTCTACTCAAGACCAAACAATGATGTCTCAACCATTACTTCTCTAACACTGTCAATAATTGAGGAACTATTTAACAAGGAATGTTATTTATATGACTTTTAGATTATTGTAGTGTCAGTATGTTGCAGAAGGTTTTTTTTTACTTCAAACTAACCCTATTTGTATCTCTCAACAGAAGAAAACACAAATACTTCGAGTATTTTCACTTATTTTAACATATTATGTCAATGTAATGTTAAGCTGTATCCTAATTCAAGTTTTTCTTCTACATTTTTTAAAAGAATTTGGTTATTAAGACTTTGTTACTAACTCAAGGGACATTCATTGAGACAAAGCTTAAGATTTACACAGCAGTCTCAAGTGTTTTTAAAAACTTCTTGCAATAGTAATGTATCAGTTTTACTAGTTTTGAGTGGTACAATCCTCTCGGCATTTCAACCCTACTACAAAGATACCTCAGTTTTCCTCCACAGATTATGCAGTTGAAAATACCCACACATTTCCTAACAGTAGCAACAAGCACAAGATGCCCAATAGGGGAGAGTGGGGTAAGATGAGCCAGTGGGTAAGTTGACCCACCCCTTGTTTTTAGGCAACTGTGTACATTTGTTGTCATGTGACCATAAATTCAGGAAGCACCCATCATTTGTACCTGGCACTGTTCAAGAGAAGCACATGGGACAATTGGTTGGTATTTTTTTTCACAAAAAACATGTTTTTACTAGTCGAAGTAAATTTTCTGCATGTCAGCTATAATGAATATTATTTCAAAGCAAATGTATATAGGTCTAAAAATGCATATTATGCATGTTGGTGATTTGCTAACGTATAAAACCAAGTGAAGCATTTAGCTAAAGATTAGCCCAAATGGCTTAGCTAGGCTGTTTTTTCCAAAATGGCGTCTATGGGGCAAAATGAGCCATATGCTGTGGGGTAAATTGAGCCACTGGTTCAATTTACCTTGCCACCATGCACTGAAGTTAAGTAAAGTCTCTGAAGCATAAAACTGTATTTCAGTGTAGAATGACACACCTGATTTGGTTTTAAACATTTTAGAAAAGCTATCATGCCAAGGAGCTACAAAAGAAAGACCAACTGGGGCTCAACACCCCTTGAAGAGATGGAGAGAGCAGCAGCTGATGTCAAGGGTGGAAAATCCATCAGATCAGTGGCTAAAGACAGAAATGTTGACAGGTCAACCCCTGCGGAGATACATAAAAAAGAAGGAGGTAAAGGAAGTAAAATCAGTAGGGTACAGTGGAACAGCAGAAGCAAAGAGGGTCTTCACAAAGGAGGTGGAGAAGGATCTAGCAGACCACATAAAAAAGCTAGCTGAGCAGTTCCACGGCCTTACTCCAAAGAAATGCTGTGAACTGGCATTAGAACTAGCAGAGAGGAACAACATTCCTGTACCCAATAACTGGAACGAAAAGGGTTTGGCAGGTAGGGTGTGCATGAAATTACATGATTCTGAAAGTCTGCAAAGGCTAACTTATATCTTGATAGTATGAATTATATTGTTTTAGGTCGAGATGGCTCAGGTTTAAACTAAAAAAATCAGAAGGTCAATTTACCTCATGATGGTCATCAACTTACCCACTGACTTGGATCAACTTACCCCTAACCTGGGGCAAGTTAAGCCACAGTTACACTTTTTTTTGGGAAGTCATATTTTCAGGGTTCTTTGTACTAGAAGCATTTTTACAATTGCAATTGATAGGAAACATCCTGAAATATATTATATGTTTTAAGTGTACTTCTGTCTATTTATTTCTAGCCTAGAGAGCAACATAAGTAAAAATTGGCTCATCTTACCCCACTCTCCCCTAAGCAGCAAAGTTTCAACAAAAATCCATATATTTCAATAGACACAAACTCAAATGCATACAACATAAAGTGAACTTTACAGGCAGATAACGCACTCCCAATTGTCTTTTTTGAAGTCATGAAGATGGAACAAGAACTATTCTTATGTTCAGTTATATGAGTTTAACCAAGGTCACTCAGCAACACAAGTTCAGAGTTCAGCCAAATTCAAAATTTCCATGCCAACTGAGTCTTCTTGATACTCACAAATCTTCACCAAGACACGTTTGTGGACAAACACTGTACCCCTAGTGAGTCATCTCAACAACTACACCATCTTTGGGCTTCAGCCAAACAAACCCCTCTGGGCTGTTTCCTCCAGTGCTGACAGTCAATAATCCTCCTGTATGATCTGAAGATAGTCTCACGGAAGGATCTGAAAATGATCAGTCCTAGATGAACAAACTCTGAGGGTCTATCACTACTGCTGACTTTGTTCAAGGCTGAAGCAGCCACAGGTTCTCACCGTTACTGTTTGACACATCTCTTAGAGACGTTATATTGTGGAAAATACGCAGATGTCATTTTCTGCCTCAGGTTGCAAGTATGACAAATCTCATTGAAGATTGTGGAACAAACTCGGGTCCCTGATCTGATAGAAGGTAATCTAGACTCCCAAGCAGGTGAGGATTTTCATAGTTGATGACTTTAGGCACTGTATACTCTGCATTTCCTTAGAGGGTACAGCTCAACCCAACAGGTGTAGAAGTCCACAAAAAAAAGTGTTACAACCTGGTTTGAGTTAATGGATATGGGGAAGCAACATAAATGCAGGAGTTCTCGGGCAAACAAGCTGTTTATTGTTTGAAGCCCAAAACTCCAAATGACACATATTCAGAGTCAGTCTGTTATATTACAAACACACAGAGCAGGAAGCAGAGGCAGAAAACACAGAGGGAAGGGCTGTGGGTGATACCAAATCATAAAACAAAACAGAACAGCTTATTACCTTATCGAACCACACTGACTTAAGCAAACCGAAGTCGGTGACACTTTATATTAACTACACACTTTTAAGCATTAGTTAAGCATTAATTAAGCATTAATTAATACTTAACTCATCATCTGTAAAGCATTGTTCATACATTAATACTCATTTATATATCAAGTACAAACACAGTTATAAATGTTTTATTATTCATGAATATGACTATCTATAATGTGTTAACTAACTGTTTGTTCATACTTTATAAATGATGGATTCACCAATTACGAATGAGCTATTATGGTCATTATAAACCAGTTATAAACACACTCACATTTGTGAGCCGATCTAAAGTGAGGACTTGTTATGCTTTACAAAGCATTCATTAATGAGATTTAAGACCAGCAGCACCTTAAAACACAGAAGTCACAGATATTGATTCAACAGAATAAGGAAACAGACACAACAGTTGTACTTAAACTTGTGTTTTTTTAAAGGAAACGACTTCTGTATATTAATAACCGCGTTTATCAAAATAACTCTTCATATGAACTTAAAATACTCTGCAACTGAAAAAGAAAATCTCTCAAACTTAAAGTGCTCACAGTGGAAAAACTCAAATAAAATATGACATATCAAATATATAAAAAGACACAGTAACATTTAAACTGGCTGTATAAAACCATTTGTAAACACAAGTTAAAATGCAGCTGCAAAACTGAACAATAACTTGGATTCTATGTTTTAAGGTGCTGCTGGTCTTAAATCTCATTAATGAATTCTTTGTAAAGCATAAAAAGTCCTCACTTTAGATCAGCTCACAAAACCATGAACAAGCAGCTTATAAGTCCTTTGTGACTACCTTAATTAATCATAATTTGCTATGTAATAAAGTGTTCACTAACCCTTACTGAATGTTAGAATCATAACCTGTAAATGTGTTTATAACTGGTTTATAATGACCATAATAGCTCATTTGTAATTGGTGAATCCATCATTTATAAAGTATGAACAAACAGTTAGTTAACACATTATAGAGTCATATTCATGAATAATAAAACATTTATAACTGTGTTTGTACATTATATATAAATGAGTATTAATGTATGAACAATGCTTTACAGATGATGAGGTAAGTATTAATTAATGCATATAAGTGTGTAGTTAATATAAAGTGTTACCCAAAAGTCAATGAATGAAATTAAACCTTGACTGCTTAACCTTCACTCACCAACCAAAACATCAATTCTTGGGCATAACGCCATAGAACTAGTCTAAAAATTGAACTTCCCATTTAACATTCAGTATTTATCTTATGCATGTATTTTGGCAAGATGGCAAATCACATCTCGTAAAAAGTTGAGATTTTCCCTTCAGAAGGTGCAAGTGAACAAGAATTGTCAGCTTATATCAACTTCAATGATATCTCAAAACAATCACATTTAATATAGATGACGAGTTAACATCTGACTGATCACTGTTGTCACTCTCATCAGATACTCATTCTGATGCACAAGTTTTTTTGGTAAAAAACAAAACATAAAAAACTCTTGACATCAATAACGTTCTGATGAATTTGATAAAACATCATGTACTTTACTGTAGCACAAAAAATTAGGAATATATGGGGTGATAATATTGTGGACATGTGGTAGACCCAATTAAAAAATAATACAATTTCCACAAGATTGAAGTTGGTTCTTCATGTGAGCAGGGTAAATGTCAGTCCATTGTGTTCCCCTCTTCTCACCAGCATTGTGCATTCAATTTCAGGAGACAGCTGACAGCCAATTATCCGCTCTGTGGTGCAGACAATACATTGGACTTTAGCCTAGGACTGGCAAAATGAGAAACAAGCAACCTTCTGGTCACATGCCCTCTCATTCCAATCTCATTGTAGGGATGCAAACATACACATTTCAAAGCCCAGTCTAACTTTAATATGCTACAGGGTGACAAAATGTCTTGTTGAACTAGACATCACTCATGTCTGAAAAACATGCATTGTTTGGCTTTTATATTTGAACAGATGGTCTTTCCTCATTTAAAGTTGCTGGAAATTGTGAACTCCACGGGAATCCAAAAGTCCTCTCCAGAAGTCAACTCCTTCGTTTTTTTGCATGGTCAGCTCCAAGCTGTTGGCACTACAACACGGGTTTACATGGTCCTCCTCTTGTGGGCATGTGGAGTTTGTTATTGGAGGCCAACAAAAGTGGTGTCCGGTGGTAGAAAGTTTGACAGCCATTTGTCAGCATGGTACGCTTACTGGCAAACAGATTGGATTGGATGAGCACACACCAGTGTTTATAGTCAAGTGGTAAAACAGGGAGAGACCAGGCACAGAGAAACAGCTTTCAATCTGTCGTGGCATCAGCCACCCCCTGCAGACTGAAAGGCAAAATTCATCTGGGACAGCTTTTTTTTGTAAGGCACTTCAGCATCCATTGAGCCAGAGGCTTTTCAGAAAAAAAAGGCAGCACATAAGGCAGGCTTAAACGTTTTAAGCCAGGAGAATCTGGCCACTTCCAGCACTTCTTGTTTGCAACCCATTTTGTTCCCGTTGAAGCACTGGAAGAGAACTTTCAGGCTGTAAGCAGTCCACCAGCAAAGAGGGATGTTTGTGTTGAGCCTGGCATGAGGGCAAGAGAGGATGGAAAAGCAATAAATCACATTGTTTTCTTTGGTATAAGACCAATTCTTTAGGGGTTACTCCCAAAACAAACAACCCAAACTGACCAGAATCAAACTAAAGGGAGACTTTTTATTTAGAGGTTGCATTTTGGCAAGTGATCAAGCAGGTTGGGGTCACACTTGACCCCATGCAGTAGGTCTTGAACATGGGAATGGTGTTTCTTCTGTACTCCTTACTGGTGAGTCATTAGAGTCAGATTTTCTGACAAAAATAAAAACATCACAATGCTTTCTTTTACAGTCAGATGTATCACTTATGAATATTTGCTGTGGAAAAAGTATTGAAAGGCTTTCTCTTCACTGTGGTGTAAATTAAACCACCTGACACCTACTCCTGACTGTGGTGACAGGTATTCAAAATTACAGAACAGAAATGATCAGTCTGTATGGTAATGGGATAGTTTGCTTGTTTTGATCATAAAGAGGCATCACTAATAATTGAATCTACATGAGAGCTCTGAGGAAAGTTATTGCACCTGTTTTGAAGTGTAAAAACACTGAGAGGGCATGGGTCCACATGTGTATGAAGTTTTGTTTACGAATGTGTCTGTACATTTTTTTCCAACATTGTAATTGCTCTTATTTCAGTCCCTCCAGGATTTCACGTTTTTTTGTGTGTGATTGTTGCGGCCCAAAAAGCCTGATTTTGCGACAGCTTTTTGAAAAAATTGAGGTGAAAGTTGCAAATTTTAATTCTTTTTATTTTCCCCCCAATAACATCTTAGGGGCAAGTAAATACGCTAAATTACAGTCGATTTTAGATTTTTTTTTTTGATGTGTCCACTGTGACTATATTTTCATTCTCTTGATTCACAGAAAAATGCCATGAAAGGACTTTATTGCACATTTACGACGGTCCCTGAATGCACCTCACAGCGACTGAGGCACAGTTAGTCAGTTCACAGCACTCTGAAATGAATCTGCATCTTTGATGACTATGTGTTGATCAAAACTTACTAAATGTGTCTGATGTATCACCAAACTGGATTAAATCAAGCTGTAGACGTGGAGCTTTTTCTGGTAATGGCGGCAACAACGTCAAACATCAAATAGTAAACAGACGTCCCCCTGTTGTGTCTTTGTCACTAACGCACACCGGGGGGTAAAAATCATTAATGAAGATGAGACAGATGCATGGAGGAGGGGGAGCTGGTTCATAAAGCACACCTGCTGCAGGTAGGTGACCAAGCTAACACTGTACCCCTCAGATAATAACTCTAGTAACTATGAATAACAACGTTGTCATGGTCACTTGTCCTGCCTGCTGTCCCCTCTCTTCACCCGTTCTCTGTGCATGTTTTGCTGTTGAAAAGTGCCGATCAAGTGAGGACTTACACTTATGTTCCAAGGAAGTGAAATTGATGATGAAACCGATGACGTACAGGGGCTGAGGTTAAGGTAATTGGTCAAATTTGTGGGAAAGTTGCTTTGATTGTATAAAATTGCAAGGCCGCGAAAAAATCACACTGATTGGTTGAATTTGTGTTGATAGTTGCGATCACAAAATCACAACTTCCTGGAGGGACTGTTATCTTACATGTAGCGCTGCAGGGCACTCGGCAAAAGACACATCAGTGTTAGTGGGTTCTGCCTGCTTATATAAAGGATAACTAGCTAGTCATTGCTACTGTTGTCGTTGCCGTTGTAGCTTTGGTCATTGGCCAACATCTTGTTACATTATGCCTGGCCCACAATATAAGGTTTTGAAGATCTTAACCGATGTCGAAAATGTGTGAGATTTCAGTTCAGAAGTTTTGTTCCTATACTTTCTAGAGAGCACTTCTTATGCTAACACAGCACACCACAAGCTAACAGATTAAATTCACCAACAAACAAAGTCCTGACTCTCAAAACTGAAACTCTTCAAAATCTCTAGCGGTCTGGAGTGAACTAATATGGAGGATGACAGGATAGTTGTTAAGCCTAACGCTGCTTGCTGCTAAGCCACCTGGACCGTCCACTTTGGTAGTAATTTCTGTTCAACTTGTTACCTTATCAGTTCAACTGCGGTAGGCTTTACAAGACATTTTGTATAAACACTTATGTTGTTACCACAAATCAGGTGGTGATCCTCCATTGCTGATGTCATCTAACATTTTGTGTGTTTATAGCAGCGCGTGTCATGCTTCCTTCTTCATCCAGCTTGCCTTCGAATTTGCTATGATTGTGTTCAGCTGTCCTCGAGCGTTCCCCCCTTGCAACAGGATATCTGATCATAAATTCTCGACATGTTTAATTCAAATTTGTTTGGCCATGGCCATCTTCCAAGCAGATCAGGGAGAGTAAAAGCCCTCATAACATACTTCAGCCCACAGGAAAATTTTGGAAGATCATTTTTAGAACCATCATCAAATTGGGCCTTTGCTGACTTTTATCAGACACATGGAATCAGTCCCAAAACTGGCCATATCATCTTGTAGTGTGAACACCGTTTGGCCTGATCAGGTGTGTTTATACTTCCTGTACAGCTCTTCCTCTAGACCAGGGGTTCTCAAACTTTTCAGCCCGGGACCCCCAAAATATAGGGGCCAAACACTCGCAACCCCCACTGACCCTGAAAGTGTTTTAATGTGGCTTCATTTAGCTGGTCTGCAGAAAATCAGCCTACTATATGAGCATGTGTCTGTGATTCCTGTGCTGTTATGAATAAACCTGCTGCTACTGATGCCTTTGATAATTAACTGTTCATTAACACTAAACTTAAGAGTCATCTTATTTATTTTATTTTATTTAACCTTTATTTAACCAGGTGAGTTAATTGAGAACCAATTCTCATTTGCAATAACGACCTGGGCGAGAAGGCAACACAGGTGGCATGACAATAAATAAAGACAAAACAAGAAACAGAGAGGACATACATAGAAACCTAGAGACAGAACAATACAATACAAAAACATGACAGAAGTGAACAACTTAAAAGTAATTTAAAAGCAAGTGCAGTGATGATGAATTATGGGGTGTATTAGTTTTTTGAAAGTGGCGAGTGGAGTGAGAGAGGTCAGCTTTAGGGATTGTTGAAGGTGATTCCAGTCATTTGCAGCGGAAAACTGGAAGGAGGTGCGACCAAAGGAGGTCCGGGCTTTGGGTGGGATGAGTTTGATAAGGCTACTTGAGCGCAGGCTCTGGTTTGTGCTGTGAAGTTTGATTAGTGACTGTAGATATAACGGGGTTTTACCAGTGAGGGATTTGTAAATGAATAGAAACCAGTGTGTTTGTCTGCGAGAGTGGAGTGAAGGCCAGTTCAGCTGAGAGTACAGGTGACAGTGGTGAGTGGTGAATGGGGCTCCAGTGACAAAACGGATAGCAGCGTGGTAAATGACATCCAGTTTGAGAAGGAGAGTGTTGGAAGCAGACCTGTAGGCTATGTCACCGTAATCAAGAATAGGGAGGACTGTCATCTGAACCAGAAGCTGTTTAGCAGAGTGTGTGAAGGAGGATTTGTTGCGATAAAGAAAACTAATGCGGGATTTGACCTTAGTGAGTAGTGTGTTGATGTGTGCTTCAAAAGAAAGTTTTCAGTCAAGCCAGATCCCTAGGTATTTGTAACTGTCAACAAACTCAATCTCTGACCCATCCAGGGAGGAGATTTTGAGGGGGCTGTTGGGCAATGGCATGTTTTTGTTAAAAACCATACATTTAGTTTTATTGGAATTTAAAACCAAATGGAGCCTCATGAGAGCATGTTGGACACTAAGGAAACTGGCCTGTAATGTGGACAGTGCTGTGGTCAGGGAGGAACTAGATGTATAAATAATTGTGTCATCTGCATATAGACGGATATGAGAATCACCTGCTGCAAGGGCAATGTCATTAACATAAATGTTGAACAGTGTAGGACCCAATATACTCCCTTGTGGGACACCAATAGAGAGAGGCAGGGGATCTGAAAGGAGCCCCTCCACCCTTACAGACTGAAGACGATCAGAGCAGTAACTCTCAAACCAGGCAAGACAGCTCTCAGAGAGTCCTATATCTCTAAGCCTGTCTAGCAGTATGCCGTGGTCCACAGAGTCAAATGCCTTGGCCAAATCAACAAAAGCAGCTACACAATACTCTTTGCTATCAATGGCACATATGATGTCATTGGTGACTTTAAGCGAAGCCGTGATGCAGCTGTGCCCGGATCTGAAGCCAGACTGAGCCTGGTTAAGGATGTTGTGAGTCTCCAGATGGTGGCAAAAAGAAAGGCAGAAAACTCATTACATGTTCTATTTTCAAGGTTCTATTTCAAGTTTAGCTGCTGTTTCTGTAGATATTTTTTACTGTAAGGGGTAAAATCTACTATTTTTGGATAACTTAAAAAAAACATTCAAGAAGACAACTCACGACCCCTCATTTGTGTCTCACACTTTGAGAACCCCTGCTCTAGACAATAAGGAAAAAAACAATTATTTAAAAAAAACAATAAAGGGTTTTAACATTGGATAAGTAGTGTTTCAAATTAAAACGTAACAAACTCACATTATTATTGAATGTAAATGAAGTGGGTAAATTCAATCTTCTGACATTTGGGGCTCATATAATTTAAAGATTAAAGGGTCAAAAAACTGCTTGTGTTAAGATACAAACCGGGTATCTAAGGTTTGTGAGTAAAACGTTGTGATTGTAGAGACTATTTCAAATGTTTTGGAGAGGTTCAGGCTTTGAGATTTGTCTGCCCTAGTAAACTTATTTTCACCCTTATTTTCTTCTTGCACTTCACAGCGTTTCCGTCTTTTCATCACTCCTCATCTCTCATTTCTGTGGCTGCCACTCCGGAGCTCACGGCTACACATGCGACAGGAATCTTGACACGTAAACATGAAACGAGACAAACATGCTCTGAACGCAAGTCTGGATTCTTTCGTGAAAGGCTGTAAATATCACACTGCATTTGAAGACCCAGTCGTGCCAGTGTTTAAACTCTAATTAAAAATAAATTCCACTTTTATTCATATTTTACCCTTAGGTGAAAAGTTTCCTCTCATCTGCCCCCATTGTTCTCGTCGGATGCATCCCACTGCTCCTCTTCAGCTCTGTTTCAGTAAATGGGTGTTAACCACCCCGGCTTGGAGACTCCAGCATTTATCCAGAGCTATTCTGCAGGCAAGATTATGAATTAGTAAAGGAGCTCAAAAGGAAAACAACAACATAATTAGGGAACTCCATCAGCATATTGTGCACTGTAATGAGGAATTTGTTTCTTTCTGTACCCCTCTGAGACACCTAATCCCTGCACACATTTCAGCAGAGAAGCATGAGGAAGAGTGTCGTTCACAGTATCAGAAATGTATTATTGAAGGACTGCTTTTGGCAAATGATTTGTAGGCCTTGATTTGAGAAATGGAATAGGAGCATTTTTTTTGTCTGTGATGGCAGTTTCTACTACATACAGTTTAGTTCAGGGTTCCTCTGTCTTTGTTTCTGAAAGCCTCCTTTTTGTTTTCTTCTTATTTTTTCCTTTTTTCATTGTTTCCATTTGAATACCAGTTGAAAAAAAAAGTGTACAGCTTTGCACAATTCTTGAACGGTGAATTAAGATGAATAAAATGGTTTGCTGTTCCCTCTGAACACCAGAGAGAGGAGTTTTCAAACACTTGACATGGCAGTTAAGTGTAAATGTACCCAGGGTCAAATCTAGGTCTGGTGAAGGGGCCTTTAGTTACTGTGGTCCATCTTTCTGGAATAAACTGCCTGCTGACCTCAGGTCCATAACAACTGTCTCCACTTTTAAAAAAAGACGGAAAACAAATGTATTTTCTCAAGCATATGAACGATATAATGACTATTGTGACTGGATGCATGTGCAGCAACACTTGCTGTTTGTCTGATTGCTGTGTCTGATGTATGTTGGAGTGCATATATTGTTTTTCTGTTTTTATTTATTTTATTTGAAAAAGAATGTCTTTATGTTTTTAATTCTCCATGTAAAGCACATTGAACTTACATGTAATGAAATGTGCTTTATAAATAAAATTGCTATTGCTATTAAGTGTTTAAATCCTTAATTTATCTTTCTTGTTGCTACTGTTTCTGAGCATTATGTCTTGTGTCAATAAATTGAGTCATGTAGGTTTTACTGAAAATGCTAGCAGTTCAATTTCCATTTTAGAGCCACTGCAGTATTTATTATATTTTGCTTGAAGTGTGCTGTTGTTTTAAGATTTAGATGTTTTAACTCCTGACATCCCTCGTCTTTGGTTTTCAGTCTTGTGTAATATTTGTGTGTGCACCAAGCCCGGTAGTCCCATGCACATATATGTGTGCTTTGAAACAACAAGTAAGACCTTACAACTTATGATGACATGGCATTCTTGAATTTAAGTACACAGGAGGGAATAATTCAGCTATTAAGAGTACGTTTAAGACAGAATTCAGGAGGACATGGTTGAACAAGGTCCTATGTTTCCGTTGTATCAGTTCATTCAACTTAAATCATTCACCTCCCATCCAGTCCCCGTCACCACAGGTGTGCCCCAGGGCTCTGTCCTGGGTCCCCTGCTGTTCATCATCTACCTCCTCCCCCTTGGTCACATCTTCTGTAAACATCATATTCACTTCCACTGCTACGCGGATGACACCCAGCTCTACCTCTCCACTAAACCTGACTCCTCACTTCCACCTTCTTCCCTCACTGATTGTCTCCTTGAAATAAAATCTTGGTTCACCTCAAACTTCCTCAAATTAAACAGCAATAAAACTGAACTTCTTCTAATTGGCACAAAATCTACATTAAACAAACTCCATAATTTATCTATTCCCATCGACAACTTGCCCCTCTTCCCCTCCCCTCAGGTTAAGAGTCTGGGTGTCATCCTCGACAGCACCCTCTCCTTCACCTCCCATATCAACCACGTCACCCGGTCCGCCTACTTTCACCTCCGCAATATTAACTGTCTCCGTCCTTCACTCACTCCCCACTCCACTGCCGTTCTTGTTCACAGCCTCGTCACCTCCCGTTTGGACTATTGCAACTCCCTTCTGTTTGGTCTTCCCCACAAAACCCTCCATAAACTTCAACTGGTTCAAAACTCAGCCGCCCGTATCATCACACGCACCGCCTCCCTCCACCACATCACACCCATCCTGCAACAGCTCCACTGGCTCCCCATCACACACTGGATCAAATACAAAATACTACCTCACCTTCAAATCCATACACAACCTCGCCCCTCCATATCTCTCTGACCTCCTCCATACTGCCACACCCGTCCGCACCCTCAGATCCTCCTCCTCCATCCACCTCACTGTCCGCCCTGCTCGCCTTGTTACCATGGAGAGCAGAGCCTTCAGCCGCTCTGCTCCCCAGCTCTGGAACTCTCTCCCACCTGACCTCTGCAACACTGACTCACTCCCACATTTTAAATCCAAACTCAAAACTCATCTGTTTAAACCGGCTTACTCCATCAGACCACAACTCCTTTGTCCATTCACTTCAAACTTTTTAGACTGTGTTTTTTCCTGTTTGTTATTTAAACTCTGTTTGTTTTAATGTTGTAAGGTGACCTTGAGGGCCAAGAAAGGCGCCTATAAATAAAATGCATTATTATTATTATTATTATGTTCTTAGATTAGAGGGTAAAACTTTAGGAAAACATGAATTTACAATAGCAGCAAAAGCTAATAAAACACCATACATACAACCACAGAAGTAATCACACACTCACTATTGGTATGTTCAGGAGATACAGGTTTTAATTTTAAAAGTAGAGACAGTTGTGATACTCCTTGAGTCAGCAGGCACCTGTTACAGATACAGTGAAGGACCACAGTAACCATAGACCCACTCACTGGACTTTGCTCTAATTCTGTGTCCAGCTGAAAGACCTCAACCTCGTGACCTGATGGGGCGGACGGGGTTGTAGTCTACCCTCATCTAACTATTTCTGAAAACTTCTTCTCCTCTCATGTACCTCCAGCTGACCCCTCATCAACCTCATGAAGGGAACATCAGTACACGCTGGCTGGATGCAGGTCATTAGAATCATATCTGTGGATGAATACATTAATTTGCATTGCTCCTGAGGAACACATCATCTCATCTCTCAGGCTCTGTGTGTCTCCCTTGACACCTGTACTCACTCTGGCTGATGGATGGGCGTTGTGGACCCTGCGACCTGGTGGCAGGTTGGATTTATCCATTGCCCTCTCTGAGGACTATGTCGCCCCCAGAGCAGCTAGACAGCAGCCATCATTCATGACTGGATCAGACAGAGGGGATACCGAGGTCTGGTCTTCAGTGTTCAGACACGCTCAGTAATCACTCATGTCACCCTTTAATGCACTGGGAGTACCTTCAGTGATGGATTGTCATCATCTCCTCTACTCCCTCATTTTGTTTTGCTCTCTCTTTTATCCCCAAACTCTCTTTCCCTCAGTCTTACCTTTTCTCTTTACTCAGCATTGCTTCAGTTATCTCTTCGTTTTGTTCTTTTTAAGCCTCTCCTGAGTTATGCTTCAATGCCTTGCTTTGCCAGACACTTGGTGCATCATTGATGAGAGAATGGCTCTTAAAGGTGTCTCTACAAGGTGATGATGACAGCTTTTAAACAATGGTTCTCAGAAACATTTAAATTAACTAAATTGTTTCTTATATGTACAGAAATGTACTTCAACAGGAAGCATCAAAGTTATGTATCATCTGTTTAAATCAGAGTCGAGCGGTATGACATCATTTCTTTCAATTGTTTTTAAAGTTTCTTGTAAAACAACCGTTGAATGAAACAAATGTGAAGCAGTCACTAATAAGGGAAGCAGAAGAGCTGCAGGGCAACTTTTGCAACTGAAAACACTACAATTAATATGCATGGTCCTTTTAAATAATAAATAAATAAAACTGGTGGGAAGTGCTTTGCAATTGAGATTGGGGACACTACCAGCGTGACAAACACCTTAGTGGACATGGGCCTTTACAAGTTTCATCACTCTGCCTCTTAAATGAGCTTTAAAGCTACTGTGAGGAGTTTTTCATTGGTTATGAAACAAACTTAAATTAATACTGATACCTCTTAAAGGTCATTAAAAGCAAAGGAGACTTTCAGCAACAAGACTGACAATTTCTATATCGCCATCTTAGTACCTGCAACCTCTGCTGGGGGGTAGGTGTCAGATGAGACAATTTATAGAACTCTGAATGTGTGTGATGCATTTGACTGTTAAAAGAAAGGCAGATGAGATTTCTTGGTAAAACATTATGCCAGGGGTGTCAAACATGCGGCACGCGGGCCAAAACCGGCCCACCAAAGGTTCAAATCCGGCCCGCGGAACCACTTTGCAAAGTGAAGAAATGACAGAGAACACATTAACTGGAATTTTTCAATGAAAGTAACTACTATTTCAGATTTGTCCTCTGGGGGGGGGGGGGGGTCACATAAAATCATAGGAGTAAACCAAAACCTGAACAATGCTTTTTTTCTTAAAGTGAGAAGATAGATTACTTGCTATTTGCAAAATTCAGTTGAGATCAGGCGGCAACCTCTGGTCTATAAAATATGAGTCCAATGTGGAAGTGCTAAAAACTGCAGTTCATTGAGGATCTGCTTGAGGCTGGCTCAAGACGATCTTTACAGTAGAAATAAACATGTTTACAGCCTGGTACAAAAGACCAGTGAAGTCTGGATAGCTCATTTCTCTATCGGCACACACTGTAGGGGTTGAGTTTTTTTCTAATGCAGCAATTTGGAAGATATTGAGATTATGAGTTTTCCAATGAGAGGCACAGCTGACTTGACTGACAGGCGGGAACACTGTAGTTGTTGGCTAGTCAGCCAGCCTCTTTACATCACAATAGCTCGACAGCAGTCAAGCAGCATATTTTATACAGTCTATGGTGCTGACTGAGTGAACCAGAAGCTGAAAAGCGTTTTTTTTTCCCAAAGTGATAAAATAAATGACTTGCTGTTTGCATAATCCGATTGAGATTCATAAACATTTTTTTGGGCACTATAAGATGATCCACTAACTACTAACACTAGCACTACACCGCTGCATACAACACTGTCCAGCAAGCAAACTGTTCATGCTGGAACTGAGGAGTCCAAAATAGTCAACTTTACCTTCTTCATTATTATAATCTATCTGTTCTTTTGCAGTAAACATTCAATTCGGTGTCAGGTGAATGGATATCTTGTGTGTTTGGTGTGTTCGCAGCAGGTCTCAGTGCTTAAAGAGCAAAAGCCCACTGTGAGACTCATCATGGCAAAAAAGACCATACAAACATATTATGTGGTGATTTTGTTGGTCCGACCCACTTCAGATCAATCTGGGCTGTGTGTGGCCCCTGAACTGAAATGAGTTTGACACCCCTGCATTATGCTTGTATAGGAAAATTTCACCAAAGCAAGAAGTGCTGCCTTGTCCATATTGGATTCAAACCAAATGTTCCTGACAGGAGCTTTAAGTGTCTTGTCTTTATCAGACAGAAAGCTATCTGGTCTTACTCCTTGGGTCCAGAGGTGTCTTAGTGTGGACCCAATGAACAGAAGCTGCAGTCCTCATCACAGCAGCTACTGGTTTGACTCCCAGCATCAAGACTTCGCTGCACGTCTGCCCCACTTTTGACTCCCTACATGTCCTGGCCCTTTCTCAAACATGTCCCTCCCCACTTCCACTCAGCTAAGGAGTGCACTCAGTTTAAATTCACGCCCCCAGCTGAGTGAAGCACCCTTCATCAAGGTGGAGAGGTTAGATACAGCTGCAAGCTTAGGGACAAACTCCCCTCAACCCTGTGAAAATAGAAATGATATATAATCATGATCACGTCGCACAAAAAAATAAGCAGTTTTGATAAATAGCTATTAGCGTACTCTCAAAAATCACTCCACAATGAGAAACTCTCCGTTTGAGGCATTTCTTTTTTTACTTTCCCTTTTTTTAGACATCTTATTTCTTATCTGTTATTTTAATATTCTATTTTTGTAAGTTAAAAATCAAAAATAAAGCCATCATAATCAAAAAACATGCCAATACTGTAAAGAGGTTAATTATAAATTAAATTCTGAATATATTAAAAGCTTTTAGGTTTTTACACCTTCATGATTGTCTCATAAATATCTTGATTGAAGAAGTTTATGTCTGTGTGGGTTACAACAGAGTGCATAAATGAAATATATGTGCGGACTGGTGCGCACTCACTGCTTAAGGGTCTAACAACCCGGTCCCACTCCCCACTTAGAGGTTTTGGATGGTATTCAATGTGGCTGACCCACCACAAGAATATGCAACTGAAGGAAAGTCTGTAGGGTGAGGGTGGAGGAGGCAGTTTTGGAAAGTCCCTTCCTGTCACATTTCAGGTGTACTATGTAATAAAGACAAAAATTAGCTCCCCATCCCCAAAAGAATAAAAAAAGAATGAATTGTGGAATGTTCAGTGGAATGGTTCTAGATCAGTCCTTTCAAGCAACTTTCAAAGGCACCAAATTAGGTTCAGAAAGTAATGGCATTGCCCAATTTACCCTTGCTTCATATTGGATATTCTACCGTTGAGACCTTGAGAAGTACTGTTGTATTAAAGATAACACGTTTTAGTTCAATAACACACATAAGATACAATCTGTCATGATGAAAATACTTAAATTTTAGTTTAACCCATCTGTTATGTTGCTGGTCAAATTGACCCTTTTTAAAGTTCAAACATCCAAAGAAAAAAAAATCAAGTATTTTTTTTTTATATGAAACTTCTTCTGCTTGGCTTAATTAGCATAAACAACATATACAATGAAAATGCTCATTTCACACATTTGCAACCCCCCCCCCCCCCCCCCCCCCCCTGCATGTTTATATTACATAGATACTGGTTGTGGGTCAATTTAACCCTGCAGTCATTGGAGAGACTGTGCAAATTAAAGAACACCATTTCACTAAATATTGATTTAAGTGGTATGTAATGGAGTTAATGATGACATGAAAAATATGGGGATTTTTTGGGGTTCTGACACTTTTGGATCATTAAATATATCCCGGGTCAAGTTGACCCAGGAACATTATTGCTGTTCCTGAGAAACGAACATAACAGGAGGGTTAAGCACAGTTCATCAAGCAGGGTAGACCTACTTCCATTAATAAAACAGCTAGCTTCTGTTAGCCTTTCATCAATACTGAACCTCACAACTTAGGTTAAAGGCTAAAATCCAGAGCAATCATTGTGACTTGTGTTAACAGCAGCAGTGATGGTAGGCAGGTTTTGTTAGCTACTGAAGAGATGGCCGACTGTCCACTCCCCGTGTCTTTAAACAATCTATCAGTTTTATTTATATAGCACCAAATCACAACAATGTTATCTCAAGACTTTTACGCTTTTAAAAGTGTATAGCAGGTCTACACCATACTCTATGTATATGCAAAGCTTATGATAAGGTGAGCTAAACAGATTCTGGCTTCATATTTGTTTTGAAAAGACGGATGTTAAAGTAATTATCTGCTCATCTTATCCTCAACCAGAAAAAAGACTATATTAGATCTCATTTAGAACTGGTCCTTTAACTGAGCTCCAACAACAGACTGAAAAAACTTCAGCAGACATGAGACTCTGAAGATGAGCTTAAACCTCATCTGCTGTGTCAGTTGGAGGTCAAGTTGGATCAAAAAGCTATGACAACTGAATTCACTAAAGTCTGATGGTCTGCTAACACCACGGCGGTGGTAAAGAAGGCCCAGCAGTGACTCCACTTCCTGAGGGTGCTCAGGAGAAACAATCTGGAGGTGAAGCTTCTTGTGGCCTTCTACAGTGCCACCGTGGAGAGCATTCTGGGGTACTGCATCATGGTGTGGTACGCTGGTTGCACAGCAGCAGACAGGAGAGCTCTGCAGAGAGTGATCAGCACGGCACAAAAGATCACTGGCTGCTCTCTGCTCTCCCTGGACAACACTGCCAGCTCTGGCTACCTCAGCAGGGCTACAAACATTGTTAAGGACTCGTCCCACCCCGGTCACCACATAATCAACCTGTTGCCCTCAGGACGGCGCTACAGGTCTCACAAAACCAGGACCAATAGACTCAGAGACAGCTTTTTCCCTAGAGCCATTAACGCTCTGAACACTCACCATAAAACACACTGACTACACTCATTATGCAAATTTCTGCCCCCCCCTCCCCACCCGACGTGCAATACTCACTGTAAATACTCTATAACTGAATACTATTTATTTTTAAAGAAATTGCTTGGTAACACTTTATATTAACTACACACTTTTAAGCGTTAGTTAAGCATTAATTAATACTTAACTCATCATCTGTAAAGCATTGTTCATACATTAATACTCATTTATATATCATGTACAAACACAGTTATAAATGTTTTATTATTCATGAATATGACTATCTATAATGTGTCAACTAAATCTTTTTTTCATACTTTATAAATGATGGATTCACCAATTACAAATTAGCTATTATGGTAATTATAAACCAGTTATAAGCACATTTACAGGTTATGATTCTAACATTTAGTAAGGGTTAGTGAACACCTTATTACATAGCAAATTATGATTAATTAAGGTAGTCACAAAGGACTTATAAGCTGCTTGTTCATGGTTTTGTGAGCTGATCTAAAGTGAGGACTTTTTATGCTTTACAAAGCATTCATTAATGAGATTTAAGACCAGCAGCACCTTAAAACACAGAAGTCACAGATATTGATTCAACAGAATAAGGAAACAGACACAACACATGGACTTAAACTTGTATTTATTAAAAGGAAACAACCTCTGTATAAAACCGCATTTATCAAAACAACTCTTCATATGAACTTAAAATACTCTGCAACTGAAAAAGAAAATCTCTCAAACTTAAAGTACTCACAGTGGAAAAACTCAAATAAAATATGACATATCAAATATATAAAAAGACACAGTAACATTTAAACGCTGGCTGTATGAAACCATTTGTAAACACAAGTTAAAATGCAGCTGCAAAACTGAACAATAACTTGGATTCTGTGTTTTAAGGTGCTACTGGTCTTAAATCTCATTAATGAATTATTTGTAAAGCATAAAAAGTCCTCACTTTAGATCAGCTCACAAAACCATGAACAAGCAGCTTATAAGTCCTTTGTGACTACCTTAATTAATCATAATTTGCTATGTAATAAGGTGTTCACTAACCCTTACTAAATGTTAGAATCATAACCTGTAAGTGTGTTTATAACTGGTTTATAATGACCATAATAGCTCATTTGTATTTGGTGAATCCATCATTTATAAAGTATGAACAAAGAGTTAGTTAACACATTATAGAGAGTCATATTCATGAATAATAAAACATTTATAACTGTGTTTGTACATGATATATAAATGAGTATTAATGTATGAACAATGCTTTACAGATGATGAGTTAAGTATTAATTAATGCTTAATTAACGCTTAAAAGTGTGTAGTTAATATAAAGTGTTACCAATTGCTTTTTTAAAAAGGTTTTATTATCGGAACAGTGTTGCTCTTGCTGCTATTGTTTTTTTTATGTATATATGTACGTATGCCCCAACGGAGCAGCACTCTTAATTTCATTGTTTGCAAGTCACGCAATGACAATAAAGGCATTCTATTCTAAAGCTGTCACCAGTGTTTTTCTTGCCACTCACCAACAACTACACTGATGTATTTGCCTTTGCCCTTGCAGTCCGGTAAGACAGAAGCATGTCAGACAAAAAACTTCATCAGGAAACAGATCCAGTGTTTTATAATTTAGATACCACTTCAAAATGAATAAGAGGGACCCACGCAGTCTTTTATCGTGTGTTTACTTCCAATCATTGATTTACATTTCAGATTTGAAGATGTCCCCTGAGATCTTTGAACAACAAATATTGAGTCAAGAGCTGCTTCACAATTTAAAAGCCAACTTTCTGCCTAATGAAGGACTTTGCACTACAATAGTTTCAACCCAACCTAAAGTTCAACAAAATGCATTTAAATGAATATGAGTCAGATGATGTTGTAGTCTTATGTTTGACATGAGATTTTTGAATGTTTGACAGAATCTAAGGGCCTGATCTACTAAGATCCCAAATAACGAGCGCTAATTTGCGTGTGCAAATAATAATTTTGCACGTGTTATTTCTGGGCGTGTTGCGGGTGATCTACTAAGACTGCGTGCGCAAATGATAACGAGTGCAAAAGTGGTGTGGACCGCCCTATTTTACGAGGATTTTGTGTGTGCTATCGGCTGTCACCATGGAGAGTTTGAGAGAGCAGAGTGGTCATAGGCGATAAATGAAGTTTGAAGACATGGAGTTGGAGGTCTTTGTGAAGGAGGGAAATAAACACATCTGTGAACTCCAGCAGAGACATCTCAGCGTTAGAATCGCGATTTTGGAGGCCATCTGTGAAAAGGTGAATGATGTGAGAAAAAACAGAAGATCTGCCGATGAAATAAACACATCTACTCTTCTCCAAAACGCAATCAGTGTTTTGATGGAGTTTAGAGAGCGATTTGATGAGGCTTAGTCTGCCAGTCTTGCTCTAGAAAGTTAGGCGTTACTTGGATGAAGACAGTCGCCTCACTGTCCCAGAGAGCAACTTTCGGGTGAACGTTTTCAATGCCTGATATCATCATCCAGCAACTGTCCCAAAGATTCACCAGCTTAAATGGAACTGGGAACATGTTTGAGTCAATTCACCCCAACACACTGCTGCAAGCACGAGATGAGGAGTTACGCAGAGCTGCCTGGCGCAGCTCAGTGAGCGCTCATTCTCCAAGTTAAAACTAACTAAAAACCCCTTGATGAGCACGATGGGACAGAATAGACTGAGTGGACATGTCATGTTATTTATTGAGAATGACAGATCAAAGAAAATGGACATACAGTGCATCGTGGACAAGTCCGCGGAGCTTAAGGCTCGTCCAAACAGTGGTGAGTAGGCCGAGTACTTCATATTGATTTTTTGTTTGTATGTGAACATGTGGGCCGCTGTGCCAATTTTACTAAACTTTATATCTGTTGATACAGTGACCTGCTGTGCTCTCATTATATGAAAAAGTTAAAGTGGGTGTCAGAATGATGCGGTCGCTATCCGTGGTGCTGAACTGCTTTGAATTTGTGTTGTTTTATTATTATTATTATTTTGTTCTCTTGGTTTGATTGACTAAAACATGTAGTAATGCTTGTAAGTCCAGCTTTTGTGGGCATTTTGTAAAGCGATGTTATGATGAGCTTTACAGTGACTGCAGCCATGTGTGCGTAACGCTGTGCCAGTTTGCACCTGCCTTTCAAACGTGCTAAATATAGACGCAAATACAGCGCTCGCTATCTGCTTCAGGTTTGATAGATCACATTGCGTGTGCTAAATTATTACATTTGCATCTCCTCCTCCCAGTATTTTGCGCGTTCTGATGATCTACATGTGTTCTGCATATTCATGAAGGCAAACACGCTAAATGGATAGCGAGTGCTATTTTGCTCATTTGACAGACGCAATCCTCGGTGCACCCCGTTAGTACGTCAGCTTTGCGGGCGCTATCAAGTTTGCACGTGTTTTTATACACGCAAACCTTTAGTAGATCGGGCCCTCAGTGTTACTTTAGAGCCAATAGCATAGCAAGCAGGTCGATGGCTTTTTTGGCAGAAATTCTGTTAAATCTTAAAACAGATGCAGATACAGCCGGTAAAATTAAGGATAAGAGTTTGCTGACAAGTCAAAGAGAGAGAAAAGTATTGCATTAGGGTGACTCAGTAAGTTATAGCCCGTGCGTACTGTAGCCTTCAGTCATGACAGGCAATCCAATATCAGCGCTTTGATTACAAAAGGGTCACTCTAATTTAGATAATTTTTGTTAATGTTATTTTCACTTTATGACTGTTGGAGAGTGCTCTTGTAAGTCTGTGAAAATGACAGTGAAAGCAGCAGAAACTACCAAACTGGGCCATCGGCAAAGTGGACAACCACTGAGCATGAGCAGATGTTGGACACAGCAGAATGAGTTTGACAGGACACAACTCCAAGAAAAACTCATAATAAAAAAGCCAAAAGGCCCACTAGCCCATCATCCGTATTTTTTATGACTTATTCAAGATAAAACCTCCCCTTGCTGGAAGGCTCTGTTAAACAGATCTAAAACCCGACCTTTCTGCTGCTCCTTGCTGCTCTGCTTCCAATGTGAGAGCCAAACAGCCGCTTAAACCGATTATTACATTTTGCATTTTTCAAGCTGCACTGATCAGATTGGTCATGGATCAGGGGGCAGATGGGTTTAGGCAGAAATAGATATAGCATAGCTCTTGGCTTCCCATCATTATTACAAACCATTAAAAGGCATTTTGCACTTTTTCTTTTTAATGTTATTTCCTCCCCCCAGAGAGGAGGCTTGTTTTTTTGCTAACAAGAACTCCAATCATAGGCCTGATGATTCCTTAATGAAAAGCAAATTGAAGATGAACAAATGAGAAAGCCCTGATGGTGGCAACCCAAAAACATGCTGAAGTGTAGCAGACATATGACTTGATTTTTTTGTCTAGGCAGCTGACAGTAATGGCACACAGTATCTGTTGTGTGGCTGGAACGACCAGCTTATACAGACTGGACCTTGAGATTAAACCAATTCAATCTTGTTTCAGTGCACTTAAAGATAAAAACAAAGCTGAAGTCTTTGTTAGCACCCCCAACTTAAACTCTCAGAGTGGCAAGGACATCTTTGATTATCAAAAACAGTGGAACCAAAAGAGGCTGTCCTACAATAAGAGCTAATGAACCAGTTTTTTGTTTTTTATCTCTCTTAAAAAATCTGTAACCTCCATCAAAGACAACAGGTTCATTTTCTGTATAGATTCTGGAACATTGATATCTTTGTCTGCAATACAGAAACAACCTTGAGCTAAACACTCCAGACCTTGGAGACAAATATGATTTAATACCGCCCTACAGTATGAAACTTAACAAGATTTATACGGAATAAATTATTAAGACCTATCGTCAAAGGATTTCCTCCAGCTCCGCCAGAATAAAATGAAAAACACTGCCAAATCAAACTGTCCAAAGCTTTAACTGAGGTCTTAGATTATTACAAACTAAGTGCTAAGACAGAGAAAGACAATCCTCTACTTCCCTGAAGGACAAACTGCTAAATGAAACTATCCGCCAAATAATTTTACCACCAAAAATCATTTGAGCCCAGTGAAAAAACTTTGGATCAGAAATTGGCTTTCTAATCTCCAGGGTAGTTCTGATGCTGTGAGGGAAGAGGCTGTGACTGATGAGAGTGCTCAGAATTACACATATTGATACAGGAAGCTTGATTAAGATGGTTTTCAGGCTCAGGGCTATAGGTGGAATGATCTGTGGGAGACGTGCCATGAGCTAGTAGAGTCCAGTGGATGCACTTCCAGAAATTAAAAAAGAGGAGTAAAGGCTTTGGCAATTACAGAAATGATTCCTGGCAAGTGAGGAAAGGAGGCATGGTGAGTTGTCTTTTGAATTTTAAGAGCCCTTACACAGTGACACCTCAGTTAAGGAGCGATGATTTATAGACGGATTGCTTCTCCATGTTCTTGACAATCAGCTAAAAGCAAGAGTGGCTGCAGAAAGCTTTCAGTGTTGATCCCTGTTGTTTTTTCATTTGTGTGTAATCCTCTTTAATCTTTGTCTGACCGGCTGAGTTATGCTGAGCCTGTCACTCTCTCTTTCACTTACAGTAATGTTTAATACAGGAAATGTCTTGAAATGCACTCCACAAATTACACATATGGATTTTTGTTGTTCAAATATTGTCTCGTACCTAATTCAAGTAGAGTCTTCAACCTACTTCAAAACTACGTCTTCAACCTTGAACAGTCAGATGTGTTTAATCCTCACAAACTGTTCAGTCACATTTAACCTACTGTGACATTTAACAGTGTCACAAGTGCATTCTCCATGCACAGTGTCAGACTCCAGAATGGAGAAGTCAACATCAACGTACCCCGGCATTCAGAGTCTGACACTGAGTAGTTAATATACAGCTAGCTGCACAGCTAACTGACACCTATAGCTGACCTACAGTCATGGCCAAAAGTTTTGAGAATGACACAAATATTACATTTTCACAAAGTCTGCTGCTTCAGGGTTTTTAGGTGTTTTTGTCAGATGTTTCTATGGTATAATGAAATACAATTAGAAGCATTTCATAAGTATCAAAAGCTTTTATTGAGAATTACACATAATTCATGCAATAAGTCAATATTTGCAGTGTTGACCCTTCTTTTTCAAGACCTCTGCAATTCTCCCCTGGCATGCTGTCAATCAACTTCTGGACCAAATCCTGACTGATGGCAGTCCATTCTTGCATAATCAATGCTTGGAGTTTGTCAGAATTTGTGGGTTTTTGATTGTCCACCTGCCTCTTGAGGATTGACCACAAGTTCTCAATGGGATTAAGATCTGGGGAGTTTCCTGGCCAAGGGCCCAAAATCTTAATGTTTTGTTCCCCGAGCCATTTTGTTATGACTTTTGCTTTATGGCAAGGTGCTCCATCATGCTGGAAAAGGCATTCTTCATCACCAAACTGCCCTTGGATGGTTGGGAGAAGTTGCTCTCGGAGGACGTTCTGGTACCATTCTTTATTCATGGCTGTGTTTTTAGGCAAGATTGTGAGAGAGCCCACTCCCTTGACCGAAAAGCAACCCCACACATGAATGGTCTCAGGATGCTTCACTGTTGGCAAGAGACAGGACTGATGGTAGCGCTCACCTCGTCTTCTCCGAACAAGCCTTCCTCCAGATGCCCCAAACAATGGGAAAGGGGATTCATCAGAGAAAATGACTTTACCCCAGTCCTCAGCAGTCCAGTCCCTGTACCTTCTGCAGAATATCAGTCTGTCCCTGATGTTTTTACTGGAGAGAAGTGGCTTCTTTGCTGCCCTCCTTGACACCAGGCCTTCCTCCAAAAGTCTTCGCCTCACTGTGCGTGCAGATGCACTCACACGTGCCTGCTGCCATTCCTGAGCAAGCTCCACACTGGTGGTGGCCCGATCCTGCAGCTGTAAACACCTTCAGGAGACGGTCCTGGCGCTTGCTGGACTTTCTTGGGCGCCCTGGAGCCTGTTTGGCAACAATTGAACCTCTCTCCTTGAAGTTCTTGATAATTCGATAGACAGTTGACTGAGGTGCAATCTTACTCGCTGCTATAAACTTCCCTGTTAGGCCCTTTTTGTGCAATGCAATGATGGCTGCACGTGTTTCCTTGCAGGTAACCATGGCTAACAGATGAGGAACAATGATGTCATGCACCATCTTCCTTTTAAAGTGTCCAGTCACTCAATCATGACAGATTGATCGCCAGCCTTGTCCTCATCAACACCCACACCTGTGTTAATGTGTGTGACACCTGTCTGTCATTGAAATGATGTTAGCTGGTCCTTTTGTGGCAGGGCTGAAATGCAGTGGAAATGTGTTTTTGGTGATAAAGTTCATTTTCAAGGCAATTAATTGCAGTTGAGCTGATCACTCCTCATAACATTCTGGAGTATATGCAAATTGCCATTATAAAAACTGAAGCAGCAGACTTTGGGAAAATTAATAGTTGTGTCATTCTCAAAACTTTTGGCCATGACTGTACATGACACTTAGCAGGGGTTACTTTCACAAGACTCTGTGTCCATCAGAAACTATATCTCCCTTTGAATGATGGGAGTTTAATTAACATGTTTATGAAATCATGTTGTGGCTAAGTGGGTAGAGTCAGTCGTCTTACAATCAGAAGGTTGGCGGTTCAATCCCAGCTCTGGCAGTCACATGCTGAAGTGTCCTTGAGCAAGACACTGAACCCCAAATTGCTCCCGCTGTTGTTCAGCGGTGTGTGAATGTGTACCAATGAGATCAGCTAATACTGATGGTCACTACATAGTAGCCTCTACCATCAGTGAGTGAATGTGGTGTGAATGTGACAAATAATGTGAAAGTGGTTTAAGTGGTCAGAAAAACTAGAAAAGCACTACATAAGTGTAATACCATTTACCATTTACCACAGTAGACAGTGTTTATCGTGATAAGGTCTTATAACTGATACAATTTAGAGACTGCTCTTCTCTTCCATTCCATTAACAGTAAAGATGTTTCACTTAGTGCCCCCTACAGGCCTGGAGCTCTTACATTACAAGCCTTTATTTGCAGCATCTTTTTAGTTTTCTGATTTTGTGCAATCTTAACTTTGCACCATTTGTGTAGTGGGTGCGCATTTGTTGCTGATGCAGTTGTTTTGGCTTTTACTGCACATTTTTTCATTTCAAAGCATTCCCAATGCTGCATTTGTTTTGGAATTTTGCAAATGATTTTGCATTGTTTGAGCACTTGTGGCCCGTTTCTCCTAATGTACATCATGTTGTAAGGAACAACGCTAATGCAAATTTACACTATGATACAAGGTACCCTGAGACAGTTTTATACAGTTGTGTGACTTAACTACTTAACAACTGGCAATAATAATAACATATATCTGACAATCACCTGTCTCCATAAAAGGCTAGCAACTTTGATAAACATTGCCAACTAAAATTGAATTCATCCTAAACATCAAATCTTCAACAACAAAGGTTGAGTGCTGGCTGAAAGAAAACCAGAGCTGTACTCACATTAAGCGTCTTCTATTTTAAATTACAAACTTGAATTAGTTTAAACAATTGTCTACATTGCTATTAAGACTGTCCAAACAACACATTCATTTTGATTATCTAATCTGAGAAAAAAACAAGGCATAAAAAATATGACTGCAGATTAATCACACTTCGACATCACGTCACTGATCATAAACAACCGCCAACAGCAGCTCTGTAAAGACAATAAAAAGAACCTGCCAGAAATTTAATTTGCTTCTACTTTACATTATTTATCCATCTGAGGGAGCAACATCCTCTGTGATCGACTAATGAGTCTGCTCTTGCTCCATCCCTTCCGTGTCTGTCGCATCTGCACACACTCTACCAAGAAATATACCCACAATGCCATGCTGCTGTGATGTCCTTGCTGATCTACTGAGGAAGTGCATTACAAACAGATATAAGTGCTAATATACAGGTGTGATCTTTACTACAAGTCAAGAATCAAAACACTCTTTCTTTGACATATCAAACTTCAAATGAAAGTGCTATATACACATATATCTGAGTTCATAGCACTTTCATTAAATCCATTATGCAGAGGGCTGAAGGGCACTTTCACAATGCTGTGCCTGTGGTGACAGGTGTGCTGGACAGACATCTTAATCACTGCACTTATGGGTCAACTGAATCATCATCTTTGATTTAGATTTGACAAAACTGTGAAACATCTTCTACATATGCTCTCTAACATATCCCCGAACTAGGACAACTGAGGCTTTGATACAGTGTAAAAAAGTTAACAGCTGCGAAAAACACTAAAATATTGAACTGATGTCATCCAGGTATTTGGTTGTGGTATGCATGTGAAAAGAAATCACCTCTGAAAATCAGAGAGATGCTTGAAAGCAGTGAGGGTTTGTACCAGTGGTGCACTTGTTGCAGATCCATCCATTATCTTGACCGCTTATCCCGTTAGGGGTCACGGGGGGCTGGAGCCTATCCCAACTGGCTTCGGGTGGAAGGCAGGGTACACCCTGGACAGGTCGCCAACCTATCACAGAGCCACTTGTTGCAGAGAAGTAACAAAATGAACACTGTGCTCCTCAACCAATTCCACCTGTTACAGGAATGCATTCATAAACGCACAATGGGGGAAAATATGAATTTTGAATATCTGATGGTTTTTTACTTACATTTTAATTCTAGTCTCATCTTGTTAACAAAATAAAAAAATATATGTTCATCAGAGTTTTGTCATCAATAATTATTTTCAACTCATCAATGTCTCAATTTGACATGAAAAAACAGTTTATAATTGTCATCATTTTGGCTAACCAAATTTGATAATATAGCATCTTATAAGTCATATATATTCAATTCAGATCAATTAAATGTAATATAATTCAGTTCTCTTTAGTTTGTTTTAATCATTCCATTTTTATTTACAGTCTGTTTCTTTTAATTCTGTTGCGTGTGAAACTGTTTTGCAGAGTTAGCTGTTGAATTGATGGGGGAAGTGGGTCTTGATTCACACTCAGTTGTTTGGAGGGGTTTGTTTTTTTCTTGTGCAGAGTAGTCTCTTATGAAAATATGAAAAGGTCTGGGTTGGGTCCTTCTTAAAAGTCAATATTTAAAAAGTTTCTTTCCATGCTGAGCCACTTAAGAACTCTATTTTTGTGTAATTGCACTTGGAAAAAGGATGCTTGAATGTAACAGCACTTCATTTGAATATATTTGCATGACTCATGGCACTCATCACCATTATTCCAGCGTTATGAGTGTGTGTTTCTCTCGACGTCTGTATTTGTGAAAGGTGAAACCAATGTTTTGATCTTCAAGAGTAAGGGCATTACCATGAGTAGTGATTCTTCAAAGGACTGTTTGAGGACTTCGGATTGGTTTGAGTGTCAAGGTTTGAGTCATAAAAAAATACAAGAATGTGTGTGCACATGCATGTGTATGTATGTAAGTATTAACACTGTGTAATTGAAATATGTCATGTTCATTATAATCAAGTCCATTCATGATGTAGCTACTGCCAGGGACAGGATGTTAAATGAGTACAGAGAGTGCTGTTCTCATGTCTGTGACCTCAGAGCTAATAAAACCCATGATGACTGACATTTCCATCAGCTAATACATACCTCATTACCACAGCACCTTCAAAGAGGGCATTTTATATTATGTAGGTCTCCTTTGCAATAAAAAACCTATTGGTGACTGCCTTTGTATCTTAATAACAAAAATGTCTGAGGAAGAAGGAGTGAAATATAGTTAACCAGTGAAGTGAAGATCTCAATTTGACTTTTGCTTAAGGGAATTTGGCAAAATATAGAAATTTCAAAAGATTTTTACTTTGCATAATTCTACATTAATTATTTTCTCCTGTTTGCATGTCTTAACTTTAGCAGTACTTATATTTTCAGGTCTGCAAAACGGACTTCAACATCAGTGACGGTTTGGATCAAAATGTTACCAACCAGAAAGCAAGCCGACAGCATCTCTGAGTGTCTCTTTCTGTCTTAATAGGCTGGACTGTTGATTGCTTTGTTAAGAGAGGATCTGAACATACACTATCAAAATCAGTAGAGCAGTGCACACCAACAATGATCATTATTAGTTTTCTGATTTTGTGCAATCTTAACTTTGCACCGTTCGTGTAGTTGCTGCATTTGTTGCTGATGCAGTTGTTTTGGCTTTTACTGCACGTTTTTTTCATTTCAATGTGTTTCCAATGCTGCATTTGTTTTGGAATTTTGCAAATGATTTTGCATTCTTTGAGCATTTGTGGCCCGTTTCTCCTAATGTACATCATGTTGTAAGGAACAACGCTACAGCAGATTTACACTATGATACAAGGTACCCTGAGACAGTTTTATACAGTTGTGTGACTTAACTACTTAACAACTGGCAATAACAATAATAACATATATCTGACAATCACCTGTCTACATAAAAGGCTATCAACTTTGAGAAACATTGCCAACTAAAATTGAATTCATCCTAAACATCAAATCTTCAACAACAAAGGTTGAGTGCTGGCTGAAAGAAAACCAGAGCTGTACTCACATTAAGCGTCTTGTATTTTAAATTACAAACTTGAATTAGTTTAAACACTTGTCTACATTGCTATTAAGACTGTCCAAACAACACATTCATTTTGATTATCTAATCTGAGAAAAAAACAAGGCATAACAAATATGACTGCAGATTAATCACGCTTCGACATCACGTCACTGATCATAAACAACCGCCAATGAAATAAACTCCTGGATGCAAACAAACTTTCTCAAACTCAATTGTAATAAATCCAAAATTCTCATCATAGGCCCAAAATCCCTCACTTCCACCTGCCCGGACTTCTCACTCACTATTGATAAATCCACTGTTTCAGCATCCACCCACATCCGTAACCTTGGTATCATTTTTGATCAGTCACTCAACTTTCAACAACACATTAACAATATTTCAAAAACGGCTTTCTTCCACCTCAAAAACATCGCCCTTCTCCGCCCCTCCCTTTCCTTCACTGCAGCTGAAACTCTCATCCACGCCTTCATCACCTCAAGACTCGATTACTGCAATAGCATCCTCTACGGTTCACCCAACACCCTCCTCAACAAATTACAATACATTCAAAACTCAGCTGCACGCCTCCTCACTCACTCCCGCTCCAGAGACCATATCACCCCAGTCCTCCAGAACCTCCATTGGCTTCCCATCCCCTCAAGAATTCAGTACAAGATCCTACTCATCACCTATAAAGCCCTCCATAACCTAGCTCCCTCCTACCTCACCGACCTTCTGCAGCCATATAATCCCTCCCGCAACCTCCGCTCCACCAACGCCAACCTCCTCATCCCTCTCACCAAATCCAAGCACCGAACCTGGGGGGACAGGGCCTTCTCTGTCGCTGCCCCCACCCTCTGGAACTCTCTCCCCCAACACCTCAGATTCTCTCCCTCACTCACCAAATTCAAATCCGGACTCAAAACACACCTTTTTACAAAGGCTTTTAAACTAGAATTGATTGATTTTTTTCTTGTTTTGTTTTATTTTGCTGCCTTGCTCTCTTTTTGCACTATTTTCCTTTGCTTTTCTATTGTATAATTTTATCTTATTTTCCTGTAAAGCGCTTGGAGAATCTTTTAAAGCGCTTTTATAAATAAAATGTATTATTATTATTATTATTAGAATCAAAACAAACTGGCAGGAAGAAAATGTTCCTACAGCGCTAAAGTCAGCATAGCTACAGATTTCATTTACCCAGAATTCATTGCAAACTTACCAACATGAAGGTGCCAACTCCCCTCTTAATGTACACAATGTTTGCAAATTGGAGTAGTATGCAATTAAAGCTCTTGTGACAAACTCTCTGTTAGTGTTGACTTTGGCGCCCCCTGTGGACAAAGTCGTGCCCCTTATATTTTTTGCTGCTACATGTCATGTTCCCTGGCATAAAAAGTATCATCATGCTGTCTTTTAACGGTGAAATGTTTCACTCCCTCACTGTGAATATATGCTGTCAAAAATGTTAAAGGTGACATATCATGCAAAATTGACTTTTTAATGGTTCTTTACCTGAAATATGTGTCCCTGGCATGTCTACAAACCCGCTCGGAGCTTGTTCAGCCCATAGACTGTATAAAACAATACTGAATCCCCCCTCTGTTTTTCATTACCTGCACACGTGTGTGCTAACAAGGAGCTTAGGAGGGAGGCATGCTAGTTGTAGGCTGTCTTAATAAACACAAAGCTCGGTTTTACTCCACACGTCTGCAGATTTGAAGATATAGTGGATGATTTTTATTTATCATGGATAAGTGCTAGCGCTAGTTAGCATAGCTACATAGCTACATGTTCGTAGCTGTGTACCAAGACACATGTCTTCATACTGATAAATAAAACAACAAGAAACACTAAATCTGTGACCAATCGTTCAGAAAGGTCCTGCTGCAGGCGCCTCTCCGTCAGGATCAGATTCTGGATCAGATTCAGAGGGTTGAAGTAACGTGATCTCTGAGCAGCCGTGTATATTCAGCCAACATGTAAACATTAGATCAACGTGCTGGAGAGCCGAGGCACATCCACTTCCTGAGGGGGCGTGGTCACAGAGAAAACAGAGTGTTCTGAGGAGGACTGAAGAAGAGTGTTTTTTCAGGCATGCCAAAATCTGATTTCAAAGTGTTTTTTTGAGCATAAACTTTAAAGACATGTTTTGGGGACCTCTTAGACCAATATTGATGAAAAAAGAGTGATATGTCACCTTTAAATGAGGCGTTTTCTGAAGTCATCTGGTCAGACGTCTGGTCAGACATCTAACCCCTGGCAGCAGTTACAGGTTTTAATTCAGGCATCATTTAGGTAGAACTCTGGGAGCTGTCATCTCCAGAGGTTCTTCGATGACAGTAATTGCAGGGTGTGTGTCTGAGGGGCACGAATTGAAGCAAAGGAGGGGCCATCATGGACTTTGCCAACTGGTGTGAGCTAAACCACCTTCAGCTCAACACCAGCAAGACCAAGGAGATGGTGATTGACTTCCGCAGAAAGACACCACTGACTGCACCAATGGACATCCAGGGATTGGACATCGAGAGGGTGGCGACAAATACTGTACTACCACAAATACTACAAATACCTGGGTGTTCCTCTCAATGATAAACTGGACTGGTCACACAACACAGATGTCCTGTACAAGTAGGGGCAAACTGGTCCGGCGAGTTCTGTCCAAGGCTGTCCCCTGGACTCCATAGAGGAGGTGGATGAGAAGAGGATGTTAGCCAAGCTGATACAATTCATCCTCTGCATGAAACACTGGGATCCCTGAGCAACTCCTTCAGCAGCAGACTGAGACACCTACCGTGCAAGTAAGAGTGAGACTGCAGGTCATTCATCCCATCTGCACTCAGACTGTTTAACACCAGCAATACAATGTCACGTTAGTCATCCTTCTTTAATCACCACATTTAATTTCACTTCATGGCAGCTACTTTGTGACTTTTGCAATATGTCAATGTCTTCTCGGGTCATTATTTCTGATTCATACCCACAAGTGTAATAATTGTATATTTCAATCATTTTAATGCACATTTTTAATGTGTAATATTCTCAGCTCACTTATATTTACGTATGTAACCAGCTGATTATTATTTATGCCCCACAGCTCAGGGGAACAATAATCTGTGCCTCTAACACGCTGTCTTTCTGTATTTGCAAGAGATTTATTTTGAACTTTGTCTCAGAGCCGCATTCATTGTTGCTGCTGTGAGTTTGCTGAGAGCTGAAGGTACTATATTTTATTTGTACCTTTAATATTATTCTATTCTAACTTTGTTAGTATATTGTTGTATTCCCCTGTCCCTTGTTGCTAGAACAAAATAATTTCCCCCAATGGGGATCAACAAAGTGTATCTTATCTTAAGAATTGCAATATATACAATGTCAGTCTTTTCATTAATAGTGTTGTAGGTGACAACATGAAGTCAGTCATTGTTGTGGTTATCTCTTTTATTTATTTGGTTGTGCTTGCCTTTAAGTCATTAATCTGGAGGAGGTGATGCAAATGTAATCATTTAGCACACGCAATGTGATTTATCAAACCTGCAACAGATAGCGGGCGGTGTTGCCCTAACCAAACTGTTATAAGTCAGGGGACGACAAGCCATTACCAACATGCCCTTCAAATTATTGAACAGTAGTTGTTACATGGCTTTAAAGTGAAGGAGATTGCAGAGCCGTTTGGTATAAGCGAAGGGGATGTTAATGGCTGGTCATCCCCTTTTGGGTCTAGACTGAAACAGCACATCGATCAGGACTGATAACAGGTTGGTTAGGGCGTCCTCGTTAATATCTGTGTCTCTGACATCTGAATATTTGGCCAGAGTCTCCATGATGCGCTCAACTTGGCCACGGAGCCTAACTCGAAAACATTTCTCTGCTCCACCTGGTCAGCCAATCAAGGCTGACCGTGCCACCCTGCCAAAGAACACCATGCTCGCCGAAGGTCTAGTGAGCTGAGGAAAGGACCATGCAGAGCACCACAACAGACTCTTCTTCTGTGGACCTCGTGGTCTGAGAGATCACACCAGCATTAAGGAGCACACCACCAGATCCAAGTACTGGATGCGTAGGTAGAAACGGTCGGTCTGCGAGGTGAAGTCTGATGTCACTTTTCAATGCCGTGCACATTGGGATTTCATTTTCGAGTTGGTTTGAATATTGTGACAGAATTAGTGGGGCAGATTTGAAAACCTAAAAGCAATGTCCTTTCTGTTTTCATTTCAATTGTGTTACAAAATGTGCAAGCTTGAACATGAAAGTTAAATTGAAAAGGGAAGGATTGCTTTTTCATTTTATTTTTGATTAAAAGTATGAGTATTCATTCTGAAAATTAAAAAGCATTTCTGAGAATGCATTTTAATTTTCGAATTTTCTTTTTAATTTGAATTATGCTAATAATTTAGAGGGGCATTTTTTGAAAATTAAAAAGCAAATGTGATTTTCTTTTTCATTTGAACTGTGTAAGACAATTAGCATATTGAAGATGAACATTAAAACGCAAATAGGATTATTTAATATTAATTGTATTTATGAGTCTAATAATGCACACATATTTAGAAAATTAAAAAGCATTTCTGTTAATGCAATTTAATGTCAAATTTGCCTTTTCATTTTAATTTAGGTAAATATATGCTTCCATACATGTGAACTTACAAATGCGCTTCAATACAGTTATCTTAAAAGCTCTTTGTGTTTGCTAATAGAAGTAAATGAAGAAACACGTGGCTTATCAAGGTATTTATCTTAATGCAGGCAGCTCTGCCCTTTTAATTGCTGTGTAGACACCCCTTATTAAGTGTGATGGCTGTGCCTTCCACTTCAGTAACCAGATACTTTACACTTGTGCGCTACACCATGAAAGGACTTTATTATAATCATGTAGATTATTCTGAATGCATAACTCAGCAATTCGATCACAAAACCTGCTCTCATTATTCTCAGTCTTACTGCCTAATTATTTCAGGCGAAAAAAAAAGAGTTGGGAAATATGGTTTAAGTATGCAACATCAAAAAATAAATGTGGAAAGCATTATAGCTGAGCTTCTACAAACCTTAGTCCTCTCTGCACCCTAAGCATTAAAAAGTTTTCCATTGCTCTTTGTCGACTTCCTTCAAAGTGTCTTTCTTTCTCCTTGTTCAGTGTCAGGGACAATATTACACAAAGTCAGACTGCTGTAGCAAATAAAAAAACTTTGTCTTCTCCTCCACAGCCATCGTGCTGCTGTCTTCCTTCAGGAATGTACCAGTCACACATACCTCCTGTATGAGTGTAAGTGGAGTAAGCACTGTGGTTAGTCATGTGAATTCAATCTCACGCATCCTTTTTGTGCCTTTTTCTGAATAGCCAAACAAAGTCTGAAGTACTGCCAAGGGTACCATCTGTGCTAAGAATTTGAGTGGATTTAACATTTAAAAAAAAACAAGGTTGGGGACTGATCTTGATCTCTTTACTGAATGATTTGAGTTCTTTGGTGAAACCCTCATAACACCCACATTGGAAGTCTGAAGGGAAAAAAAAAATCCCATCCAGTTACTCTGAAATGTGGATACACTATTTTAATGACAGCATCAAGTCAGAGGTCAACTTGCAGGTTGAGTGTCAGTCTTCTATAATTGCCCATTAAGGGCCCGATCTACTAAAGGTTTGCGTGTATAAAAACACGTGCAAACTTGATAGTGCGCGCAAAGCTGACGTACTAACCGGGAGCACCGAGGATTGCGTCTTTCAAATGAGCAAAATAGCACTCGCAAATCATTTAGCGTGTTTGCCTTCATGAATATGCAGAATACATGTAGATCATCAGAACACGCAAAATACTGGGAGGAGAAGATGCAAATGTAATCATTTAGCACACGCAATGTGATTTATCAAACCTGAAGCAGATAGCGCGCGCTGTATTTGCGTCTATATTTAGCACGTTTGAAAGGCAGGTGCAAACTGGCACAGCGTTACACACACATGGCTGCGGTCACTGTAAAGCTCATCATAACATCACTTTACAACATGCCCGCAAAAGCTGGGCTTACAAGCATTACTAAATGTTTTAGTCAATCAAACCAAGAGAACAAAATAATAATAATAAAACAACACCAATTCAAAGCAGTTCAGCACCACGGATAGCGACCGCATCATTCTGACACCCACTTTAACTTTTTCATATAATGAGAGCACAGTAGGTCACTGTATCAACAGATATAAAGTTTAGTCAAATGGGCACAGCGTCACACATGTTCACATACAAACAAAAAATCAATATGAAGTACTCGGCCTACTCACCACTGTCTGGACGAGCCTTAAGCTCCGCGGACTTGTCCACGATGCACTGTATGTCCATTTTCTTTGATCTGTCATTCTCAATAGATAACATGACATGTCCACTCAGTCTATTCTGTCCCATCGTGCTCATCAAGGGGTTTTTAGTTAGTTTTAACTTGGAGAATGAGCGCTCACTGAGCTGCGCCAGGCAGCTCTGCGTAACTCCTCATCTCGTGCTTGCAGCAGTGTGTTGGGGTGAAATGACTCAAACATGTTCACAGTTCCATTTAAGCTGGTGAATCTTTGGGACAGTTGCTGGATGATGATATCAGGCATTGAAAACGTTCACCCGAAAGTTGCTCTCTGGGACAGTGAGGCGACTGTCTTCATCCAAGTGACGCCTAACTTTTCTAGAGCAAGAGTGGCAGACTTAGCCTCATCAAATTGCTCTCTAAACCCCATCAAAACACTGATTGCGTTTTGGAGTAGAGTAGATGCGTTTATTTCATCGGCAGAGACAAAACTCCAGTTAACTTTTTTATCCTGTACCGTCCCAATCATGTATTTAATAGCAAATGTGACTCCCATCCGACAGGAATCCCTTGACCCTGAGATTCCCAAAAAATGTCAGCCTCTACTGCCAATTACACATTATCCTGTACTCATTCAATGTGAGATTTCTAGCTGATGATACTAGAATAGTTTACAAAATCTCAAGGACACACGTGGACTCATGTGGAGACACCTTAAAAAGACCTTGGGTTCTGAAAAATTGCCTGTGGATTGAGGCCCATTAGGTTTGGTATTACACCATGCTTCACCATTATTTTTTTTACTTCCTGTGATGCACTGTGTGATTTGTTATGCAGTCAGTCCAGACGGCACATAGACAAAGCATCACTAAATTCACAGTCAGCAAAGTATAGGTCTTGACATCCTGTGCTCCAAGAACGTAGTGCTCCAAAGAAAATCCAATATTAATCCGTCAAACGATACATCAACATGCTGTGGCTGTGGAAAGATTAGCCTGTGTGAGTCACTGGTGACACAGGCTGGATTTGTTAAAATTTCTGTCATACAGATTGTTCCTTCTATTTCAGTTTTACCTTCATCAACACTCAGGGTGTTTCACAAGCCACGTAAAATCCATTTAATCAGCTGCAGGAAATCTGTTCCACATCCAAAACCCTCTCAGCAGTATATCTTACTGTAGTCAAAATATATCTCCTGTTGTCATTTCATGCACGATTTTGTGTTTTATCTCTTAGTCAGGCAAGAAAAATATGCAAATTGTTACAGAAACAATACCAGCGGTATTTCATCTTCATCAAATAAGCATATTCATGCATCGAGAAGTCTTTTTACCCTTTATTTGGGATCACAAACTCTTTCTGTGGCACGGCTGCTGTTTGTATCTGCCAATAGTAAATTTGTTGGTGAAATATTAAAGGTGACATATCACACTTTTTTCATCAATATATATTGGTCTAAGAGGTCCCCAAAACATGTCTTTAAAGTTTATGCTCAAAAAAACACTTTGAAATCAGATTTTGGCATGCCTGAAAAACCCTCTTCTTCAGTCCTCCTCAGAACACTCTGTTTTCCCTCTGACCACGCCCCCTCCGGAAGTGGATGTGCCTCGGCTCTCCAGCACGTTGATCTAATGTTTACATGTTGGCTGAATATACACGGCTGCTCAGAGATCGCGTTACTTCAACCCTCTGAATCTGATCCTGACGGAGAGGCGCCTGTAGCAGGACCTTTCTGAAGGATTGGTCACAGATTTAGTGTTTCTTGTTGTTTTATTTATCAGTATGTCGACGTGTGTCTTGGTACACAGCTACGAACATGTAGCTATGTGGCTATGCTAACTAGCGCTAGCACTTATCCATGATAAATAAAAATCATCCACTAGATCTTCAAATCTGCAGACGTGGGGAGTAAAACCGACCTCTGCCAGAAAGGCAGCAGGACCTTTCTGAAGGATTGGTCACAGATTTAGTGTTTCTTGTTGTTTTATTTGTCAGTATGTAGACGTGTGTCTTGGTACACAGCTACAGCTACAGCTACAGCTATGAACATGTAGCTATGTGGCTATGCTAATTAGCGCTAGCACTTATCCATGACAAATAAAAATCATCCACTAGATCTTCAAATCTGCAGACGTGGGGAGTAAAACTGACCTTTGTGTTTATTAAGACAGCCTACAACTAACATTCCTCCCTCCTAAGCTCCTTGTTAGCACACATTTGTGCAGGTAATGAAAAACGGAGGGGGGATTCAGTATTATTTTATACAGTCTATGGGCTGAACAAGCTCCGAGCTCTGACTCCGTGACAGACCGGATATTGTTGTTACGTAACAAAAACACTGAAGTCTGAAACGGCTGGTTTCACACACATTTACAGAAAGGTGGAGAAATCAAAACAGGGGCAGAATGGATTTTTTTAATTCTCGGGGGGTTCGTAGACATGCCAGGGAAACATATTTCAGGTAGAGAACCATTAAAAAGTCAGTTTTGCATGATATGTCACCTTTAAGACCCACAAAGCATCCAGCAAACCTGAGTACTGCTTCAATTGATTTTGGGAACTGGAACACTTTGCTGGTCAGCAGTCTAAGTTTCTGTTGGGGCCGTTTGCCGTTATCCCACACCAAATTGAAAATTGTACTGCATGAACGAAGTCCCAGGAGAAATGGTCATGGTATGGATCATAGCTAAAATGATATGCACCTGCTGGTCTGCAGTTTAATTTACAGTGTTTTTCTTACCCATTATTTAAGGCACCATGGCATCAGAACCATTGACTGTATATCAAGATGAAAGATGCTCTAACAATGATGATGACTGTGATTAAACCCACGGCTGTCTATGGTCCCTTGCTCCAGGTGCAGAAATGGTTCAAACTTTTTCAGCGGCACCAGCCCCTAAGAGACGGTCTATCAGTCCATAACTGTGCTTTTAGTCTACTTTATGATGTATTACATTAAACCACTGTGCATAAAAAAGAGAAACTGAGAAGTTTAAACATGTACATGGGAAGCATGGGGGACAAAGGTTAGGATGATTCTAAAGGTTCAAGACTGACAAAGGACCTTGAAGTTTTCGAACCCTTGTTATTATTATTTTTTAAATTTTAAATTATTAACCTATTATTATAAGAGAATACTTTCTTAATGTTTTCTTTCTTTTTGTTTTTGTAACATTTAGAGTGACATTTTCAACATAATGGAACATGTAGTCAGCCCCTGTATTGCTAATCTCCCTCTTCATGTTGTGCATTGTAAAATCAATAGACTGCAAATATGTGCAAAGACTCTTTGGTCCCTGCTGCTGGAATGATCTTCTGCTGCAGAACCCACTGACATGCAGTTAACAGGTGGGGAGAGGAGAAGTGTGTGTGTTGTTTTGGGTTCTCATGTTTTGATAGTGCAGTAATTACATTAAATAATGAATTGCTTGCCAAATGTTGCATTCATGTCTGCACAGTGTTATATTTTTAGGGTTGGTGTGGTTTGTAGTAGTAAAGTGGTGCCCAAAAAGGCTCTGCATGCACAACACATAAATACTCACTAATATTCTCAACTAAATAGTGTTAATGACTTCCTGTTTAATCTTATTATTAATTTAAAATATTTTAAGGGTCAATGGTCAAAAATCAAACTTGGTGACACCCCAGAGTACAGAGACAGAGTCAATCTCAGGGAGTAAATCTCAAAGGGAGTGATGATACCATTGTATTTCTGAGATCCTAACCTGAGATTACACCAGTGTGGTTTCCAGGCGATGAGATGTACAGCTGGATTTCAGGAGACATCTGGATTTGGATGTCGATTCCAAGCGATGTATGCACCTGAATGTACATGGATGACTGCCAGTAAATCAGAACATGATCTGGGAGAAGACAGAGGATGGTAAGTTGTGTCAAGAGTTGCACTTGTTTAGTTTCAGATCTTTCTTTGTGTTGTAATCTGTCTTTGGTATCCTGTTTTATGTTGTTGATCACCTTGTGTTTCATGTCTTGTTTCCTCCCTAACTATTCTGTATTAGTTACAGGTTATCCTTATGTCTTCCTTGTGTTGTTTGTTAGTGTCAATGTCTTGTGTTGTATTCCTTGTGGGTGTATATTTACTCTTGTGGTCCTTAGTTTTTTAAAATTGTAATTCTGGTTGAGCTAGATAAATCAGTCACCTAAAGACCACATATTAAATCTATTTTTAATTAATCAATTAACAATAAAGTAGAAGAAAAAAAAAATATATATTTTAAGGGAGATTGTTGAAAGCAAATCTTTGGGAGTGGACAGCTCTTGTCATTCATTGTCTTATAGAAAATCATTTTGGAAAAGAGCATATTGAATCCATGACATTTGCTTAACAAAAATATCAGTACCTTCCAAATAATAATTTTAATAATTGTGTCATACAGTAAAAACAAACAAACAAAAAAAGCTTACCTTGAAAATAATTTAGACATTATGTTATTAATGGAGTTGAGACTTAAACATGATGTCATGTCATATTTCAAATACACTTGAGTTTAACTGCAATAAGTATTTATCTTGTTATCAGCTCTGACAAATGTTGAGAAAACAAGAAAAAAAGAACCCCTAAAAACTGTTTTGAAATCAAATATAACAAAAATGGTATTAGGTAAAAGGTAATATATTTGGAGCTATTGAATGCCCACTTCTCTATTGTTCATTGACAATTTATTGCCTGAGTCTAGACCGATTACTCACTCGAACACCCACATTCTCCCTCAGCAGACTCATAAATTCAGAGTGGTGTTTGACCTGTGGTCTCGTCAATATCTCCATGAAGTTTGTTTGTTTACCCTTTCTTTAGTAACCTGGCAAGAGAGCGGGATTTTAATTTGTTCAGCTATTGACGGGAACTGCTTGCTGCTCAGGCTATTGGACTTCAATAACAGTCACAGTCAACAGAACAATGGAGATGGGGTTTTACTGTAGGGAAGCACCACACCACAGCTCATTATGTGGCCTGTCATATTACAGTTGACGATTCTATGAAAGCAAGAGAGATTTTGTGGCTGAAGCAGCTGTAAAGTGAATGAAATCATTACATAAATTATATGTAATAGTTAATCATAATCACATACTGTATGAAGACATTTAGAAGTGGTATTATATGTCAATAAATATAATGTCTCCCAAGAAGACATACAAATATGTTATATAATATAAAATCCATTTCTAAGAACATGCTTATGGATCATATAGGCAAAGTTAGTGTTATGATTGTCACTAGGACTGGACCCAAAATGCAGAACTCAGGCAAGCTGGATTGTGAAAAATACAAGTGTTTATTTAGAGTGAACTCCGTGGTAATGGCGCCGTGGGTAACGAGCGGAGCAGTCCCTCTTTCCAGTGTCCTTCCACAGAGGGTAACTGGAGCTCAGGCAAAGGCAGGCAGGTTCAGCAGCAGACAGGGAAGCGATCAGCACGAGAGCAGGAAGCATGCACGGCAAACTCTGAATCTAGATGAAAACACACAAGGACGTCAGCTTGACACACACAAAGACAAGCAAAACAAAAACATGCTTGAGGAGCCACGGACTCAGTGTACCACTTAAAACTGAAGTACGATCTGGCAACGAGTAGGAGAGAATCCGGAGTCTTTATAGGAGAGGGTTGATTATTGAGTGGCTTCACCTGGTGCTGCCTGCAGAATGGAAACCCCGCCCACATTCACCCACAAGACACAAACAAGGGGAAGAGACACAGGAGGAGGAGCAACAGACAGGGAAATGACAAAACACACACAAAGAGGGAGAGGAGAGGGCTGCCATGATGAGGATCATGACAGTTAGCATCACTTACAAATACATAAATAAACTTGCTTCTTCTTAAAAATAGAAGTGAAGTAAATAATAATTTTAAAGTATTCAAGGACCAAAAAAGTAGACCACATCACTCCAGTTCTTAGATCTCTACACTGGCTTCCTGTCTGTCAGAGAATAGACTTTAAAATCCTGCTGATGGTTTATAAATCACTGAATGGTTTAGGCCCAAAATACATTGCTGATCTGCTACTACTTTATGAACCACCTCGACCTCTGAGGTCATCAGGTACTGGTCTGCTTTCAGTCCCTAGAGTCAGAAGGAAACATGGTGAAGCAGCGTTTAGTCATTATGCACCACATATCTGGAACAAGCTCCCTGAAAGCTGTAGGTCTGCTCCAACTCTCACCTCTTTTAAATCAAAGATTAAGACTTTTTTATTTACCTCTGCCTTCCTATCTTAGATTATTTTAACCCACTTTAAATTAAAATTTTAATGTAATTTTTAATATATTTCTAATTTTCCTTTTCTTTTCTGTTTTATCATATTTGTCATTTTAATTATGTTCTTTTATGCTTGTCTGAATGTCTCCAATGCTTTTAATGTTTTAATGTAAAGCACATTGAGTTGCCCTCGTGTATGAAATGCGCTATACAAATAAAGCTGCCTTGCCTTGCCTTGCCTGCCTTGCCTTGCCTATTCATATGCCACTTATAAATTCAAGGTGGAAGCCTGGCCTACCCTAAAATATTTTGAAATCTTTACAAATGTGAGAGACCCAACACGGCAACAACTAATGGCATATTCAACATTTTTGTATTTAAAGTGTACCATAGGCATTTCTCGCCCATTTTTGGGGGTGCTGAAGCACCTCTAAATTGAATCCCAGCACCCCTAAAAATTGAGAGATTTTTAATTTATTTTTACTTTATGTCCTATTTAACAAGCTAGAAAAGTTTCAAAACCATACAGTACTTGGTAGAAACATAATATTTTAACAACAAAAATACAGCAGCTCCACCGCATTTTACATGTTGTGCATTGCATTTCAAATAAAAGTCCAAAAAATATCCAAAATTTTTGGTATTTCTGGTACTCACTATAGGGGGCTGGTTTACTCCAGAAACATACATGCTGTTTATGTGTATGTTGAGGAGCCGCTGTATCAACATGAGTTGTCTTTTCCCAGAAATTAGGGTTACCTTTTGATTCCAATCCACTTCTCTTTTGCTGTGGCTCAGCATTTAAATAACCTTTATCAGAGTTGATGGTTTAGTCACAGTCTTTCCCAAAAAGTGTTATACTTTTCTTTCATTTCTTTACATTTCTTTCACAAATGTGAGAATGAAATTGCCTTAACATGTACAAAACAGTGAAATTAATCCTGCCCAGCTCAGCACCCCTAAACATCCGATCCTAGAACCGCCCATGCAGTGTACAACGAGAGGGTCAGCACATGCACATCACACACAAACAGGTTCCATTCACCATTCATAGGTGGTAGAAATTAAATAAGAAAAGTAATGTACGTCCCTCTTGCAGCATTTGCTTACACAGCCTATTTCCATAATACAGTTTTGAATAAGCACAGTAATGGCAGTGTTGGTGTTAAGAGCATCTGTCTTAAAAAATAAATGAGGTATTTATCAGTCCTGGAATCGGGAGAAGCAACATCTCTGGCAGTGGATTAGTTAAGTACAAATTCAAAAACATCAATGCATCATTTGAACAAAGTCTTTCCAAATTGCAGGTTATTCAACATAACACAAATACATTTAGGGCAAGAAAAACCTGTTACCTAAAAGCTTTGATTCAAACAGCACTTCATGTCAACATTATAAAGATTAGCAGTCTATTTTTAGGTCTGATCTCCATCTGGAAACAACATACGGTAGTGTACAACAGGCTTACAGGATATGAACGTCTTTTTCTAGGTTGGAATGAATCCAGATGTAGACGTCTGCCAAGCTTGTAGATAATGCTTTTATGTGGTTCTGGTGCTTTGGAATAATGTTCAATCATAAACACCCATCTGCCGGCTTTACTCTTGACAAGGCCCTCAGTGGTCTTTCACAGCCTCTCCGACTGTGATCTACAACTTATATGTCTTATGGAGCATCACGGCCATTAAAAACTTCTGAGCTCTGTAGCTGGAATCAATAATGCATTATGTTTTGCTCTACCAACTTTCTCGCAGCTCATTGCAAAAAAGACTTCATTGGGAACAGTTCCAAGGGTAAGTTGGGAGACAGGACAGATGTATAAGAAGAATAGGTTATCACAGTGGCTAAAGTTTAGTCATGTAGAGAAGAGCACAACTTTGTGTTTGATGATCTGTAAAATATCGCTGCTATAACTTAAACACAAGAAATACAGCTTGTTTTGTTGTACACATAAAAACCGTACTATATAACTTTTATTGGATTACCGTATGTTGCTTATACTACACTCAGTATTTGGCTGTACATTTAAGTACAGTGGGGCAAAAAAGGATTTAGTCAGCCACTGATTTTGCAAGTTCTCCCACTTAGAAAGATGAGAGAGGTCTGTAATTTTCATCAGAGGTACACTTCAACTATGAGAGACAAAATGAGAAAAAAAATCCAGGAAATCACATTGTAGGATTTTTAAAGAATTTATTTGTAAATTATGGTGGAAAATAAGTATTTGGTCAATAACAAAAGTTCAACTCAATACTTTGTAACATAACCTTTGTTGGCAATGACAGAGGTCAAACGTTTCCTGTAAGTCTTCATCAGGTTTGCACACACTGTAGCTGGTATTTTGGCCCATTCCTCCATGCAGATCTCCTCTAGAGCAGTGATGTTTTGGGGCTGCCGCTGGGCAACACGGACTTTCAACTCCCTCCACAAATGTTCTATGGGGTTGAGGTCTGGAGACTGGCTAGGCCACTCCAGGACCTTGAAATGCTTTTTACGGAGCCACTCCTTCGTTGCCCGAGCGGTGTGTTTGGGATCATTGTCATGCTGGAAGACCCAGCCACGTTCCATCTTCAATGCTCTCACTGATGGAAGGAGGTTTTGGCTTAAAATCTCACGATACATGGCCTCGTTCATTCTTCCCTTAACACGGATCAGTCGTCCTGTCCCCTTTGCAGAAAAACAGCCCCAAAGCATGAGGTTTCCACCCCCATGCTTCACAGTAGGTATGGTGTTCTTGGGATGCAACTCAGCATTCTTCTTCCTCCAAACACGACGAGTTGAGTTTTTACCAAAAAGTTCTATTTTGGTTTCATCTGACCACATGATATTCTCCCAGTCCTCTTCTGGATCATCCATATGCTCTCTGGTAAACTTCAGACGGGCCTGGACATGTACTGGCTTAAGCAGGGGGACACGCCTTTGTTACTTTGGTCCCAGTTCTCTGCAGGTCATTCATCAGGTCCCTCCTTGTAGTTCTGGGATTTTTGCTCACCGTTCTCATGATCATTTTGACCCCACGGGATGAGATCATGTGTGGGGCCCCAGATCGAGGGAGATTATCAATGATCTTGTATGTCTTCCATTTTCTTACAATTGCTCCCACAGTTGATTTATTCACACCAACCTGCTTGCCTATTGTAGATTCACTCTTCCCAGCCTGGTGCAGGTCCACAGTTTTCTTCCTGGTGTCCTTGGACAGCTCTTTGGTCTTGGCCATGGTTGAGTTTGGAGTGTGACTGTTTGAGGCTGTGGACAGGTGTCTTTTATACAGATAACCAGTTCAAACAGGTGCCATGAATACAGGTAACGAGTGGAGGACAGAAGAGCTTCTTAAAGAAGAAGTTACAGGTCTGTGAGAGACAGAAATCTTGCTTGTTTGTGGGTGACCAAATACTTATTTTCCACCATAATTTACAAATAAATTCTTTAAAAATCCTACAATGTGGTTTCCTGGATTTTTTTTTCTCATTTTGTCTCTCATAATTGAAGTGTACCTCTGATGAAAATTACAGAAGTAGTAGTAAGTAGGAGAACTTGCAAAATCAGTGGTTGACTAAATACTTTTTTGCCCCACTGTATATACACAATAAGGATCATCTGAACATTTTAGAAACACTGTATCATGTCTACATCACATAACACAGTTAAACACAATGAAATACAATGAAAAGCATGCTTTGCTTTATATCTGTTTTATTTCTCCTTCTATCTGTTGTTTCAAAATGACCACCAGACTTGCCTCACATCATCCATACATTATTTCAACTTATGGATTATACTTTGTCACTGTCTCGCTTTGTTCTCTATCCATACATCACTTTTTGATGCCATGTCTCGCAATAAAAGTGACAAAAAATAATGAAAAACATGACTTATGTGAAGGATTTCATAAGCTTCCCATCTTGATTTGTCCTGCTGCTAAAGGCTGTCAATAAAACCTCTGGCTATTGTAAGAATGCCAACCATTTTCTTTCAAAGCTGAATGTTGTTTTTATAGACTGCTTGACAAATTTGCCTCTTTGAAGTATAAAAAAACATATGGATCCCAGTTTTCACTGCAGCATAATCACAGTATAACACCCCCTGAAGGAAAAACCAACCTTGAAGTTATATTTTTACTTAAATCAAACTCTTTTTGGTGTTTCTGAAATGTTTTCTTCTTGAAAAAGGCTCTAAATCTGACAAAAAACACGAAATCTATACTAATCCCTGCACCCCAGACTGAGAAAAGTCTAGGACCATTTCTGTTATTAGTCTGGTCCTCCATCAGTTCATCACTTCACTGGAACAGGAGAATTGCCTCCTTAGTGAAGGTGAATCTGATCAATTCCTGGGTCAAGCAAGGGCAGAAGGGAAATGAGATCCTCCTCTGAGTCAATACAATGTTGCTAACAGAAAAGACCTCTCTCCGAGCCAATACCTTGACTTGTTGAATGCAGGTATAACAAACAATGTTATTGATGGCTGCTTTCCATTTTAATTCTGTCTGCTCTTGAATAGTGATCCCCGCACCTCTTTTCAAGTTTACCCCCATAACTCTAATAAATTGTCTCAATACCCCTTCAAGAATGCCATCCTTCATGTTCTAAATATATACCCTGACTGGATTGTACACAGCATTCATTCAGCACAACATTCATTATTTAAATGTGAATACTACTACAATATTTTTTCATACATGTGTGTAGGTTTGTTTGGTTAAGTTTGCATTCAAACAAAGGAGCCGTTTTGGTTTACAACTACGATTCCACGTCATCTGGGTGCCCTGTGTTCCATGAGCGCCATGTACAGTCATGGCCAAAAGTTTTGAGAATGACACAAATATTACATTTTCACAAAGTCTGCTGCTTCAGGGTTTTTAGGTGTTTTTGTCAGATGTTTCTATGGTATAATGAAATACAATTTCATAAGTATCAAAAGCTTTTATTGAGAATTACACAGAATTCATGCAATAAGTCAATATTTGCAGTGTTGACCCTTCTTTTTCAAGACCTCTGCAATTCTCCCTGGCATGCTGTCAATCAACTTCTGGACCAAATCCTGACTGATGGCAGTCCATTCTTGCAGAATCAATGCTTGGAGTTTGTCAGAATTTGTGGGTTTTTGATTGTCCACCCGCCTCTTGAGGATTGACCACAAGTTCTCAATGGGATTAAGATCTGGGGAGTTTCCTGGCCAAGGGCCCAAAATCTTAATGTTTTGTTCCCCGAGCCATTTTGTTATGACTTTTGCTTTATGGCAAGGTGCTCCATCATGCTGGAAAAGGCATTCTTCATCACCAAACTGCCCTTGGATGGTTGGGAGAAGTTGCTCTCGGAGGACGTTCTGGTACCATTCTTTATTCATGGCTGTGTTTTAGGCAAGATTGTGAGAGAGCCCACTCCCTTGACCGAAAAGCAACCCCACACATGAATGGTCTCAGCATGCTTCACTGTTGGCAAGAGATAGGACTGATGGTAGCGCTCACCTCGTCTTCTCCGAACAAGCCTTCCTCCAGATGCCCCAAACAATCGGGGCCTTCTGCAGAATGTCAGTCTGTCCCTGATGTTTTTACTGGAGAGAAGTGGCTTCTTTGCTGCCCTCCTTGACACCAGGCCTTCCTCCAAAAGTCTTTGCCTCACTGTGCGTGCAGATGCATCCACACCTGCCTGCTGCCATTCCTGAGCAAGCTCTGCACTGGTGGTGGCCCGATCCCGCAGCTGTAACACCTTCAGCAGACGGTCCTGGCGCTTGCTGGACTTTCTTGGGCGCCCTGGAGCCTGTTTGGCAACAATTGAACCTCTCTCCTTGAAGTTCTTGATAATTCGATAGACGGTTGACTGAGGTGCAATCTTACTGGCTGCTATAAACTTCCCTGTTAGGCCCTTTTTGTGCAATGCAATGATGGCTGCACGTGTTTCCTTGCAGGTAACCATGGCTAACAGATGAGGAACAATGGTGTCATGCACCATCTTCCTTTTAAAGTGTCCAGTCACTCAATCATGACAGATTGATCGCCAGCCTTGTCCTCATCAACACCCACACCTGTGTTAATGTGTGACACCTGTGTGTCATTGAAATGATGTTAGCTGGTCCTATTGTGGCAGGGCTGAAATGCAGTGGAAATGTGTTTTTGGTGATATAGTTCATTTTCAAGGCAAAGAGGGACTTTGCAATTAATTGCAGTTGAGCTGATCACTCCTCATAACATTCTGGAGTATATGCAAATTGCCATTATAAAAACTGAAACAGCAGACTTTGTGAAAATTAATAGTTGTGTCATTCTCAAAACTTTTGGCCATGACTGTACTCCTGAACTGTTCTGTGCCCACTGGAGTCAATGCACATGTTTCCACAAGAAGGTGCATCTCATGGCCATCCTGGAAGTGTCTTTACGCTCCGCTGCAGATAGTCGTCAGGCCAATTTTCAAAAGAGACCGTGTCTAGAATGTGTGAAGCTGAGCAGAGCAGATCAACCTGGACAGGAGTTCAGACACAGGAATGACATGAAGCATCCAGACAGTTTCTTAATACAACACATCGTACAGATTCATTACCATATGTTAAATAGTATAGATGTTATAGATGCAAGTTCTAATTAGAATTGGCGCCATTGAAATATCTACTCTCAGCTAATCATTTGCACCATGATGACCAATCAGGATGGAGATCCTCCGGGAACAGACACATATGAAGGTTGCACTGGTGAAGGTTCATTCATCTGGAAATAAAGGAAACATTGATTGTGCCTGTGTGCTGCAACCCTGATCTGTGGGACACCACCTGCTTTTTTTTTATTGAAACAGGAAGAAAAGGGAGCTCACTTTGAGGGAAGTGAGTGAGTTGGTCATATTATGTGGTAAATTGTGAAAACCTCTGTCTTTTGTTTTGAGCTTTCAGTTGTACAAGCAAGTTTGCATTGTCCTCAATTAGCATCACCGGCCTCTCTTCTTTCGCACAAATGAAGCAAGCAACTTATGTTATTCCAATCTGGTGTGATCACGAAATTAGACTTATTTTGGACCCATTTCTCATCACTACTTTAACATCTCTGATGATTTGCATAATGGGATTATGCAAAATGTCTAAATGTGCTGACAGTCTAAAGTACATGAAGAGCCGGTGCCATTCTTGAGTTTAGTTTATTGAGTTTTCCACCTCGCAGCTACAGTAGAAGTGCCTCTTATATAAGTCTCCCTGGTTGGGAAGTAGATTCAGGGCATTGTGCATGCTGGCTCACAGCATGACTTACTGTCATGCATAAATGGAAATAGGCTGTCATCAGTATCATTAACACATCTGTGTCTTTTTAGTATTACAAGTTACATACCTGCTGTGTCAAAGGCTTACAGCAACAGTCTTCCATTAATTACCATCATTACATTCACCTGCTGGGATGATCTCACCTGATCTGGATAAATACAGTGATGAAGGTCGAAGCAGAGGTGATTCAGCATTTACTTTAGAGCTAATGAAGTCCGACCTGCAGAGAAGACTGTCCTTTCATTTTTCTTTTTAAGGACCTGTGCTGCCTTTCTCTTATTTTTATTTTTGGTTGAGCACTCATCACAGACTTGTTCAGTGAAGCACACTTCAATTTCCACACAACGTATGCAATACATATAAGAATTATGTGAAATATTTAGAGTGCATTTGACACCATATGGTGCTCAACAAATATCTATGAATCAGAAGACTGATTGGCTTATGTCATTAGGGCTGCATATGTTTTTTTTTATGCGTGTCTATGTCAGTGTCACAATCACAAGGAAATCAAGCTAAAATAACATGTTTTATTCTGTTTAGACAGAAATTTTAAAAAAGACAAGGTATATTATCCTCTCATAATGCCCATGTGCCAAAAACGACTTTAGAATCAAGAAATAGTTGGTTTCTCGATTCAACATTCCATGAAATATTAACATGTGGAGCAGCAGTCACTCAGCAGTCAGGAATAAGAAATCAGTGCTCAGAGGAGAGTCAACTAAAAAAAAAAGAATTCGAGTTCTACTCTTAATGAAACGCCTGCTCAGAAAGGGAATGAAGGATATGGAGGTGGAAGTGGCTGAACGAAATTGAGTGTGTTATGCAGTGTGAGGGGGAGGTAGGTGCATTGGATCCACTCTTTTTTTTGCCCCCTGCTCCATGTTTCCCCTGCAAGGGTGGAACATGCATGAAAATCAGACAGTGGTCTGCAGGGCAAAGGTACTGCAATGAATCCCCTGTGTGTTACAGATAAAGAAACTCTGAAAATGAGTATGAGAGGGCATGGGAGGACATCATTCAAACCCAACTACACACTGGACGCTGGCTAAATCACACACATGCATATAAAGCCTTTTTGATATGAGCCAAATTAGAAGCACCTTCAGCAAACCTTTCAATAAAGAATTTAGAGCTTATGTCTGGAACTAATTCTGCTACATGAGAATAGAATTAATTTAATGTAGTTATTAATTTAGTTCTCTCAAATGAAAATGAATACATTTGTGATGAAGGGGCGGCTGTGGCTCAGTGAGTCAGTCATCTCTCAATCAGAAGGTACACAGTTAGAAGCCAGCTCCCACAGTCACATGCTAGAGTGTCCTTTGGGCAAAACAGTAAAGCCCCAAGTCCTGGTGCATAGTCAGAGGCATTAGAATGCATATGAGTGAAATTTGTTATGGCAACCTACTATAGCATCCACTGCCATTAATGTTGTGAATGTGGTGTGAATGAGAATAGTGTAAAGGCACTTTGAGAACTCATAGAGTAAAAAAGTGTTAAATAAAGACAAAACATTTATCAATCAATCAATCAATCAATCAATCAATCAATCAATCAATCAATCAATCAATCAATCAATCTTTATTTGTATAGCGCCAAATCACAACAAACGTTATCTCAAGACGCTTTTACAAACATATGAGGTCTAGACCACTCTATGTCAAATGATGAACAGAGACCCAACTTCAAGACAGGGTAAGACTCAGTCTGACCCCACCTTAATCCACCATGAGCATTGCACATCGCAGTATTTAGCTAGTTACAGTGGTGAGGAAAAACTTCCTTTAACAGGCAGAAACCTCGAGCAGATCCAGACTCATGTTAGACAGCCATCATGCCTTGACCGAGTTGGGTCTGGAAAGACAGATAGAGGGGAGTAAGAGAGAGAAGTGATAATGATGAGACGAGTAGTAGAAGCTGTTGCCGCTGGAGTCCAGCACGTCTGTATCAGCTGGAGTCCAGATCGTCCACAGCAGGAGGACGTCTACGGCAGCTCAGAGGAATCTACGAGACAATGGAGCTCAGGGACTCCAGAAAGGTCTATGGTTAGTAACTTCAATGGGACAGGCAGAGTTAAAGTAAGTGATGAAGGGGTTGGGGGGAAAGGGGGTGAGCTAGGATCCCAGTGTGTCAGCGCGCCAGTTCCCCCGGCAGTCTAGGCCTATAGCAGCATGACAAAAGCTGGTCCAAGCCTGATCCAGCTCTAACTATAAGCTTTATCAAAAAGGAAAGTTTTAAGTCTACTCTTAAAAGTGGAGAGGGTGTCTGCCTCCCGGACCCTGACTGGTAGATGATTCCAAAGGAGAGGGGCCTGATAACTGAAGGTTCTACCTCCCATACTACTTTTAGAGATTTTAGGTACAACTAGCAAGCCTGCATGTTGGGAGCATAGAGTTCTAGAGGGGTAATAGGGCACTATGAGCTCTTTAAGATAAGGGGGTGCCTGATTTTTAAGGGCTTTGAAGGTTAAAAGAAGGATTTTAAATTCTAGTCTAGATTTTATGGGGAGCCAGTGAAGAGAAGCTAACACTGGAGAGATGTGCTCCCTCTTCCTAGTTCTAGTCAATACTCGAGCTGCGGCGTTTTGAACTAGCTGAAGAATCTTTAGAGACTTATTGGGGCAGCCTGATAAGAGGGAGTTACAGTTATCTAACCTGGAGGTAACAAATGCATGGACTAGTTTTTCTGCGTCGCTCTGAGATAGAAAGTGTCTAATTTTAGAAATATTGCGCAAGTGGAAATAGGCTGACCTTGAGATTTGCTGAATTTGGGAGTTGAAGGATAAATTTACAATTTTACCATTTACTTGGTGGTACATTTTGGAATTTCTTTTACAACATTTTGCATCAACCATTTTAAAATATATTATTATTATTATTATTATTATTATTATTTTATCATGATTATAAATATTATAGAATTATCATTTTGTATGTATTCTAAAATATTTCATGATAACAAAATAAAAAAATGTTGCTTTCAAATCAGAAACATTTACTGTTGCCAGCATGTGTAGAGCATGAAAACAGTACTGCTCATGCTAATAAGAGAATTATATTACAACTAGGTCTGTTATTACCATTTTTTTTTTTTTCTCCTTTCTTTCTCTCTTGTCTGCATATATATTTCTGGTTTGTGTCATGTTTGTCACAAACTGTCAAATATTAATGCAATTTATTCTTGCAGCAAAAGAAAAGAAAGAAAACCTTTTTCTTCTGTGCTTGTGACTGTGTGCATGCAACCATCACCATCCCTCTTAGAACTCTGGCCTATCTTTTATTGGCAGCTAATATCATGTTCTGTAAAAGAGGGCGTGCACACCTAGGTGGGCCAAAAAATAAAAAATAAAAAAATAAGTGAAAGTGAAAGAAAGATTACATAAGGATATACAAAGGGACAGGGAGAGAGAAGGAGAGAGAGACCTAACACACTTAGATGGAGAGGGACCATCTCACCATGATGCCAAAAAAAATCCGTGGGGTGATACTAATGATTAAGCAACCCTTAGTGTCCACAATCATTACTGAAGCTTGGGTCGCAGAGGGTTGCCGCCGTGCTGTGTTCTATTTGTGTAACGAGACCACCACTGGTGCAGATGAAACCACTTGGGTCAGATCAGCCGAGCGGTACGGCCCGGCACCCGGGCCACGAGAGCAGTCAGTTATTACCATTTTATTACCAAGCTGTGTTTAATACTTGATTCTGATTGGCCTCAACTCATAACGAGGTGATTCATTCTCCAGATCAAAGTCAGTAATCTGACCCTGTGAGTCCAATTAAGTCAACCTTCAGAAAAGAGTTTGGGCACGTTTCACATCTGCCTGTTGACACTGTGGCAAAACTGCTTTTGTTAGCATACTGTCAGTTAGCAAAGTGGTGGATGCGGATGAAAATAAAATGTATGAGTTATTTATGAGTTATGTGGCAGAAAATAACTTAATCAGGTAATGCTGTCTTTGTATGCATCAGTTTGAAATGTAAATAAACATGTTGAGATTAATGTGAAATCGTTCCTCAATTGGCCTGGTAAGAATAAACCGTTGCCTTAGAAGTACTACGATCTGTGGGATCCGAGGGTCAACATTGTTTAGCTGCATAAATATATCATTTTTAAAATCACTGAATCATCTTTAAAACTGTATTTAGTGTCAACTTGTTTATGTCCTCTGTTGGCTACCGGGCATGGGCGGGCTGGGACTAAATACAGCCCTGTCCTCAGACCCAGCCCAGCCCACAGTAATCAGTGCATGGAAACACAAGAGCTCCCTGCCTTCATTTAAACTCATATCAACCAGGATATCACAATACCACTGGTGTTGAATTGATGTTGTGTTTACAGCAGAGGAGGATCAGATCATACCTGTAGAGATTGTGACATATTGAGTTCCTTGCAAGTATTCAATCTTCCCATTGAACCACTCATTTCACTGAACAATGGGACATATTTTACATAGTTGAGATTTTCATTCATAACAATATGAAGGAACATGAGCGCTAAACCACAATACATTTGCATGAAAACGAAAGAAAGAATAAACTGTTTTTGCAGAAGTATTCAATTACTTTCACATCGACAAACCACTACTCAATTAGGAATATAATTCAACCTACATAAGAAATCAAAGTATATTACTATTAATATATTCTATTGTACAGTTTATGGTTGTAAATGAACTGACACACAACTATCACTGGAAATCACTGACACACGTTTGTTTTCTCCTAAAAAAAAAAAAGATGTAGAATCTAATAATAAATAAAGCCAACATGTGAGAAAATTGAAGAGGGAATTGGGGAGAAAGCTGTTTGATAGCAATATGGCATCACACTGTTAAGTTCTGTTACATCATTGTGGATTTCACTGCAGGGACTGAGGGCAAAACTGAGGAGTCCTTACCTTATTGTCTATTATCTTGCCCTCTCTCCGTTCCCTCTTCCTCTGTCCTCTTTATCATCCTCCCCAAACTATCCTATTTGCTCTGAAATACACAAAAATTTTGTGTATTTGTATTCATCTTGACAACTGCATATAGTATCCCAGAAAAGCAATCAGAGTACATCAATACATTGTTTTCTTATGTAAAATTAGTGTGAATTGCACTACAATGAATGCAGGCAAAACAGAAACTGCCTTGGCATTATAATTCTGTACTGAATACATTTCCACTTTCTCACCTGGTTGTGCTGTCCTTCACCCCATCTCCATATCCTGCCCCTTCTCCTTCTCTCCCACTCTGTCTCTATCCTCTGCTCTCCATCTCAGTGTAGAATCATATAGGGAGTACAAATTGATCCCTTTCAATTTGTATCAAATATTGGGTTTTGTTGGCACTGAAGTCAGATGTCATCATATTGGTTTATTCAGAGGTGGACTTGCTGGTGTGTTTTTGATCATTGTCCTGCTGCATAACCCAAGTGCGCTTAAGCTTGAGGTCTTGAACTGATGGCCAGACATTCTCCTTCAGGATTTTCCAGTAGAGAGCAGAATTCATGGTTCCATAATTTACAGCAAGTCGTCCAGGTCCAGACGCAGCAAAGCAGCCCCAGAACATTACTCTACCACCACCATGTTTGACTGTTGGTATACTGTTCTTTTTATCAAATGCTGTGTTGCCAGATGTAACAAGATACACACCTTCCAAAAAGTTTAACTTTTGTCTCATCAGTCCACAGAATGTTTTCCCAGAAGTCTCTGGGATCATCAATGTTTTTAGTGAATGTGAGATGAGCCTTTCTCCCATGGATGCCATTTTTGCCCAGTCTCTGTCTTATTGTGGAATCATGGACACATAACTGAGGAAAGTGAGGCCTGCAGTTCTTTAGAAGTGGTTCTGGGTTCTTTTGTGACCTGGATGAGTCATCGCTGTGCTCTTGGAGTAAGTTTGGTAGGTATAAATCAGGAAGGGGCAAATACTATTTCACAGCACTGTAGATGACTTAGAAATAACCTTTTAGTTCCACAATATTCACATGCTAACTTACATGTGAATGTGATTGTTATTTCCATGCTTTTAAACGCGCCTTGTAAGCTGGATATGGGATAATTATTTTATACTCTTGCTTGTTTTCTTCTTTGTAGGACAACTAGGCTAATGAGCACATTCTCAGAGCTCTGCCTTACAGTGCACTGGTTTATTATGACATGCAGGACACTTTAATGTTGGTTATTTATTCCTCCTTGAACATAACAGGTAGGGAACCAAAACTACAAAGTTTGACAACGAGAAAATAAACTGACAATAACAGGCATGTGTTGCTGTCCTAGACTACTGGCTTTTCTGTGATTCTCCAGAATGTCCAGATGGCTAGTCTGCCCCTGTAGCGGGATAATAAAAGGATAATGTGAACAGGTTGTTATGAAGTGTAGAATCCTGATTAATAAATGATTCCCCAAAGCCAAACTTTTGCATTGTGGAAATGAGAAATGACCAGTTAACTCTGTCAAAAGCTTTTTCTGCATCGAGAGTGATTCTGATAGATGGCACTTGTTGTTGGGATGCATGGCTTTGGGAAATCATTTATTAATTGAATTCTATACACTGCACCCTCAGCCACAGTCATCACAAATGGACTAACCTCACAACGTTTCACACTGCACAGGGGGACTATGCAAGGATGCCCACTCTCTCTCTTCCTATTCACTGTTTTCATTGAACCTCTTGCAGCAGCCATCCGCCAAAACACCAATATCCATGGATTAAAGACACCAAATTAACACCATAAAATCAGCCTCTACGCTGATGACATATTGCTCTTTCTACAAATCCTCATTCATCTCTTCAAGAAACAGTTGAACTCAGAAACACACTCTAACATTTCTGATTAATCCATAAACTGGCATAAATCATAAATGCTCCCACAACATAGAAACAGATGGGATGTGGCCGCCCACAAACCACCTATTCCTTTATGTTAAAGCCATATTACATACCTCAGTATTAATATTTTCCCCAGGTTGTCATAGTTGCTTAATCTTAATTACACCCCATTACTCAAAACAATAAATGACAGCCTCCTCCGCTGGATGAACTTACCACTTTCCATAGTTTGCAGAATAGCAACAACTAAAAAGTTTGGAATCCAGACAGGGTGAGCATGAGCCCAACACAAAGCTATATTACAAGTCTTTGTTTGATGATTTTACGTCCCGCTGAAAAGCTCAGTTCATATTACAGATCTGGTTTGATCAAACGCTGAAACAATATATATCACAAAACCAGTCAACCAAAAGTGTATAAATCACAAGTCAATAACCTTTAATTTAATAGGAACCTTTCATTTCCAATCACATAGTAGCTTAACTTGTTTTCCACATATTGTTTTGCTTTTTTTCCTGACATTTTCTTCTAGTAGGTTTGTTCTGTTTCAGTTCACTGGACCGGAGCAGCAGTGGAACACAATTTAGACTCCAAAAACAAAACTAGTTTTTTTGATATGATTCTTAAAGTTATTGCAGAACTTCAAATATCAAATCAAAATTCAACAAAACTTTTTCTAGGAGAAGTCAACAGAAGGCTCAGCTGGGACACCAAGTGCTTTATTTTTAAGGAAGAAATGAAAACAAAAGCAGCAATTAAACCCAAGAAACACTAATAAATGCTATTTGATGCACCTTATATACTGTTATGAACATATTTTAAATGTGTAAGGTGTTCTAGAGTCTGAACGAGGATTTGCAAGCCACAGAAGCTTCTGAATTTATCAACACTAAACAGAAAATCACAGTTTAAAACAAGTCTTCATAAGCTGGAAAGAAATGGGTGTGCAAGCTTCTCTTCTTTTCACCCACAGCATGCATATCAGCTTGGCTTGGACAGCACTGTCTGTCCACAGTGACAGGGACCATCTGGTGTCATTTGTCCTCCAGCTGCAGTCTCATTCATATCCAGCTGATGGTTGATGTTTGTGCCTGCAGCCTGACAGTGAGTCCTTCCTCATCTCTGCTTGGAGTTATGCTTGTGGTTCACAAAAACATTTATTTTTGGCAAAGTTTTGGCTCTAATGCCTCTCAGACCTCCAATGTTGTTAAGTCGCTTTTTAATCTGCATCCTGCCGCCGTTTGCTAAATGTGATGTTTCAGTTTTGTGAATAGTTTTCAATGAATCCCCTTTGCATGAAATTTTCATTTAATTCCTGGTCTGAACAGGGTCAAAATGAAAAAGAAAAAAGTTCTATTTATCACATTATATAACACCAGAGCCCTTCGATGACACATGTGTTTTCATTATCTAACCAGAAGAGTCTGATGTATAATTCTGATGAGCAGCTCTTGGCTGATTGCCCTGTATCTTATCACCCAGTCTTCCATAATGTCAGTCAGCCAGCAGGTTTGAACTGCTCATATAGCAGCTGATTTTTTATCTGCGTCATTGTGAAGCCTGTCATTTAAAACAGAAATGAATACTTAAGTCTAATAGTGTGGATAAAACAGCCAACCCATCTTAATAAGAAATACTTAGACCAGGTTATTATCAAGAAAGTCATCCATGCTATTCACTCACCCAATTATTAATTAATTCAATACCTGAAGCACTATTTCCCTTTCTTTTTCATAGTACACCTTTTGTGATCCAATCCTCGAAGGAGATCTGACGAGAAAATTCTTAGAAACTTGACAGCCAAACCTACCATTACAAAGCATTCTGAAACAAAAACCCTGGATAATGTTTTACAAAAGTGTTCAGCTGTAATAATCATAGACTCAACTCGATCAATTTTTAATGCACTCCTCAGAGCTGTCACTGCATTTTAATCACTGACCTCAATTCTTCCTCTACTGACATCTCACTCTTCTTTTATCTCTGGTATCACTTATCTCTTTTCTGTCCTGATTACAACAAGAGAATATGACGAGAGGAGCAGCAATAGGGTTGGTTTAGTACACAGTATAACCTGCTTGTTTCAGAATGTACCTTTTTAACAGTTCAAAATAATAAGTATGCAACTAGTAATTATGTCAGTGAGGATTATTTTGCAATAAAAGGCTCAAATCAATATTCCTGTGGCATTGTCTGTTTGCGAACCAACCAAATAACCAACCAACCAACCACCAACCAACCAACCAACCAACCAACCAACACACCAACAACTAACCAACCAACCAACCAACACACCAACAACTAACCAACCAACCAACCAACCAACCAACAACTAACCAACCAACCAACCAACCAACCAACCAACACACCAACAACTAACCAACAACTAACCAACCAACCAACCAACAACTAACCAACCAACCAACCAACCAACCAACCAACCAACCAACAACTAACCAACCAACAACCAACCAACAACTAACCAACCAACCAACCAACCAACCAACCAACAACTAACCAACCAACAACCAACCAACCAACCACCAACCAACCAACCAACACACCAACAACTAACCAACCAACCAACCAACACACCAACAACTAACCAACCAACAACTAACCACCAACCAACCAACCAACCAACCACCCAACCAACACACCAACAACTAACCAAACAACCAACCAACCAACACACCAACAACTAACCAACCAACAACCAACCAACCAACCAACACACCAACAACTAACCAACCAACCTACCAACCAACCAACCAACACACCAACAACTAACCAACCAACAACCAACCAACCAATCAACCAACACACCAACAACTAACCAACCAACCAACACACCAACAACTAACCAACCAAGCAACCAACCAACCAACAACTAACCAACCAAGCAACAAACCAACCAACACACCAACACACAGACATCTAACCAACCAACCAACCAACCAACCAACCAACCAACCAACCAACCAACCACCAACCAACCAACCAACCAACCAACACACCAACACACCAACAACTAACCAAGCAACCAAGCAACCAAGCAACCAACACACCAACAACCAACCAACCAACCAACCAACCAACCAACCAACCAACCAACACACCAACACACCAACAACTAACCAAGCAACCAACCAAGCAACCAACCAACCAACCAACCAACACACCAACAACTAACCAACCAACCAACCAACACACCAACAACCAACCAACCAACAACCAACCAACCAAATAACCAACCAACCAACCAACACACCAACAACTAACCAACCAACAACCAACCAACCAACCAACCAACCAACCAACCAACACACCAACAACTAACCAACCAACCAACCAACCAACCAACCAACCAACCAACCAACCAACCAACCAACCAACCACCCAACCACCCAACAACCAACCAACCACCCAACCAACAACCAACCAACCACCCAACCAACAACCAACCAACCAACCAACCAACTAACCAACTAACTAACTAACTAACTAACTAACCAACTAACCAACTAACTTATCAATTAAATAAGACCCCCTAGCCCACTTTCTTCAAACAAGGATTAAAAACACAAAAAATCGTACATAAAAGACTCAATAAAAGCAGGAGCTGACCAGCTGTTGAAATGCTATCATGAGATCTTAATGAGAAAAAAACAGAGGTAAAATAAAATGTGAAAATTAAAGAGAATTAATCAGCAAAGATTGAGGTAACAAAGAGATAAAGATAACAAAGACAACAAAGAACTAAAAGATTATTCCTGGAAAAGAGAACAAGATAAATAAGCACCCTCTATAAGAGAAGAAGACAATAAAAAGGTGAAGACAATAAACTAAAACAAAGGGAGTAAAATACTAAAACTTTGAAATAAATAATCAAATAATTATAGGGTCTCAGAAATTAACTCAAAAACATTGAACTTCGAATAGTAATGGCCACTTAAAGAAAATATTGGTCAAACCAGTGCAGTGCAACAACTTGTGCTGTACACATGTGAAACAAATAAACTAAACTGTTATTATAAAAAAAACTCTGAGAGGACGTGTGTGTGTGGTTTTATAGAAAAGTTGTTCTCACTGTTGCTTCGCATGCTTGTTGAGACATTATTAAACACAGGTCAGACAACCAAAGCACAGTTATTGGAGGTCACGGCTGGACCTAAGTCTAGGTCACCTGAGACTGTACATTTCTCAAAGGAGTTTTAAAACACAACTGGAAGCTCTCCTTAGCTGTTAACCTCTAACAGTCCATGCTCAGCAGTATATTACATCTCTGTTCAGCTTTCAGAGCACACAGAAGGTTAACTAATACAACCTCTGTTTCTCATTCTTCACAACAGCAAAACTTGGTCAAGCCATGATTGTACAGTCATGGCCAAAAGTTTTGAGAATGACACAAATATTACATTTTCACAAAGTCTGCTGCTTCAGGGTTTTTAGGTGTTTTTGTCAGATGTTTCTATGGTATAATGAAATACAATTAGAAGCATTTCATAAGTATCAAAAGCTTTTATTGAGAATTACACAGAATTCATGCAATAAGTCAATATTTGCAGTGTTGACCCTTCTTTTTCAAGACCTCTGCAATTCTCCCTGGCATGCTGTCAATCAACTTCTGGACCAAATCCTGACTGATGGCAGTCCATTCTTGCATAATCAATGCTTGGAGTTTGTCAGAATTTGTGGGTTTTTGATTGTCCACCCGCCTCTTGAGGATTGACCACAAGTTCTCAATGGGATTAAGATCTGGGGAGTTTCCTGGCCAAGGGCCCAAAATCTTAATGTTTTGTTCCCCGAGCCATTTTGTTATGACTTTTGCTTTATGGCAAGGTGCTCCATCATGCTGGAAAAGGCATTCTTCATCACCAAACTGCCCTTGGATGGTTGGGAGAAGTTGCTCTCGGAGGACGTTCTGGTACCATTCTTTATTCATGGCTGTGTTTTTAGGCAAGATTGTGAGAGAGCCCACTCCCTTGACCGAAAAGCAACCCCACACATGAATGGTCTCAGGATGCTTCACTGTTGGCAAGAGACAGGACTGATGGTAGCGCTCACCTCGTCTTCTCCGAACAAGCCTTCCTCCAGATGCCCCAAACAATCGGAAAGGGGATTCATCAGAGAAAATGACTTTACCCCAGTCCTCAGCAGTCCAGTCCCTGTACCTTCTGCAGAATATCAGTCTGTCCTTGATGTTTTTACTGGAGAGAAGTGGCTTCTTTGCTGCCCTCCTTGACACCAGGCCTTCCTCCAAAAGTCTTCGCCTCACTGTGCGTGCAGATGCACTCACACCTGCCTGCTGCCATTCCTGAGCAAGCTCTGCACTGGTGGTGGCCCGATCCCGCAGCTGTAACACCTTCAGGAGACGGTCCTGGCGCTTGCTGGACTTTCTTGGGCGCCCTGGAGCCTGTTTGGCAACAATTGAACCTCTCTCCTTGAAGTTCTTGATAATTCGATAGATGGTTGACTGAGGTGCAATCTTACTCGCTGCTATAAACTTCCCTGTTAGGCCCTTTTTGTGCAATGCAATGATGGCTGCACGTGTTTCCTTGCAGGTAACCATGGCTAACAGATGAGGAACAATGGTGTCATGCACCATCTTCCTTTTAAAGTGTCCAGTCACTCAATCATGACAGATTGATCGCCAGCCTTGTCCTCATCAACACCCACACCTGTGTTAATGTGTGTGACACCTGTGTGTCATTGAAATTATGTTAGCTGGTCCTTTTGTGGCAGGGCTGAAATACAGTGGAAATGTGTTTTTGGTGATAAAGTTCATTTTCAAGGCAAAGAGGGACTTTAAAGGGACTTTTGCTCAACTGCAATTAATTGCAGTTGAGCTGATCACTCCTCATAACATTCTGGAGTATATGCAAATTGCCATTATAAAATCTGAACAGCAGACTTTGTGAAAATTAATAGTTGTGTCATTCTCAAAACTTTTGGCCATGACTGTAATTAGATGAGAGTCTAACCTAAGTTGTGCAACACACCAAGTGATTGGTCCATTGTATTCTTTAACAGTATCATTGAATTCTAAAATATATAAAGACGAGTTTCACCAATGTTTCACCAACAGAATCTTTTTTTTAAATTATTTATTCTTTACTTTAATTTTCTTTTTAGCCAGCTCTGTGGACCAAGGCTTTACCTACAACTGTTGTGATAGTCAACTAGTCATGGATTATAGAAACAAACAAATAATCAGATAGGGAATTGCACAATTAGATAATGGTTCTTATTTGGTGATCAGCTTTATAATTTAACATCACTCTTTTAAGGATAGTTACAAGGTAAAGCTTTTAAGATGAGGAACCGAAAATGTTAAACCCACACAGATGTGGCTCTAACTTTGGACTGTTCAGCTGTATGTCTCAGTTGATGTTTAAAAAAGAGATGTCAAACCCCTTGTCTTTACTGATGTGCTCCTATGACAAGCAACATGCAGCTTACGGATCTTGCAGGCAGTCCTTTTCTTTGCAGCATTAAGGGTACGATGCTTCCAGACTTAAAGCTGGGGTTGGTAGTCTCAGAAAACTAGCATGAATTTGAATGTAGCATGTCTTCAGGACTCCGTCTAACCCCTCCCCCCCTTCCCCTCGGAGCTCCTGCAAAGCGACGCCCCCGCTCACATGCACAAGCGCTGCTGATTCATGACCTTATGATTATGACTGATTCAAAACCGGTCCTCACCAAAACATTCTCATAGTGAAAGTTAAAAACACAAACAAACATGGCTGCTGTTAGTACTCACAACTGTCATGCCAGCATTATCCAGTTGTACTGGTGACATGATATCAGGAGAAAAGTTATAACATATATATAATACTGTAACAGCTCTACTGTTTGTTAAACGTGTTCAGTGTAGATGTTCTTAATTCCTACAGTGTTGACAGTCAGTGAAGGCATCAGGAGAGGTGTAGACTCAGAGTGTGTGAGCGGGAGAGAGGAGAGACAAGAGGAGAAGTTCTTCATTCATTCAAACATTGATTGTTGTTTTGTTGGTTGGCGTGATCACGGCCGACAGTGACCGGGTATTAAAACTCAACGTGTTCACGAATCGGCTCGTCATCCCTACAGCGTCCGGACAGACGCTACAACACATCTACATTTCTGTAGGACTTACTAAATGTCATTCAGTCTTCTGCTTGTCTGAGCCCCCGTGGTGAGAGCTTTTTAGACTCTGATCCGGACTACAGTCCTGAGCAAAGACCCTCATCGGGTCAGAGGGGACAGGCCCGAGGTCGAGCGAGAGGGGCAGTCAGTAGAGTCAGGGGAAGCAGAGGCAGGGGACGGGGAGTGCATGCTGGGGAAATGTACACACAGGAGGTGGGCAGAATGGCAGGACAGGATTTGATTGGTTTCAAATTTTGGGACCCAAAAACAGTGATTGGTTGGTGTTTTCCCAGGTTTACTCCGGCTGTAGATAGCAGCTCTTTTTCACTCTTTTTTAAGAACACATTATGTATTGATTGCCATCAGGACATAAAGATCATTTTAACCAGTATGACAAAAAGTGGATCTAAATCTGATTACCAACCCCAGCTTTAAGAAAGTTGATGACCTGATGGTAACAACAACACTTCCATCTTGCTATGTTTACCTGCTGCTTTCCATTTGATCTTTTGCATCTGCCTCACAGTAGAGATAGTCACTCCTCAGTAGTTTATTTTGATATGTTTTGTTTTCTTGTTCCCTCCCAGCTGCTGTTTTTGCATGCAGAACTCTCATTATATAAGGTGACAACTGTTAAATTGGCGTGCCACTGATTTTGTAATGTTTTATTTTTGACTATGTCAGTGAATTGTTGCACCTCTACAGTGGACAAAGTGATATGTCTCATCTTTTTGCTTATCTGGTTCTGTACATACACGAGTATTGCCCTTTAAAGTAAAACAACACTGTCAAGTGTATCACTTAGAGTGAATCTTTACCATGTAAATGTGAATAGACACTTCTGGTCTGCGTGCTGTGATAAATCTACTGATACCAGCCCACTGGCAACAATTACAAGCATTAAAAATGACTGCATAAAGAGAAGCATTTCATATTGTACAGTAAGTCTGCATCAGGCTGTAACAAAGCTCGGCCATCACGCCGCCTTTGTATTTACATTGAACCTGCAAGCCTTAAAGTTGGTGTCCTAGTGTGTGATTGTACATTGCAAGACGCCATTGCTACTACCCCTGATGTCAGCTAAGTGGCAGGATGACTTGATATATCATTATGCCTCTGTGACATTTACATTGAAGGTGAGACATCACAGAATAAAAGTCCTGCCCTTTTACAAAAGGTTCTAAAGTAAATCTTCTCCTTGATGGTCTCATTTGCTTATAAAGAGGGATCAGTATGAGTTTCAGTGCGTTTCATGACAAGTTGAAAACTCCTTACAGGAGCTTTTAAGTGAAACTGTGAAGGTTTTATTGAAATCCCACACTAGAGTGAAAATTAAAATCAACAGATTTTCAGCTTGAATGCTCAAACTCAATTACTCGTGATTTCCACTTCCAAGTTTTATATAAATGCTGACTACTCATACAGACTGGCTGCTATTCATTCATGCAGAGTTGATTATCATGCAATTGAAGCTTTAATGTCAGACATACTTTATGACTGTAATATTCATTTCAAACTCTTTCAAAGTCATTGTGAGGATACTGTGCCAGATTTCTCTATTTTAATATCTTTTCTGCCAACTCACTTTAGACCTGGCTCTATTACTGCATCTGACCTGACCCAGTCTGGCGGGGAGTGCTGACTGGATAATGAACACAGAGTTTAGGTGAGCCTGATCTGGTATCAGTTCTACAGACTCTCCGCTCAGGTGAAGCCAGCAGTGAAGCAGATCTCATATCAGTCTCAAAAGCTATTTCACCCCACAGCTAACAAGCACAGGGCACCAGAGACCACTCACTCGTCAGCCGTTTCTTTCACCACCGGGGACATGTTCCTCTGAACTTTTAATAACCTTTAAACTGCTATTTGATTGGAGGTCATGGGCCTGTGGGCAGGTACTCTCTAATGGGCTCATTTTCTCTCCTCCTCATGGTGACATTTTAGGTCCTCACATGTCTGTCACTCTGCCCTCCTGCTGACTGTAGCTGTCTCCAGCAGCCACAGAGACACAGCTCCCACTGAGAAAAAGCATTCAGAGCCTCCCAAATTCAATTTCATCGTTAAGTGCTTGGAAGTCATCCTCTCTGATAATAGGAATTATTAACATTGCAGTAGATTTGTTGTGTTTTGCTTGGCATGTTTTTTTTTGCTATCTAGGAAATGAGTTTGTTGACTTGACTTCTTTTTTTCACATTCAAGAGTGTTCAAAGAATTTATTAAGTGGAGGATGAAGGCGATAAACCAAATAAAAAAGACAAACAATTCACATTTACTTTACACAGTAAAGGAGTGTCTTTCAATACTGACATACAATCAGGTTCAGCTCCAGCAACTCTGCTACCTTGGGTAGTTTAAAATTGAAGAGTTGAAACATGATATAAGTTGCTCAATTTAGTCATAAAAATTGCAAATACTATTTATACTGCTATTGGTTAATGTCCTAAAATGTCATTGGGTGGATTGAAAGAGGTAAAATATGCTTTTTTAAATGTGCACATTGACATTACTGAAAGAGAGGCTTTTTTGTTATCATATTGTTCAGTTGGGAGACACTGGAAATCTCACTGATGCTTTTTGACAAGTTAGCTCTATTTAAATGTAGCTCTAGCAAAAGTTCAGACAGGAAGACTATAAAGCAATCACAGCAGTTTAACTCTCTCTCCCTCGTTCAATAGCTCACCCGCTTCCAGCTGCAGGCTCTGGAGCTGTCATTGGCTAATCAGCAGCGGGGTCATCCAATAGCTCAGTGGCACGCCCTTATCGTCAGCCTATCAACTTTCTGCTGTCTTTTTAAATGCGTCTCTCTCTCCAGCTAGTTCCTTCTTGCATTGATGGTGCGCACCCCTCCACCTCCCCATCTCCACCTGGTCTCTGCAAGTCTTCAATTCCTTGGATCATCAACCACCACCACCAGAGTCTGGACTCTAGGGGGATTTCTTCAGCTGCCAAATTCACACATCCTACGCTCATAACATTATCCCCATAGAGTCCTTACGCAAAAGATTTCTGTCAAGTTCCATCATTCATTCAGTTGTAATAAATAACCTTAATATTCAAATTGTGTCTCTCCTGATTGAAATGCTTTTTAGGTACTTTAGGGGCCTATTGACATGACAGTACAAGTCTTTATCTTTATACATTTGTAAAGTGTCTCTCCAGAGTCCAGACCTGTCATTTCCTTCATAACTGATTTTTTTCTTTTTTTTTTTTTTTTTTCTTCTTTTTTTTTTTTCTCTTGTCTGCATATATATTTCTGGTTTGTGTCATGTTTGTCACAAACTGTCAAATATTAATGCAATTTATTCTTGCAGCAAAAGAAAAGAAAGAAAACCTTTTTCTTCTGTGCTTGTGACTGTGTGCATGCAACCATCACCATCCCTCTTAGAACTCTGGCCTCTGTTTTATTGGCAGCTAATATCATGTTCTGTAAAAGAGGGCGTGCACACCTAGGTGGGCCAAAAAAAAAAAATAAATAAATAAATAAGAGAAAGTGAAAGAAAGATTACATAAGGATATACAAAGGGACAGGGAAAGAGAAGGAGAGAGAGACCTAACACACTTAGATGGAGAGGGACCATCTCACCATGATGCCAAAAAAAATCCGTGGGGTGATACTAATGATTAAGCAACCCTTAGTGTCCACAATCATTACTGAAGCTTGGGCCGCAGAGGGTTGCCGCCGTGCTGTGTTCTATTTGTGTAACAAGACCACCGCTGGTGCAGATGAAACCACTTGGGTCAGATCAGCCGAGCGGTACGGCCCGGCACCCGGGCCGCGAGAGCAGTCAGACCGAAGGACCCAACCCGCCGCGGGAGACCCAGGCCAGGGGACAAGCCAAGGACCCAGACCGGAAGCAAACAGGCACCGCCGGAGCACCCAGGGCGACCCCCAGGTCACCCAGTAGGAGGAAAGGGGGGCGAGGGGGGAGAGATCCCGCAGCCCCCCCAAGGGACACCCCCACAACACCGCCCCCACAGCCCCCCAAGACGGAGCCAAAGGAGCCACCAGGGCCGAGGGGAACCGGCACCAGGAGCAGACAGCCAGGCAGACGGGCAGGACCAGGACCAGAGCCCGCCAACCGGCGCGCCGGAGCGGGGGGAGGGCGGAGGCGGCAGGGCCAATCCCCCCCGCCCCCCCCAGACGGCCCGACCACTCCCCCCAGCCACGCCCCCCACCCACGCCCTGCGACTGATGCACTGGACCGCGGGGGCATGGAGGGACACCCCAATGGCTGCCGTAGCAACACCCCCCCAGCTGCGCGCCACCCCACCCCCCAAAGAGGACCGCGAGGGAACCCGGGAAACCCGGCCCCGAGGGCAGCAGCGGACCAGGCCCCCACAGGGGAGGGGGCAGCAGGGGGAAGAGGGTGACAGGGACACCAGCCACCCACCCAGCCCCGATGGACCCCCAACGAGTAGGGCCGAGCCAAACACTAAGGCCCTGCCAAACCTGATCTGTGTGTGTGTGATATGATTTGAATTTTGTTTTGTTTGTTTTTTTGTTGTATGTATGTTTGCTAGTGAGGTGGATTAAAATAGGGGGGGCAGGAAGGGAGGCGGGAGAGAGGGGGGAGAGCCGTAGTGCACTACTGCATCACAATCCGCCGCCCCCCCCGTATAAAACCTGCCCCCCCAACCCTATATCTTTACCTATATCAGTATCTAGTGAGGTGCATTAAAATAGGGGGGGGGATGGGGGGGCGGGGGAGAGGGGGGAGAGCCGTAGCGCACTACTGCACCACAATCTGCCCCCCCCCATAACTGATTTCATAAACCTATATTGACCAGAGTTTGAACAAAGTCAGATTAACTTATTTTTTAAGGTTACAGTTTTCTTTTACTCACACACAATTTCAGATACAGTTCAGTCATTGATGAGCTGCAGTGTTTACCTCCCTCCATCTGCTCCAATTCATTCTTGACTCTCTAGCAGAAGCTACTGTCTGAGTGCTTCACTGTAAAACATAAGAGTTTGCTGTACGCTCACAAGATTATGCTCCTTTAGCCAAACAATAGCACCTAAACCAACAGTGGTCACCACACAGCAGTTTATTTTTCTCTTATTTATTTCAGATTCAGATTCAAGGTTTTCCACCTGGACCTGAACACTCTGCTGTTTCTTCTTTCGTCTGGTTGTAACTTCAGTGAGGAAATGCATAGCAAGTGAGTGGTCAAGCAAGGAAGAAGTGAGAGAGTGGAGAAAGGAGTGAGCTGAGGGAACGTCTATCTGTCAGTAGGTTTACAGTTAACAACAGAAACAGGGCCAGAGCCAGAATGCTTGAGGCAGAAGGCAGTGCCCCCTGAGTATAGAACCACAGGCAGTCACCAATATCACCTATGACTTCAACCAGCCCTTCTAACAACTGTCTCTGTCCTCTCTGGTTTTTGGCAGAAATCCCCTTCCCTGTCTATTTACATGCAATGGTTTGGTCCTGCCTCAAAGCATGGTGCTGGCATTTCATACTCAGTGTGAGTTAGGAGTGCACGTACAGGCTGCTGCATTATAGTTATACTTCCTGAGGGAAAGTCAGGACTCCAGAAGAGAGGAAAGAAAAGAATGATTGGAGAAGACACAGACAAGTCCACAGTACGTCGCTCAGTTAGAAAGGTGTGAGTCTGTAAGTCCATGTCAAATTATCTACTAACAAGAGTTACTTTATAAACATAGCATCCCATCAAAAGCACTTAAACAGTGATTTATGATTTTGTACATTTCCAAAGAGAAAGCATGTGAACTTGTGTTAATCAAGAGTTGCTACTTATTGAACATTTTGTACTTTAAGATGTTTTTCTCTTTGCTGATTTTATCACTCCCAAAACTTTACAACATACTGGAAGTTTTGTTTTCACCCTTTCAAAAAAAAAGCAGGAAATAAAATTCTAAGTGTAAGACAGTAAAAAAAGACAAAATAAAATCCTAATAAAATAAAAAGCTATCTCAGGCTATGCACTTTCCAAAGCTTCAATATAAACTTGATTATATGATATATTCTTGATTTAAAATTATTTGTTTTAGCCAACATTAATGGTGCTTTCATTTTTTCTTTATATTTTCTATATATATTCTTGTACTGTACACCTTCTTGTTTGCTGCTGTAACTCCATGAATTTCCCTGTTGTGGGATGAATAAAGGAGTATCTTATCTTATCTTATCTTGTAGCTCATCTGCTTTAGCTGAAAAAATGTTACAATGTTGTTTTTGTCATTTAGGTCCTTTTGCGTTAACACTAACACATTGTAAATTGGCCCAAAAAACACAGCATTGCTGGGCTGTCCTTACATCATTATTTCAGCCTCCTTTTCCCTCTGCATAGGTCAGGGGTCAGCAACCTGCAGCTCTGGAGCCGCATGTGGCTCTTTCATCCTTATGCTATGGCTTCCTGTGGCTTTGGGAAATAAATGATGAGTAATCAATTTAAGTGTATTCTGTTTTTGTTCATTAGTTTTAATTGTAATTCTAAATTTGAAGATTATTATGAACTTGCAACATTAAAATAAAAAGCAGCTTTATTTGTTAAATTTTTTGTCGCTCAAAATATGCATCACGATCTTTGAAATTCCCGCTGGCGGGTCTCACACATCTGCACTTATACTTTGCAAATATGTATTTTATATTGTTCAGTTAAATGGTGCACTTTTAAAAATAAAAAATTAAATTAAGGTCTTTTATACAGTCTATGATTTAGGTCAACACTCTGCTACACGCTCTGGCACACAGGATTTTTGTTTTGTAGATGGATAATTAAAGTTAGGCTTTTTATGACATCAACCTTTTAAGCGTGTTTTTTCCCCCAGAGTTTAAAATGTTCAAAATGTTTTCTTTGCATACAGAAATAAAATAAAATTTTCCCTGTAGCACTTCATTGATTTCATAAGCAACACACTATAGTTTTTTATACATAGCATAAAGGTAGAAAAACAATATATGCACTGTTATCTTCTATTTAGATGTCAAAAAGGATTTGCGGCTCCCTGTGTTTTCTTTATTGTGAAAACTGGGTCCAAATGGCTCTTTGAGGCAAGGTTGCTGACCCCTGGCATAGGTGAACATATGCCAGGCATACTGCTCGCACTTTGCATTGGGTTGAACTGCGAGCATTTCAAAAGCCTCATTGAAATTTGAGCATAAACATTAAATGGTGGACACCACTCACAAAAGTTCACAAGTTTACAAAGTTGTGAGTCAGCGGGAAACCATAGAGCCTACAACAGTACAGTCATGGCCAAAAGTTTTGAGAATGACACAACTATTAATTTTCACAAAGTCTGCTGTTTCAGTTTTTATAATGGCAATTTGCATATACTCCAGAATGTTATGAGGAGTGATCAGCTCAACTGCAATTAATTGCAAAGTCCCTCTTTGCCTTGAAAATGAACTTTATCACCAAAAACACATTTCCACTGCATTTCAGCCCTGCCACAAAAGGACCAGCTAACATAATTTCAATGACACACAGGTGTCACACACATTAACACAGGTGTGGGTGTTGATGAGGACAAAGCTGGCGATCAATCTGTCATGATTGAGTGACTGGACACTTTAAAAGGAAGATGGTGCATGACACCATTGTTCCTCATCTGTTAGCCATGGTTACCTGCAAGGAAACACGTGCAGCCATCATTGCATTGCACAAAAAGGGCCTAACAGGGAAGTTTATAGCAGCCAGTAAGATTGCACCTCAGTCAACCGTCTATCCAATTATCAAGAACTTCAAGGAGAGAGGTTCAATTGTTGCCAAACAGGCTCCAGGGCGCTCAAGAAAGTCCAGCAAGCACCAGGACCGTCTCCTGAGGGTGTTACAGCTGCGGGATCGGGCCACCACCAGTGCAGAGCTTTCTCAGAAATGGCAGCAGGCAGGTGTGAGTGCATCTGCACGCACAGTGAGGCGAAGACTTTTGGAGGACGGCCTGGTGTCAAGGAGGGCAGCAAAGAAGCCACTTCTCTCCAGTAAAAACATCAGGGACAGACTGATATTCTGCAGAAGGTACAGGGACTGGACTGCTGAGGACTGGGGTAAAGTCATTTTCTCTGATGAATCCCCTTTCCGATTGTTTGGGGCATCTGGAGGAAGGCTTGTTCGGAGAAGACGAGGTGAGCGCTACCATCAGTCCTGTCTCTTGCCAACAGTGAAGCATCCTGAGACCATTCATGTGTGGGGTTGCTTTTCGGTCAAGGGAGTGGGCTCTCTCACAATCTTGCCTAAAAACACAGCCATGAATAAAGAATGGTACCAGAACGTCCTCCGAGAGCAACTTCTCCCAACCATCCAAGGGCAGTTTGGTGATGAAGAATGCCTTTTCCTGCATGATGGAGCACCTTGCCATAAAGCAAAAGTCATAACAAAATGGCTCGGGGAACAAAACATTAAGATTTTGGGCCCTTGGCCAGGAAACTCCCCAGATCTTAATCCCATTGAGAACTTGTAGTCAATCCTGAAGAGGCGGGTGGACAATCAAAAACCCACAAATTCTGACAAACTCCAAGCATTGATTATGCAAGAATGGACTGCCATCAGTCAGGATTTGGTCCAGAAGTTGATTGACAGCATGCCAGGGAGAATTGCAGAGGTCTTGAAAAAGAAGGGTCAACACTGCAAATATTGACTTATTGCATGAATTCTGTGTAATTCTCAATAAAAGCTTTTGATACTTATGAAATGCTTCTAATTGTATTTCATTATACCATAGAAACATCTGACAAAAACACCTAAAAACCCTGAAGCAGCAGACTTTGTGAAAATGTAATATTTGTGTCATTCTCAAAACTTTTGGCCATGACTGTATGTTGGGGTAAGACACCAGCTCTGAAAAAGTGGAGGTTCTAGTGATGAGAAAGACAAATTCCCCTGATTCATTAAGCTGGACAAAATTAGTTTAAGCATGAGTCCAGTCATTAGTGAAATAACTAATAAAAGTTCCACAGACTGAACCACCCATCCCGCAAGGCATGTGTTAGAAACAATCATTTGTCAATGGCTTTTTGCCATCTCTTGTTGTCCAATTGTGTACCTGGCAGGCAGCTACAGGACTTAGCTGTGCCAAGAGGAGGCGTTTGGCCCGACTCGTCCTTGACTGAGAGCAGTAATGCAGCACATATGGCGATAGAAAGCACCATTGATGCTCGAAGAATCTGTCTTTCTTTGGTTTGGATGCATCACTTGGCTCAGATCAAACCAAAACTCTGTGTTTGTGAAAAAAGAACACAAAAAAGCCCCAATCAGAGAACAGACCAGAGCTGATTCACTGGCCCTAAGCGACTGACCAAGAAAGAGAGAGGAAACATGAAAGCAGCTTTTTTTCGCTCTGCACTTCACTTCTGTTGGAAAATACTTTGTAACATCACAACTCGGAATCTCATGCTGTCTTCTCTGTTTCTCATTTTTAGGTTCTGTGCCATCACTTTGACTTTTGTTTATGGACGAATACACAGATTCTGCACTTCTGACCAATTATCTGCCTGGCCTGGCTCTAAATGGGGGTATTTATGGCCTGTCCAATTAGCGGCCCAGAACAGAGTGATGCGCGAAAGTAGAAAAGGTTCAACTATGAGCTGTAATGAGTGGTAGCTGGCAGAGAGACTCTGTTCAGAACTGTGTAGGTACTTCTGTTAAGTCCTTACTGCTTACTTTCTGAAAGGTTTAGCTCCTTTTATGAAGTTCTGAGAGTTAACAAGGATATTACTTTCTTTGTTTGCAGGTGACATTAGATTAGATTAGATTAGATTAGAGAACTTGTGGGGAAACTGATTCTGCCACAAAGTTTGTTAAAGTATTCAAAAAATATTTCATTCACAAGACACAGCATGAAAATGAATAACAAAGTAAAACCTTTTTAAAGTGTTAATTACAGCCATGGGTCAGATCCACAACTAAAAATGTTCATTCAAATATCTGACTGCTGCTGGAACATAGGACCCTCTAAGACATTCAGTAAGCACCGAAGCATCACCAGTCACTCACTGAAGGAGCTTTTAAGTCCTTTAAAACACTGTGCAAAAACATCTTCAAAAACCAGAGCCATCTTTAGTTCAGTCCTTGTTCTCTTTCTCCAAAGTAACCTCAAGAGAATCAGGGTAATGCCAATCACAGAAGCAGCCTTTCTGATCAGCTTATTGATTTTGTTTTTGTCATCCACACAAATGCTGCCCCCCCCCCCCCACCCCTCACCCCTCCCTAGAAAAGCACAGCATAAAAGAGGCCAAGATTCCCTGGTGAAAAACTCAAAGAAGGTTCTTGCTAATGTCAAAAGATCTCAGCTCAGAAAAGTCTGGACTGGACACTTTTTAACGTCAACATCAGTATCATTTTCCAGTTCAATGAACTGTCAAACACAAAACTTGGCTATTTGTAAAACTGGACAATCTCAATCTGCTGACCCATAATTATCACTGGAGTGAAATATATTCTTTTAGAGAGGTTTCTATTGTTGTAAGAGAGATCTTTTCAGACACATAGCTCCACACAGGAGCACCATTTTGAGCAAATCTTGAACAATATAGCTTATAGTAATGCTGCTGTTTTGCGCCACAGTTTTTCCCACGTCTTATCAAAAACACAGCAGAAGCAACTGAGCATAGCAGTTAAGTGTAGCAGGTTGACCCAGCAGTCACTTGGAAAGTACAAATCCCCTCAGAAAAGCTTCACCCAAAGACAAGCTGGGCATTGTATGAAATCCTCACCGACATCTTTTATTGCTACATCCCAAGCTGTGAGCTTTCCAATAGACCCAGTGGTGAGTTCATTATTTTCTCTCGTGCCGTGGTGATACTGACATAGTTTTTTGACCAGTTTGGATTTGGAAAAAGGTTGCTCAATCTGTACGACCCTGTGATAGGTGTTCATTCCTCAGCTTTCAACAGCTCCAATATTTCTCAGGGGAACTTCTATGCCTGTAGTTTTTAGATTCCCCCTTGTTTTTACTGAACTAACTTTATCAAAGTGAAAGAGGTGTCTTTTAATTGATAGAATCCATAAAAATGCTCAATCGAGAACAAGACATGAAAGAAAAAACATTGTTCAATACTGTAGCCGACTACAATCCATATTTCTGTTCCATCCCCCGCTGTGTGCTACCCAATAACACACATACACAGGCTCTCGCTCTGTCTCTACATCAAGCTGCGCTCTAAATGACAAAGGCCAGAATCGAACGCTTGTAACATCAAAACAACAGCAAGACAGAGCAGACACATCACAGAAAGTAAATGCCACAGAGTGATGATCAACAACACGAATGAGACAGATGTAGAAACATCAATGCTTCTTAAATAACACTCAGTGTAGAATTCCTCATAACTGTACAATGTTGAATGACGCGATGCCACAGTGTTGAAAATACTTGTGTAAAAGGAAATCCAATCCAAGAAGAACCAAGGACTGTTAATAAATCATTTTATATGATTACTGATGCAATACTTAATCTATTATTACATTTTTGCAGCTGGGAAATATGGCTCTGCCTTTTATTATATATACTGCCAGGCAATGGTGCAGAACTGTGTATGGACCGTATGGACCTGTCCCTACCAATCTGAAACGATGGCTGAAATGTCCCCACCAATATCAAGGTTGAAGGGGAAAAAAAATGTGCTTCATGCAGCACACAAAGGGTTAAATCCTTTCCCAAATGCATCTTTGAGACTGGTCTGTTTTTTATTGGCTTAGCTCCCTGTAGGCTTTTTTGCATGCAGGTTTCAGTGTTGACGGTGCACTCATGTCTGAGGATGTCGGCAGGCAAAGAAAGAAAGATGGACAATAGAAGCTATTTCATCTAACAAAGTGTCAGTCACCAGAGGAAATAGTCTCCCCCCCCCCCCCCATAGGCAACTGCTAATGAATGAAAACATTGTTTCTGTTGCAGCTGGATAGACAGGCGGACGCTGGGTCCCCACCAATGTTAAAATCAAACCTACGCCCCTGCTGCCAGGCAAACTATAAATTTTACCATGAGATCACTCAAGTCTCACCATAACAAATGATGCATTTGGGATTTATTGCTGATTATATTAACATGATTTATGACGATCTGCAAAGTACTTAGTATATCAGTTAAATTGAAAGAAAGCAGTATTAAAAGTAGATATTTAGTGCTCGAACATTGAACGTGTTGCTCAGGCACTATTAGAATGCAAGATTTTTATTTTTTTTTCTCTAACTACATTTTGAATTGAATGAATATACACTGCGAGCACAATTATAAAAGTTGCATTTTTGTGAATATTTCAAAAACTATATCAACAGTCGTTTTCAAATTTGTCAAGAAGTCAGATAGTGAATACATTTCTTCAGCTGTGTGGTTAAAATGATGCTTTTCAAAGTAGATTGGTTGTATTTTTAAATAAATGCAGAATCTGCAGAAATGAGCGTGCCAAATTATTATGCAAGTTGGTGATAAGAGCATATAACTTGTGAAAATTAAAAACTAGGCACCATTTTAAACATTCTGTTGATTGAAAATAATGATAATTACTACAACTGTTTTCAAACTTCAGCAAAAAAAAACAGTTTTCTTTACATTTGTGTACAAAATAAAACTGTTAATGTCTTTGAAACATTTCAAATCTAAAGAGTTTCTCAAATGTCAAATATAACCTCCTTTTCTTTCAGTGAGGGTCAGAGGTCACTGTAAACTGATTTAGTTTCTGATGACTTCTCTGCTGACTCTGTGAGCTGTACCTTGTATGTCTTTCCAAAGAGGCTATTTTGAGATGTATTTCTCACCATCACTGTAAATTATCTCCTTTATTATTGACCACAAGTTCTCTTCCTGCATGGAGGAAAAGACATTCAGCTAAAGTGAAAAAGATGCTAGTGTTCATGCATGAGCACAATGCACCGTCACATGCCTCACGTTATTCCCAGGACAGGACGACATCTCAGGGCTTTAAAGAGGATTTCAGATTTTGACCGGATCTACTTTTGAACTGAAAGGGAGACTAAGCTGAGATTTTTTGCAACTTTTTTTCTGGAGGCAAGAATGAGAAACAGGAGACATAAACTATAGTCTCATTTTGCTTTCAAACAGATCTCATTGTTGTCTAGGAGACATAAATGAAACACTTTTGAGATCTCCTCGAAAATTTATTTTCCTATGGGTGGTCACAGTCTTGCCAAACATTTTTTTTATCACGGCGCATGATCCATAACCTCCAATATATAGTCTTTAATTTGATTCATTCCACATGAATGCTGACAGTCTTGGCCTTAACAGATCTGTGTATACATTTGGGTCATGGTGATAGCACCACCTTGTAGCTTCATCTATCCCCACACATCCTAACGCACAAAAGCATGCAAGGGCCCACTCATAGCTGCTTGCAGCTTCAATTATTAAAGTTGTTAAAGATAAGTTTTTGAAAACACACAGTGGAAAAATACTGAAGTACAAGTACTTACAATCCTCAAATGCAATACCTGAATTAATGTGCTTTATTTCCCGACCTTCAAACTGTATTTGAACTGCATACACCTGGCTTCATCTTGCCTCAAAAGGTTTAAATAGTGTGTACTTTTCACAACGTGGAACATTTGTTTGAGTGTGATAGGCTGTCTTAAGCATTTAAATGAGATCCTAGATATTGTTATTTTTGGAATTTGAATGAGGTGCAATATGCCTGACTTAAAAGACTGAGATGAAAATGTCTCTTTTATAGACAGATAGACCTGCTCTTGTATTAATATGCAGATAAAAACCTCTCTAGTTACATACAGCTGCTCTATATTAAGTTTAAAGAATAAGATCTGTTTATTTTCCAGGGAACTATATTCCTTTTACAGAAATGAATATATAACAAATGAAAGACGTTGCACATCCGAGGGAAAACATTCAAATTGAGAAATATTTTGCAGAGCAGTTCTTTTAATCATGTTTTTTTTTTTTTATTTCCTTTATTAATCCTTCACAGTTCACAGAAAAGACTCTACATCAAACAGCAGACATAAACAACATGTGAGCACAAAGAAAACAAGACACAGAGATGCTGTTTTGTGCTTTATAATATATCTGCCAAAAATATCTACTGACAGCCTGCACAGAAAAGGGGTAAAAACTAAAAAGTTGGTTTCCACTTTTATCAAAGTTCACTTAAATCTGAGGAATAAAGCATTATGACTTCCTCAAAAGGACTGGTGGGGACCTGATTTTCCCCCTCAAGTAGTTCCTCTGGGATCAGAAAAGATCTGTCGCACTAAAATCTGACACTAAAAGTGTCTGCCTCAGTCGTATTTCTGTATGAACAGCGTTAAAGACCCCTGTGCACCTCCCTTTCATACACTCTTGTCTGTCATCTCCACTTTCCTCTGCTCCTTTTATTTTCATCTTCTGTCCGCTCTCTCTCTCACAAATTCACCGGATTGCACAGCAGATATCCTCTCAGCAGCCCTCTTATCAGGACTCTTTCAATGGTGTGGTTGAAAATAGAAAGAAGTGCTTGGCAGGTTGCCGGGCTGTTGTCACCTTTGGATTCCTGATAAAAAAAATCCTGCAGCAGCCTTACGGACATCAAAATGAAAGTGCAAGACTTGTGCAAGAAAGTGAGTGTTATGTATTTATGACTGATGGTGAAGATTTGTATTCTAAGTTCAGTCAAGATTTAACCAAATGACCAACACTCCTACATGAGTAAAACATTTTTGGCTCAGATGGAACAACTGAAAAGAGACACAAAATGACTCCCTTTGGCAGTCTGCTCAATCATTTCCTACCTTATTGTGGGACTCTCTGAGACATCATGCAATCAGATAGTGCACTGTACAGTCATGGCCAAAAGTTTTGGGAATGACACAACTATTAATTTTCACAAAGTCTGCTGTTTCAGTTTTTAGAATGGCAATTTGCATATACTCCAGAATGTTATGAGGAGTGATCAGCGCAACTGCAATTAATTGCAAAGTCCCTCTTTGCCTTGAAAATGAACTTTATCACCAAAAACACATTTCCACTGCATTTCAGCCCTGCCACAAAAGGACCAGCTAACATAATTTCAATGACACACAGGTGTCACACACATTAACACAGGTGTGGGTGTTGATGAGGACAAGGCTGGCGATCAATCTGTCATGATTGAGTGACTGGACACTTTAAAAGGAAGATGGTGCATGACACCATTGTTCCTCATCTGTTAGCCATGGTTACCTGCAAGGAAACACGTGCAGCCATCATTGCATTGCACAAAAAGGGCCTAACAGGGAAGTTTATAGCAGCGAGTAAGATTGCACCTCAGTCAACCGTCTATCCAATTATCAAGAACTTCAAGGAGAGAGGTTCAATTGTTGCCAAACAGGCTCCAGGGCGCCCAAGAAAGTCCAGCAAGCCCCAGGACCGTCTCCTGAAGGTGTTACAGTTGCGGGATCGGGCCACCACCAGTGCAGAGCTTGCTCAGGAATGGCAGCAGGCAGGTGTGAGTGCATCTGCACGCACAGTGAGGCGAAGACTTTTGGAGGAAGGCCTGGTGTCAAGGAGGGCAGCAAAGAAGCCACTTCTCTCCAGTAAAAACATCAGGGACAGACTGATATTCTGCAGAAGGTACAGGGACTGGACTGCTGAGGACTGGGGTAAAGTCATTTTCTCTGATGAATCCCCTTTCCCATTGTTTGGGGCATCTGGAGGAAGGCTTGTTCGGAGAAGACGAGGTGAGCGCTACCATCAGTCCTGTCTCTTGCCAACAGTGAAGCATCCTGAGACCATTCATGTGTGGGGTTGCTTTTCGGTCAGGGAGTGGGCTCTCTCACAATCTTGCCTAAAAACACAGCCATGAATAAAGAATGGTACCAGAACGTCCTCCGAGAGCAACTTCTCCCAACCATCCAAGGGCAGTTTGGTGATGAAGAATGCCTTTTCCAGCATGATGGAGCACCTTGCCATAAAGCAGAAGTCATAACAAAATGGCTCGGGGAACAAAACATTAAGATTTTGGGCCCTTGGCCAGGAAACTCCCCAGATCTTAATCCCATTGAGAACTTGTGGCCAATCCTCAAGAGGCGGGTGGACAATCAAAAACCCACAAATTCTGACAAACTCCAAGCATTGATTATGCAAGAATGGACTGCCATCAGTCAGGATTTGGTCCAGAAGTTGATTGACAGCATGCCAGGGAGAATTGCAGAGGTCTTGAAAAAGAAGGTTCAACACTGCAAATATTGACTTATTGCATGAATTCTGTGTAATTCTCAATAAAAGCTTTTGATACTTATGAAATGCTTCTAATTGTATTTCATTATACCATAGAAACACCTGACAAAAACACCTAAAAACCCTGAAGCAGCAGACTTTGTGAAAATGTAATATTTGTGTCATTCTCAAAACTTTTGGCCATGACTGTATATATTGATGTTGTTGTGCTAAAGCCTGACAGCTCTATGTTGTCTTATTTCCAAATTAGTCACTTTTTTTTTCTGCCTGTGCTTAAAATGACTGCATCTTTCAACATGTTTACTCACTGCGTTAGTGAACACCACTGCAGGATGATCATTTTTATTTCAAATTAGAGCTTTGTGCTTCAATCTTACCCTGGAGGCCTCCAAAAGCCTAAAAAAATACTTCAACTGTTCTGTCTGAAAGGCTTTAATATATTCATGAATGTCAGGTTAACCAACACTTTCTAAGCAATAATTCTGAACCTTGTACCTTCCACTTAAAAACATTGTGAAATGGCCCTCTCAAGTTTTGTCATTTTTCAGTGGCTTTTGACTTCCACATTAATCCATTTTCAATCCTCACACCATAAAAATAGTGGAAATTGTACATTCCTATTTACTACCATTCTGTTTTTCAACCTGGCACATTGATTTAGAGAATGGGCTGCTGAATTTTGAACACTGTTTAAAAGCAGCACTTAAACCTGGATTGCCTTTCTTCAGCTCCTTTGTATTTTAAAGAGGGGGTATTATGCTCATTTTTAGGCTTTATATTCCAGCTATTGAATTGGCGCCCCCCGGCCAAATCCGACCTGCAGGCAGCCTCTGAGTGGCCCCAACCCAACCCGCATAAGTGAATCCAGTGTTTGAAAAAATAATTGAAAGGGAGGCTGGAGTACAGAGTTCATCTCATACCAACCAACAGAGAGCCACAGTGGTGTCTCACTGTGTGTGAAACGTGTGTCATGGATCTTGTAAAAGATTAAGTGGTCATTAACAGACTCCAAAATAGAAAGCAAATGTGTTCCGTTGTGGGTGAAGTTTTAGATGATGTCAAAATGTAAGTTAGTGTGGCATCTGCTATCTAAAAGGTACCCCTGACACTTCAAACAGTCACAGGGTGGAAACTCTACTTGTTTTTGAAACGCTGTTTGATGAACTGAAAAAGGCAGATGGCATGTCTATAGCAGCCGATGAATCCACAGGCAAAACTGATACGGCACAGCTCTGCATATATGCCAGATTCTCTCCCAGTTGTGACCATACAGTGTTTTATTTCAAATTTAATATATTAGTTATTATGTCTTAACTACATTCATTTTTTTTTTTTTACTTTGTTTATTGATTTTCACATAGAAAAACAGTCACATCCAAAATTAGAAGTTTACACATTTTCCTTTTTCTTTGAACAAAGAAACACAAAAATGACATACTAAATACAAAACAACAAATAACCCCCCACCCCGACACATACTCCCTCCAGACTAACTAGATCAGAATCAGAATCAGAATCAGAATCAGCTTTATTCGCCAGGTATGCTTGAACACACAAGGAATTTGACTTTAGTAAGCTGTGCTCTCTTTGTACAAGGCATAAGAATAAGAATAAGAACTACAATAAAAAATAAAAATAAAAATATAATAACAATAACATCAGCTATAAATACAAAGAAACAACAAATAGGCTTGACTAATATGTACAGGCTAAAATAATATGATACAGTGCAGTGGTGAGTAGCAGAGGTAGTTTTTACATTATAAAAATAGAAGTTAAATAATACAATAAATAGAAATATGGAATTCTGCTTGGAGAATTGTTGCATTGTGTATCTACATGTATATTTACAGAGAGTATTTATCTGACAGGTATGACACTGTTATGGTTTAGTGTTCATCAGAGTGACAGCCTGGGGGAAGAAACTGTTCTTATGGCGGGTTGTTTTGGCGCACAGTGATCTGTAGCGCCTGCCGGAGGGGAGGAGTTTGAAGAATTTGTGTCCAGGGTGTGAGGGGTCAGCGGTGATGCTACCTGCCCGTTTCCTGGCCCGGGACCGGTACAAGTCCTGGATGGGGGGCAGGTCGACACCGATGATTTTTTCTGCAGTCCTTATAGTCCGCTGCAGTCTGTGTTTGTCTAGTTTGGTTGCAGAGCCAAACCAGACAGTGATGGAGGTGAACAGAACAGACTGGATGATGGTGGTGTAGAACATGATCAGCAGCTCCTGGGGCTGATGCAGGAAGTACATCCTCTGCTGGGCCTTTTTTCTGATTGTGTCTATGTGGGAGGTCCACCTCAGGTCCCGGGAAATAGTGAATCCCAGGAACCTGAAAGAGTCCACAGTAGACACAGTGCTGTTCAGGATGGTGAGGGGGGGGGGGGCTTCTCCTGAAGTCCACTGTCATCTCTACCGTCTTGAGCGGGTTCAGCTCCAGATGGTTCTGACTACACCAGAGTGCCAGATGTTCCACCTCCTGTCTGTAAGCAGACTCGTCTCCGTCCTGGATGAGACCGATGACAATGGTGTCGTCTGCGAACTTCAGGAGTTTCACCGAGGGGACCCCTGAGGTGCAGTCATTGGTGTAGAGGGAGAAGAGCAGTGGGGAGAGAACACATCCCTGTGGGGCGCCAGTGCTGATGGTCCGGGTACTGGATTTGATGCTCCCCAGCCTCACCTGCTGTCTCCTGTCCGTCAGGAAGTTGGTGATCCACTGACAGATGGAGGCCGGCACTGTGAGCTGGGTGAGTTTCTGGTGCAGGATGTCTGGTATGATGGTGTTGAACGCAGAGCTGAAGTCCACAAACAGGATCCTAGCGTAGGCCCTTGGGGAGTCCAGGTGATGCAGGATGTAGTTCAGACCCATGTTGACTGCATCCTCCACCGACCTGTTTGCCCGGTAGGCAAACTGCAGGGGGTCCAGCAGGGGGCCTGTGATGTCCTTCAGGTGGCTCAACACCAGTCTCTCGAAGGACTTCATGACCACAGACGTCAGGGCGACGGGCCTGTAGTCATTGAGTCCTGTGATGGTGGGTTTCTTTGGAACTGGGATGATGGTGGAGCTTTTGAAGCATGAGGGCACTTCACACAGCTCCAGCAATGTGTCGAAGATTTTTTGGCTGGAGAAAGAGCAGATAGAGGAGGAGACACACCAAACAAAACAGTACAAGCATTAGGGACCAGTCTTACTCCAGTTGCAATAGTCAATGTTCCAAATACCCCAGACCAGAACGCATTCAGAGAGGGAAAGCTCCAGAACATGTGGATGTAATGTGCTGATGTATGTTGACATCGATCACACAAAGAGGAAACGGTTCCATATATCTTTGCCAGACGAGCTTTAGTGTGGTGAGCACGGTGTAAAATCCTACTTTGAGTAAAACTGTGTTTGGCACAAATAGATGATCCATGGACCCTCCACGGCGCCTCCCCCCAAACTTCATCAGAGACCATCTCTCCCAATTCTGATTCCCAGGTAGCTTTAAGGGTGCTCTGAGAGCCTGAACTAAGGTTGCAAATATTTGAATAAATAGAAGAGATTGCTTTCAACTACATTCATTAGCATTTATAAAGTTTGCCTTTAGCAGAAGCAGAAAAAATGGTTTTATATGCTGCTGAAAATGTCCTGTCTTAATAATTTTCCTGTTCCTAAAAGCTGGCCCCGATTGGAAATATAATTAAACAGCCCTAAAACGTCCCTCTTGTTGTAGCTTCACATGGGTCTAAAGTTGCACATATATCATCTTTTATCAGTACGACATGATTATGTAGAGCAGTTATGGCCGCAATCACTGCACGATTTGTTAGGTTGAGGCCAGGTTCTTGCTGTTCATTCTTTTGCTTCTTGACTTCCCAGAGGAAAATTGTACTGCTCAAGTATTTCTCTTCTAAGTCTCCGGAGACAAAATTGAGATTCTCATTTCAGCCTCATTCAAGTTTCTAATTGTTCTCATTAGTTTCTCATTAGTTTCTCCTAAAATTCACTAGGAGAAATAGTTGAGACCATGACATGAGTCTTATTTGAGACTTAAATGAGAGATCTCATTAATGGCAAATTTTCTTCTCTTTTTTTAAATATATTTTTTGGCCTTTTTGCCTTTATTTGACAGGACAGCTGAAGAGAGACAGGAAATGTGGGGAGTAGAGAGCGGGGGAAGACATGCAGGACATGGTTGACCGGCCGGGAATTGAACCGGCGACCCCTACGCTGAGGACTGTAGCCTCTGTATGTGGGGCGCTTAGCCCGCTAGGCCACCAGTGCCCAAAAGAATCCACCTCTTTAACTGTAATAATCTGGCTAAATCTGGTCAGTCCTTTTGCGGCCCATATTTTAAATAAATGGTCTGTCATACCTGGTATGAAATCTCTATGTTTTGTAATTTCTCTCAAATCCACTAAATCTTTGCTAAGTTTTTTTGTTCTCATCAGACTTGTAAAGGAATGACCATAGTGTGAAGTCAAAGAAGAGATCATTTCACATCTAAATAGCTGATCATGCAAGTGGTTCAAATGTTTTAATGGGAATTGTAAGTTTGTTGACAATTACATTGAAATCTTAATTTTGCAGGGCACTATAAGCGTCATGAAAAGATGAGCTCAGGCTCTTTCTTTGCTCCATCTGAGTTTAAAAGGAGTCACAACACTTGAGAAATACCTGAGAATCATTTCAAATTCTGACCAGATCTCATTTTGAACTGAAAGGGAGACTAAGCTGAGACTTTTTGCAACTTTTTTTCTGAAGGCAAGAATGAGAAACAGGAGACATAAGCTATAGTCTCATTTTGCTTTCAATCAGATCTCATTGATGTCTAGGAGACATAAATGAAACACTTTTGAGATCTCCTCTCTAAATTTATTTTCCTATGGGTTATTCAACATTTTACACCTACCTGCAGTGTCTTGATGCGTTGATCTGGAGGACTTCAGAACAGTTTTAAGGTTGTTTAGTGTATTTGTACAAATAAAGTTACCAGAGCTGCTGCAAAATACGCCTTACTCCTCCATTGCTCCCCCCCCCCCCCCCCCCCCCCCCCCCCCCCCCCATTTTCCATTTAAGTCGAACAATTTTGCTCATTTTGCAGCCAACATTGCCCATTAATCTGTCTGACTCCATAAGTAAAATATAAGAAAGAAAATGTCGGTTAACTGAGTCTATATTCTTCACTTTTCTTCCCTTTTGCAAACCCCTTATGCCAGTCAGACACAAGAACCTTTTTCCTCCCTGAAGGAAATTTGTACAGTTTATCTGAGTTAGAAGAACAGCATAACAAGAGAGGGTTGAGATATGGAAAAGCCCATACAATCAATAGCATAGCACCAAGAACTTAGATTGCCACATTTTTATCATTCATGGTAGCAACACTGTCATTGGCATGCTGTAAAACTGAGTGGTAGAGGGAGGAAAGCATAGATGTGAGGAAAGAATGGATGAAAGGAAAGGATGATACCTCTTTCAGGCCAGCAGACAGCAGCCTGCCAAATCCCGATCACCATCTCTATTTCTCTGGGGGGTCAATTCAAAGCTTTTCCCTTCAGATACTTTTTTGTTTGGTCAAGATTCAACCACCAACTGTCTCATCCATGGGGACTTGCCCTTGAGCGCTTGCCCACACTGTTCCCGGGTATCTTGGCTGAGTATAAGCTCATTGGAGAGTAGAGTGCCACTTATTTCTGTTTGCCAATCGTCTAACGTTCTCAGGTAACTGAGAACGCTGTGAGCCTTTTTTCTCTCAAACACTAAGTCGCAGTAGATCTGCAAAGATTGGAAAATAATTTTATTTCAGACTGAATGAGTTTTGTTAAACTATTCATAACAGAATTTGTAGAAGTTTAATCTTTTTAAAAATAAAAGTGATATATCTGTATCGGCAGCAGTGATTTTCATTTTTGCAAGGGATTTCTGAGTTAAATTATAAGTGTTTAAAAGCTACACCCTGCAGGCTCTCTTAATACATTTGTAGTTAGCATTATATCTTATTATCATAAAATAAAAATCCTTTATTTTTATAGCTTTAGATAAAAAAGACTCTTACAGTCAAGCTTTTTTACCCCTTTCTTTTCCACTTAAGCCCACTAAGAAAACTTTATCAAAGGGATAATGAGGAGGTGGACAGGGTGTGCAGGACCCAAACACAAAGCGTAGTGACTTTATTCATACAGCCAAAAATATTGTCCCTCAGATTCCACAGTTGGTAGTGCTTCAATTGGTAACAGAAATGGTATATTTCAATCAGCCTACCTGTCCGTTGAATTAACTTTAAACTTCTATCTAAATTAAAGGAGACATATTATGTATTGTCAGTATTTTTGCAGATGTACTTGGGTATCCAGAGTATCTAACCCTACGAATGTGTAAGTAAGCCCACCCAGTCTTTTGATCATGGTCTGCCTACGTCGGAAAACACACAATCAGGCTCGGGGCCGGGTTTCCCAGGGTTCCCAGGGTTCCCTCGCGGTCCTCTTGGGGGGGTGGGGTGGTGCGCAGCTGGGGGGGTGTTACTACGGCAGCCATTGGGGTGTCCCTCCATGCCCCCGCGGCCTGGTCCATCAGTCGCGGGGCGTGGCTGGGGGGCGTGGCTGGGGGAGTGGTCGGGCCGTCTGGGGGGGGCGGGGGGGATTGGCCCTGCCGCCTCCGCCCTCCCCCCGCTCCGGCACGCCGGTTGGCGGGCTCTGGTCCTGGTCCTGCCCATCTGCCTGGCTGTCTGCTCCTGGTGCCGGGCCCCCTCGGCCCTGGTGGCTCCTTTGGCTCCGTCTTGGGGGGCTGTGGGGGCGGTGTTGTGGGGGTGTCCCTTGGGGGGGCTGCGGGATCTCTCCCCCCTCGCCCGCCTTTCCTCCTACTGGGTGATCTGGGGGTCGCCCTGGGTGCTCCGGCGGTACCTGCTTGCTTCCGGTCTGGGTCCTTGGCTTGTCCCATGGCCTGGTCTCCCGCGGCGGGTTGGGTCCTTCGGTCTGACTGCTCTCGCGGCCCAGGTGCCGGGCTGTACCGCTCGGCTGATCTGACCCAAGTGGTTTCATCTGCACCAGTGGTGGTCTTGTTACACAAATAGAACACAGCACGCCGGCAACCCTCTGCGACCCAAGCTTCAGTAATGATTGTGGACACTAAGGGTTGCTTAATCATTAGTATCACCCCACGGATTTTTTTTTTTTTTGGCATCATGGTGAGATGGTCCCTCTCCATCTAAGTGTGTTAGGTCTCTCTCTCCTTCTCTTTCCCTGTCCCTTTGTATATCCTTATGTAATCTTTCTTTCACTTTCTCTTATTTTTTTTTTTGGCCCACCTAGGTGTGCACGCCCTCTTTTACAGAACATGATATTAGCTGTCAATAAAAGATAGGCCAGAGTTCTAAGAGGGATGGTGATGGTCTCATGCACACAGTCACAAGCACAGAAGAAAAAGGTTTTCTTTCTTTTCTTTTGCTGCAAGAATAAATTGCATTAATATTTGACAGTTTGTGACAAACATGACACAAACCAGAAATATATATGCAGACAAGAAAAAAAGAAAGAAAAAAAAAAAAAAAGGGAAAACACACAATCAGATGATCAATTCAGAATCCATCCTCCTTGTGAGATGAGACAATTTAGAAGGGACACAAAACAGTGCTTAATCAGAAACCATCATAAAGTTTGTGACTGTTACTCACGTTCATTTGTGATAAGCCTTGGAGTTCCAAAAGAAACTGTGAAATGTCTCAGGGCTGCCATGTTTAAATGTTTGAATAATAAAAAGAATTGTGATGGAGGAAACAAATAGTTAGGTGCATATTTACGGTGGCCCTGAGGGCTCAATAGAGCACAATTTAAGAAAACACAGAAACATCTGAAAAGATAAAACACACATGGAGAAAAGACCTTCCTTAACTTAACAGCACATTTGCAGCACATAACAAACATTGCACATACATACAACACAACCAAAATACACAGTGCAAACTAATTCATAACGCAACAAAATGCAAGGAACACAACAAAATATATAGTCAAGCTGAAGAGGGACTGCATAAGTGACCGTGTGAGTCTGCGTTTTACTAATACTTTAAATCAGCCATCTGTCAGTGATGGAAATGAGCTGAAATGTGCCGTTTTAGCTTGTTATGCGATTGCTGTATACGTCTCTTAATTGTCCTATTGGGTATTGGGTTGTGTTTCCGGCATTTGCAGCCAATCGTTTTAATATTGGAACACATGTGCTGTTAAATTGACGGAGATATTGACTTTAATTTTCCTGTGTTTCCTTAATTTGCATGTGTATTCCTCATTTGCAGTATTGAGCCCTCAGGGCCAACATATGTATTATGTGAGACACAGTGCATGGTAACGTAATGAGAACACCTCATAAATGGAGAATTGCATTTTAGCACCTCCAACTTGCTGTTAAATTTGCATTTGATTTAAAAGACCCGATTGTGCACATTAAGGTATCATCTATTTTTGATGGTTGTTTTCGTGTTTCAGACACGAGCAGAACTATTTTATGAGCTGAGTCTTACTGTTTGTGATGATTTGCTTAAAATGCAATCATCTGTTTTATACTTTCAGGCTAATCATTGAGAGTGTGCACCTGCAGAGCAATCTCTGAATATGAGTTGCATCTGTATTTCCTTATAATCAGGACTTACACAACAGTTGTGGTACTTGCTTATTGTTTTTGTGTCACAGACAGAATATAGTTTACTTTTCTTTGACACACTGTTCTCCGGTGCCAAGAAAATTTTATCAACGGAGGCAACCTAAAACTAGAACAATCAATTCAGTACACATTCTCAAATTAGTTTCAGTGGCAGCTCTGATTTACGCTTTGTGAAAAATTCCCCTCAATAATCTCATCAGAATGCTGAGATAAACGCCAGAGTAATGGAGCAAGGGCACATTTTCAATGAAAAAGATAAACTAAATTACACAATATCTTAAACTCTATATCAGTGCCCTTTGTTTACTGCATCAATGCATCATTGTTTCATTGTCATCCCACAGAGTTGTTTTCATCCTCTAACACAGAAATGTAAAAGAAAACACTTTACAATAAGGGTCCCTTAATTAGCGTTAGTAAATGCATTATTAAGCATTAGTTAACAGTTTAATAATAGTTTATTAACCGTTATAATGTATTACCTAACATTAACTAACACATTAATTAATGCATTAATAAGCAGTTAATTAATGTCCACTGCTCAGAGTTAATTAATACATTATTAAGCATTAATAAAAGTTACAAAACTGAATTAGTTAACCATTAGTGAATGCTTTCTGGACCCTTATTGTAAAGTGTAACACATGCATCACTTAGGTAACACATTATAAATGCTAAACTGCCTCATAAGCATAAGCATAAGCATAAGCGTGTGCATCACTTTTAAGTGTCCTCTGGAAACACTTCTGTTGTGTTGCTGTCTATTTGCATCGCTTTTTTTAATGTATTGTGTTGTGGTCTTTGCATTGCGTTTTCTAAATGCTGCGCATGTGTTGTCAAATTGATGAAGATGTTTTCTTAATTTTCTTGTGTTTTGTCTTTTTGCATGTGCTTTCTTAAGTTGCAGTGCTGTGAGCTCTCAGGGCCACCGTACTTCTCTGTGCCAGTTGAGATGTTATCTGTGATTATCTGTTTTATTCTAAATAAAATGTGTTAAATTCTTTATATGTGTTGCTTCAACTACATTTCAACTCATTTTGCTTCAGCGTATGTGTTACCTAAGGGATACATGTGTTACACTTTACAATAAGGGTCCAAAAAGCATTCACTAATGCTTAATTATGGTTAAGTAATGCTTATGAGGCAGTTTAGCATTTATAATGTGTTACTTAAGTGATGCATGTGTTACACTTTACAATAAGGGTCCAGAAAGCATTCATTAATTGGTTAACTAATCAAGTTTTGTAACTTTTATTAATGCTTAATAATGTATTAATTAACTCTGAGCAGTGGACATTAATTAACTGCTTATTAATGCATTAGCTAACGTGTTAGTTAATGTTAGGTAATACATTATAACGATTATTAAACTATTATTAAACTGTTAATTAATGCTTAATAATGCATTAACTAACGCTAATTAAGGGACCCTTATTGTAAAGTGTTACCAGAAAATCAATTATTTCCTCCATAGTTAAAAAAAGAGTGATCTGGTTCTTCTTATTTCAGGCTCAATCAATGACAAAGAACTACCGGGATATTAATATATCTAAATATCCAGTTTGCCCCAAAGCTCAATAATAACAATATGTACCACAACAGAGACAGCTATTTAAAATAGAATGAGTAGTATTGATGCAGTTTAACCCTGAATACATGCCTGATTCCATTCATCATTAAGTGTTAATGGACTGCCTTCAGCAATGAGCTGTCAGCACTGGCTAGCTCAGTTTTCACATCAAATCCAACATTCCAAACAAGACATTGTGTTTGAACATGACTATATTAATTTCTTCTTTGTGCCTTTTCTTTGCAGTAGTATCCATTGAAGGCAATGTGTTGTATACCTCTTTTAAGTCTTCCTTCAAACAATACACGGACTCAATATCCTTTGAAGGTTTGTGACCCAAACATGCCTGCTCTCTGACCCAGCAGCTGTTGGATGCTGGGCCAGAAGCAGATATGGAATGCACCCAGTTGGGTCCCCATGTTGGTTTACAATCGAGAGTGTGTGTAGCACATAGCAGACACTTTTCACTTGCAGGGATATGAGGGTGGCTACTGGAAAGCTGGTTTAGAGTAAAGCAGGGTCCTCACAAATCTCTTTGATTGAGGTTAGATATCATTGCAGGTAAGAAAAAAACTTCTTCTCCCAGATGGATTATGCATGCTGGCTGGGATAAGTTCAACCTCATAACAGCTACTCAAGATTGCAGCAGATATTTGTTGAGTCCATTCTTTTATTTGTGATGCTATTATATCAAAAGATTTGTTAGGTTAGACCTGTTTCCACATGATACAATTTAAGAAACACCATGTCACTGCTACAGCAATCTCAGAAACCATCTGCTATCATTTAACAACCATATGGCCTCTTGGAGTGATGGTGAACTTTTCAGGCATTCCAGTGTAGCCAGCAGTGAGCAGTAAACGACTTCCAGCCAAGACATCTTTTTCTCAGTGCTGCAAAGTTTACAATCAAATTAGCAGCTTGAGAAGCAGCAATGTGATTGGATCAAAAGAAATGTGCCAGTCCAGATCAACAGCGTGTTCAGACTTTTTTAACTGGGGTGGCCCAACGTGGGAACTTACATCGGCAGGATGGCCAGGGTATGTGTGCAAAGACACAGATACACAAATTAATAGCATCTCTGTCTTCTTAACAGCCATTTAAGTATCATGAAGATGTTATATTCCTGTAACTTTTTTTTTCTGAAAAGAAACAAGACAGAGTGGTGACACCTAAACCCTCCACATAAAGCTTCATTGTTTCAGTGCTCTAAAAGAAGATGTTTGTTCAAATTCACAATTAAAGGCTGTAACAAAAGGAAGCATGTTGCATTAAAGTGCAAAGAAAGCTACTGCCATCCTGTTAGCACAGCCCAAATAGTGAGTTTTCATAAGTGCTGTCTAAACAAGAGTCATAATTTAAGATTTTGGTAAGACACCTGGGATGGCCAATCAGATTTTGGGGAGCAGTGCAACCCCACTGCCCAGAGGAAAATTTTACTGCTCAAGGCTTTTTCTTCTAAGTCTCCGGAGACAAAGTTGAGATTCTCACTTCAGCCTCATTCAAGTTTCTAATTGTTCTCATTGGTTTCTCAGTAGTTTCTCCTAAAATTCACTAGGAGAAATAGTTGAGACCATGACATGAGTCTTATTTGAGACTTAAATGAGAGGTCTCATTAAAGGCTAATTTTCTTCTCTTTTTTTAAATATATTTTTTGGCCTTTTTGCCTTTATTTGACAGGACAGCTGAAGAGAGACAGGAAATGTGGGGAGTAGTGAGCGGGAGAAGACATGCAGGAAATGGTCAACCGGCCGGGAATCGAACCAGCGACCCCTGCAACGAGGACTGTAGCCTCTGTATGTGGGGCGCTTAGACTGCTAGGCCACCAGCGCCCAAAATAATCCACCCCTTTAATTGTAATAATCTGGCTAAATCTGGTCAGCCATTTTGTGGCCCATATTTTAAATAAATGGTCGGTCATACCTGGTATGAAATCTCTATCTTTTGCATTTTCTCTCAAATCCACTAAATCTTTGTGAAGTTGTTTTGTTCCAAACAGACTTGTAAAGGAAGGACCATATTGTGAAGTCAAAGAAGAGATCATTTGACATCTAAATAGCTGATCTTGCAAATGGTTCAAATGTTTTAATGAGAATTGTAAGTTTGTGGACAGTTACACTGAAATCTTAATTTTGCAGGGCACTATAAATGTTCATGGAAAGATGAGCTCAGGCTCTTTCTTTGCTCCATCTGAGCTCAACTTGAGACACAAAATCTGAGTCTGACAAAAACAAATGGATGAGGTTAGATTGAGAGAGCTCCCTGATTTCTCCACCTGAGCTCAAAAGGAGTCACAAGACTTGAGAAATACCTGAGAATCATTTCAGATGTTGACCAGATCTCCTTTTGAACTGAAAGGGAGACTAAGCTGAGACTTTTTGCAACTTTTTTCTGAAGGCAAGAATGAGAAACAGGAGACAAAAGCTATAGTCTCATTTTGCTTTCAAACAGATCTCCTTGTTGTCTAGGAGACATAATAATAATAATAGTACATTTTATTTAGAAGCACCTTTCAAAGCATTCAAGGTCGCTTTACAGACAGATTAAAACACAATAAATAAAACAACACGATAAAATAAATAAAAACAACAAGCAAAGTAACACCAAGTTAAAAATGAAGCAGTGGAAATTAAGCAGGGAATGCAGTTTGAAACAGATGGGTTTTGAGTTTTGATTTGAAGAGGGGTAGTGAGTCGGAGTTACGGATGTCAGGTGGGAGTGAGTTCCAGAGTTGGGGAGCAGAGCGACTGAAAGCTCTGCTCCACATGGTGCTGAGACGGGCAGGGGGCACAGAGAGGTGGAGGGAGGAGGAAGACCTGAGGGAGCGAGAGGGGGTGACGATGTGCAGGAGATCAGACAGATACGGAGGGGAGAGGTTGTGGATGGCCTTGAATGTGTACAGGAGGATTTTGAAATTAATTCTGTGTTTGATTGGGAGCCATTGAAGCTGCTGGAGGACGGGGGTGATGTGGTGAAAGGAGGGGGTTCTGGTGATGATGCGGGCTGCAGAGTTCTGGACCAGTTGAAGTTTATGGAGGGATTTGTGAGGGACACCGAAGAGGAGTGAGTTACAATAATCGATACAGGAGGTGACGAGACTGTGGACCAGGATAGCAGTGGTGTGAGGGGTGAGAGAGGGGCGGAGACGGTTGATGTTGCGGAGATGGAAATATGCAGACCGGGTTATGTTGTTGATGTGAGAGTGGAAAGAAAGTGAGATGTCGAGGATGACACCCAGACTCTTTACCTGAGGGGAGGGGGACACTGTTGAACTGTCTATGGTGAGGGAGAAACTGTTGGCTTTGGATAGGGTGGATTTGGTGCCTATAAGGAGGAGTTCTGTTTTATTGAATGAAACACTTTATTAAATGAAACACTTTTGAGATCTCCTCTCTAAATTTATTTTCCTATGGGTGGACACATCCCTGCCACAGATACGTCTTCTAATTATTAATAATAATGCCAATATATCTTTGTATTTAACATTCCCAAAGGAGTGACTGCTCATCTGTTTCTGTTGAGTCTCAGTTTCCCTGTAAATACTAAGTTACAAAGATGCAACACCCAAGAAAGGATCCTGAAAAAGACACCTGTTTTTTTCTTGTGAATATTTTGGAGACACAGAACATATGACTGACAACATCATGGGCAACATCATGGGCATACTTATATTCCCACTCTTAGTTTAAAATCTAGTTTGAGTGTTTTTCTTCAAAGTATACTGGGCATGTGGTGAAATTGCAGCACAACAGGTGACACTCTAGAAAGAGGCAGTAACGTAAGGTAACATTTATCAGCCCTCAACACTCGGCTGTGACACAAACAAAGTCAGACATCAAAGATGTGTCGACTCCTCCTTATCCGTTTTTCTACAGACTTCTTGCTTTGAGAAAAAATGAGTGGCATGGTAAGCCATTCTTTTGTTGAGGAGCTGTGAGGACATGGCGCCGTCCTGGATGCAAAAGTCTCTAAAGGTCACTTCTGCGTCAGGCAGATCGTTGGGCAGCCCGGGGTCCCTCGTAGGGGCAGATTTGTGAAAAAAAACAAAAAAACAGAAGCTTAGTTGGGTTGTCCTCTAGATATGAAGAGAGGCCAAATTATCATTTTTGATGCATTCCATGAAGTAAGGACACCTAAACACTGATTAGCTTTTGTGACAGAGCTTCGAGCAGACATAAAAACAGTGTCAGATTACGGCTGATGAGAGCTGTGACGTCATTGCAGTAGATCGCCTGTTTTGCTCTCCATACCAGCTGTTTTGGTAAATCTGTAAATAGTCAGATATTACATTGCCTGACAAAGCAGTGAAAGCTGATACATAAACTGGCATTCAAACATTACTGTTCTCTGTCCAATTCAAGAAAAGAGCTAAATAAAATCACGATAACAGCCATAAAGTGAAGCCCAAGTGAGATGCCATGCAAAGGGTTAGACTTCCTGATGGAATAACACTCAATGCTATGCTGTACCTGTGCAGCTCATGTGGAAATGCATAGTTATGACGTCTGACATTCTTCAAACTAAAAATAAAGCTTAAAGTCCTCCAAACATCGACCTCCTCCGTCACTCTGAGTTGCTGTGCTACTTAATTCATTCTTGTCTTGTGATCTACAGCAGATGTTTGAGGCTTATTCCTCAACATTCTTTAAATATGAACAGCAACTAAGTCAATATCCTCTCCAAGAATATGTAAACAGACCTTTTCTTTCTATAATAAAATCAAGTTGGCTGAAATTATCATTTTTATTGCTTTTTTGGTGTTCTAGAACTTCTTTGAAGCACTGTGGATTCATATTTTTCTGATGCCTTCAACCGCTGACATTTCCAGTCAATATTACAGGGTTGTCTTACAGGTCTTTCCGTCTTATTGCGTGTCTGAAAATATGTTTATTTACTTGCCGTAGACTTTGTACAGCGTACTTGTAGAGTCAACATCTCTTCCGTTCTCCGCCGCCTCTTCCCTTTCTTCTTTCATCTTCATCACATCTTCCTCCCTCTCCTTGTGAAGGGTTCTTTGATGATTTTGACAACCCACCCTCTTGTGCAACTTCTGGAGTCCTTGCTGCTGTCTAACCGAGTAAATTATGAGGAGATTTAGAGGGCCGGCTAAGGACCTGGTGCACGCAATTTATCAAAATTAACCTCATTTGCATTTTTGTAATATTGTTTTGCCAATGAAAAGTAAGGATTGCCCTGAGAAAAGACACAACTTCTGATTTTTTGAGCTGTTAGCTGATGGCTTTGGTATAATTTTTTTTTTTGACTTGTCTAGACTGAAGGCATAAGGTTGCAGAAGCTTGTCACAGTTTGTTTTTTTCCCCACAGTTCAGCATCCTGGCTTCCTTGCCTTGCTTCGTAATGTTGATGTAACTTTGAATCCGCCCTGTCAATCTTCCTCCTTCTTCACACCATTAACATTTTTATTTGACACGCTTACTGACTAGTGCATCTGTCACGATGATGCAACCTTGCAGAAACTTTTTGGGCATGTTTAAAGCATGACGGCTGAAATATTAATGCATCAGGGAGCATCTGACTTTAATCATTTTGGTTAGGGCATTTTTCAAAATGTGCTACTGATTGATATAACCCTTCGAAGAGAAGCATAAGCGTGAAAATATCATGTAAATTCTTTTTCCTGCTGGATGTAGAAGAGAGTGTTTTAAAAGAGTAGCTAGCTCAAACCTCGTGGCTTTGATTATTGAAGCAAGTTTGTTCTTTGGCATACATGTCTCCAGGGACAGAGCATCACTTTTAGTGTAGACTAAAATATCTCAGGATTTAAAGAAGGAATAGTGATGAAAATAGGTACGGACATTTATGTCTTCCCCGGGACTAAGTTCAGTATTTTTATCATCCATCACCAGGTGAAAGTCCCAGTATGTTTAAGAACTTGGTTTAAGAAGAAAGTCTGCAAAACTCACGACAACCGTTTCAAATTGCACTTTCAGTAACATGCTTTGATGCTAAAGTTAGCTGTTGAGCATTGTCAACATTTTGTACTTATCCCAACATATGCTAATCTATTGCCATTGCTATGTGCTAGTCTGCTGGTTGTGCATCCTTTTTCTTTCTTTGTTTTTCACACTCGTGTTTTATTATTGTGCTGCTCTAATGGAGTGGAGATTAAGGATAGTAAGGATAGGAGACAGGTGTAACTGGATCAAAAGGTTAGGGTTAGGCACATGGGTTGTGCGGTAGTGAGAGCTACGCTTGAAGGTCAGGGTTGCGGGTCATGGTAATGTAAGATGAGATTTTATTTTGGTCTAAGTGTTTATATCATTAAGTCTTTAATGAAGTTTGAAAGACTACTGTTTCATATATTGCACTGCTTCTTTAAGGTTGCTCAGGGTGATATTGTCTGAGGTTAAGTAAATGTGTCACGAGTTTGATGTGCGGTTGTCCAACGCTGTTGAAGGGTCATTAAAGGCATCACGACGCAGAGCAGAAGTTGTCCCGTGCTATTTCTTCCCCACAGCCCTGAAATATATTTAATTAAGTTTTAAGTTAACGCAGTAACAGTTTAACAGACCTGAAGAGATTAAACAAGGTACGGCGTTACAGTAACATGCAAGGCAAGGCAAGGCAGCTGTTGAAGGGTCATTAAAGGCATCACGACGCAGAGCAGAAGTTGTCCCGTGCTATTTCTTCCCCACAGCCCTGAAATATATTTAATTAAGTTTTAAGTTAACGCAGTAACAGTTTAACAGACCTGAAGAGATTAAACAAGGTACGGCGTTACAGTAACATGCAAGGCAAGGCAAGGCAAGGCAAGGCAAGGCAAGGCAAGGCAAGGCAAGGCAAGGCAAGGCAAGGCAAGGCAAGGCAAGGCAAGGCAAGGCAAGGCAAGGCAAGGCAAGGCAAGGCAAGGCAAGGCAACTTTATTTGTGTTTCATACACGAGGGCAACTCAATGTGCTTTACATTAAAACATTAAAACCTTTGGAAACATCCAGACAAGCACAAAAGAGCACAATTAAAAAGACAAATATAATACAACATAGAAAAGAAAAGGAAAATTAGAATTATATTAAAAGTTAATTTAAAATTTGCATCGAAAGCAAGTTAAAATAAGTTAAGATAGGAAGTTGGAGCGGACCTGCAGCTTTCAGGGAGTGTGTTCCAGATATGCGGTGCATAATGACTAAACGCTGCTTCACCATATTTCGTTCTGACTCTAGGGACTGAAAGCAGACCAGTACCTGTGACCTCATTGTACAGTATCTCTGGTCTTTTTAATGTGATTCTGAATGTAAGCAGGGGAAATAATTGTACAACTGCATTTTTTTTGCCCTACAGCAATATGCCCTGAGCTATAACAATATACAGAGTCCTGCCTTGACCATGGGATCATTTCTTATGACTTAATAACTCATGTGTGGTGCAAAAAATGAACTCACTGCAAGCTATAGGGATATGCACATTTAGTCAACTAAATGTCATCAACCTTGCAAGTCGGCACCAGAATTACAAGTCAGATAAATTAATTGTTGATAGTTTTTCTTATTGTTGGCCTGAAATGCCAGTGAAATGTATCCAAGCTGTAATGCAGCCACCCAACACTAGCCAGAGCTGTAGCTCTGGGAGCATACACAAGAATAACATAATGCTCAATCTGAGTGGAGACAAGCAGATATAACAGATGTCATCACATAGCGCAATTTGGTTTGGCAGTATTTTGATAATGGCAGGAAATGAAATTCAGACATGAACATCCCCCAGTGGATGCTGGATCCAAAAAAAATCAAGCATATCGAAATAACATAAAGGCTGGCGTACCGGGAAGCTTCCATTGACTGGTTTATTTAGAGCAACATTTCAAGCCAACATGCTCTTCCTCAGACTTGCACAGATAACAGATGTCATCATGTAGTGCAATGTTTTTTTGGGCGTATATTGATAGAGAAAATGGAGATTAAGATGTGCATAGGCTGTGTCTGGTAGAGCTTGCATATATCCATAGAACCAGAGCAATGTGTCACCAGCACAGGCATGTGGACGATAACATGTGAGGAGGACCATGCTGGTGGTGCTAGCTTTGCTCACGTTAGCCACACTCATCTTCATTTACCCAAAGACTCTGTGATACTGTGTTTTGCTATGCTAAATAAATTATAACCAGTCTTTTCTTAGTGTTTCCTTACCTTTACGCTAGTCTGAACATGAATTTCCATTTAAACAAGTAGGAAATTATTCGGTTTAGAACATCCCTAGCAAGCACTACCGGTTGCTCCAATAAAATGGACATAAGACATATATTGAAAACTCTTCCAAGGAAAACCCAGGACAAAATAAAACAAAGAAAAAACTTGGGTGTTGTCTGGATTGCAGCATATGTTGCTCCAAAACCTGTATACATTGTTCAGCATTAATGGAGTCATCGTAGATGTGTGAGGTACTCATGCCATTGGCAATTCTCAGGGATGCTGGCTTCTGAACTGTGCTCTGAAAAGACACCAGGTGGTTTTTCTCCTCTTCACACACACAAAAAACCTGGCAGAATTTTTATACAAATCTTACACAATTGTACCATGCACCACTGAGGAAGGCTCTTTGCTGAAACGTGTCAGATGCTGGTCTGTACTCTGTATGCTACTCTGTACCCTACTCTCTATGCTACTCTCTCCAGATTAAAAACGTTAAAGGACATTTAGTCTTACTTTTCTACATTTTGTTGTCTTTGTGTAGTTGTGCAGCAGAACGGAGTTCATTGTTAGAGTGTAATATTGATAAAATACACAAATAAAGCAGCTCATTTAAACACTTGAACCTTCAAGGTTCATGTTGCCTCGATTGCTCGGTCCTGCCGTTTTTCCCTCTATAACATCAAGAGGATTAGACCCTACCTGACAGAACACGCAACACAGCTCCTGGTTCAAGCTCTTGTAATGTCACGCATTGACTACTGCAACTCTCTACTGGCAGGCCTCCCTGCATTCACAGTTAAACCTCTGCAAATGATCCAGAAGGCAGCAGCACGTCTGGTCTTCAACCAGCCTAAGACAGCTCATGTCACTCCCCTGCTCATCTCGCTACACTGGCTTCCAGTTGCAGCTCGCATCAGATACAAAACTCTAATCATGACTTACAAAGCAGTCACCAAAACCGCTCCAGTTTACCTGGAACCCCTCATCCAGGTCTACTGCCCTTCTCGCCCGCTACGCTCAGCCTCTGAAAAGCGCCTAGTGCTTCCAGCACACAAGACCTCAAAATCACTAGCTGGACTCTTCTCTTCTGTTGCCCCTAAATGGTGGAATGAATTGGCCAACTCCATTTGATCTGCAGAGTCCCTCTCTACTTTCAAAAGACAGCTAAAGACCCAGCTCTTTAGGAAGCACTATGCACTTAGCTAGACTGTTCTCCACTGTTGTCCCCAGCGGCAGATCATGTCTTCCAGCTACAGTTGACTCACACTGTCCTGCTCTACTCTGGGAACCTGTGTTCAGCTCTTGAGTGACCCAGCACTTGGTACTTTGGTCATTATTGTGGTGATGTTAATTGTTGATGATGATAATGGAAGGTCTTAAATTGGTTGGTTGCTTCATTGTAGATGTTCCTTATTTTACAAAAAAAAAATCCTTATTTACTTTTGTGCATTGCCTTTCCACTGCTTGGCAGTACCTGCACCCAAATGGACTTGAAGCACTTTGTTACTCTTACTGATCTTGTTTCCTCTTGTCTAGATCTTTGCTTGTGGTGTTCTTGTTCTCGTATGTACGTCGCTTTGGATAAAAGCGTCTGCATAATGACATTGTAACATTGTAACATTGTAACTTGAAGCATGCTGCTAATTTCTGCTCCTCTTATATTTTACAACTTCAACTTAATAACTAACTAATAATGGAACTGTTTGCTCTTTTACACAGTGGTAAAGACATTTTATCATTGAAGAAAAAAAGGGAAGAAATGCAATTAGAACTACAGACATTATTGTTATGTGCTCTGAATCTTGGTTCACAGACAAATAAGACACCCGAGGTATAACATCAAAAAGGAAAATGACACTTATAAAGGTCCAACATTACTTTAATGTTGAAATAACTTAAGTCACTGTGACATAAACAGAGTTTCAGTTTGAAATAACTGTACTCAAACAGAGTATTACCAGAGCAGAATAGCAGAATATTCCACTCTCTGCTTCTCAAAATGGCTTAAATTTAGGCTTCAGTGTCCTGCCCTTCCTTTTCCATTTCAAAGCCATCCAACTCAACATGCAGTTATAGTGCTATTGCAAAGTGCTGCTCTAGTAATAAGCATTTATTATGTAGCCTTTGATAGCACATGTTGTTCCAAGGCAGCCTGCTCATATACATTTTTTTTCTAAAAGTTAAAGGCAGCCTTTGCTTTCATGCACTGTTTGATCTTTGCTGACCTTGTTATATGATTCACCTTCATTCAAAACAGTTTACCACTCACTTCAGGAAGAGACTCAACAACCTCAGCACAATAAAAGCTCAATCAAGGAGATGATAGGAAAGAGAGCAATCATGTCATGTATTCCAGAGGGAGTTGTTTGGGTGTCTGGGGAGCCCTGACATCTTAAGGAGGACAATATTACAGCAAAATTGTTTAGTATCTGTGATTACTACATTTTCTCCTAACAATACTCTTTTATTTTGCCTTGCAGTCAGGAGTGAAAAAACGGGACATTTATAGTCTGGTATATCATCTCTAAAATAACTGGATTCAGGCTTTTATAGGTCTTATAAGTGGCTAGACAACTATAAAACTTCTGGAGACTTGAGTGGAGAACTGTTGGTTCAGCATGCTTCTTCAGCAAAGTGAATTAGTCAAAGGTTTACACATGGAAGTAAAGACATTTACTGTTCAGGCAAAGTTACAACCTCACTTTATAAAAACATATCATCAAGAACAGAGGCCTTATGCAGTCTTACTGGCACAACAAACTGTCTTTCATAGCCGCTGATCTGAGCTCTGTTGAATATATTTATATATTTATGTCCTTGTTAAGATATTTATGTCCTGTGGCTGAAGAGTGCAGATGGTAGATTTCCAGTCAATGTTTTTGCACTAGGTTGCTCACTTCAGCTTTATGTCTTTGAATTAAAAAGACCTCTGGAGGTAAGGTTTCAGGATTCCCTTAACCGATTGAACCCATGATTGACAGATTTTAGAGTTAAGTCTTAGGAAATAACTCAATAAAATCAACGTACGCTCTATGATTACTGCAGGCTGAACTCAGAATATCTACTCTGTCTGACCTCAAGCAGACAGTAAGCTGTTGGATGCTCAGCTTGTTTCCTGGGACCCTTCAAGACAAGCATTCATTATTTTAAATGCACTTTTATTTGTTCAATTTTCCTCCTCTCTTAGATGAATAAATAAAGAAGAGCTGCCAAGTGGTTTAAGACAAATACTTGTATGAAGACAAAGAATTATAGTGCTGCTGGGTCTTTGTATGAAGCACACACACAAGCTCTTTAAATACTGAAGACTCAATGTGCTTCATTTTTATTGAAAAGGGTGGTTGCATGTGTTAAATGGAAAGTTGCAAATGTATTAAAACTTGAACTGTCTTTCAAAAAACACCACAAGACACGTTGTAGTATTGAGGCGTACAGGAGGAACTTTACCCCGGAACTAGGGACTTTACCCCTGAACTACTTGCGTTTCTACAGGTGGAACCAGGGTCTAAATTTAGTTCAAGGTTAGGTAATCTCCCCCCTAAAAAGCCCCTTCTAGGGGGGGGAGTACTTTTCAAAAAGCCATGGGACTTTTGGGGGGCAGGGCCTGCAATGCTGAACATGTCTGATTGGTAGATTAACCGCAGTGTTTTTATTCCGCCCGCCGGCCACAATAACATCACACACATCTGTGATTCTCTTGATTTCTCTTTCTTTCATTAGTTTTTATTTGTTCTATCTTTTTTGTATGTGTGTGTACTTTTCAAAAGAAGAAGCTGTGATTCTCTTGATTTAGCAGCTTGTAACAGTAGTCTTCTCTCAGCCCACCGTGAATGCGTCCCTCCCGGTGTTCCGGTTTTAAAAGTGACCCTGTAAACTGGAGACCTATGATGTAACAGTGTTTGTGGAGTTTACACAGCTGTTGAAACACAGAGGGAGTTTTAAGATTCAATATCCTCATCAGATATTTAATGACCGTCTAAAGACGTTTATGAGGGATGCATCCGGCTGAAAGTCGGCAGTTAACAGGGTCGCTGTTTAAACCAAAACACCGGGCGATCTCTGCCACGGCTTTTTGAGTTCAAAAGGATTCTTTGCTACTCGCGCTTATCTCCTCTCACGTGTTGATTCAGTGAATCCATCTGTGATGAAATATAGCACCATCTAAAACAGCGCCAGCTGAGTCTCTTCATGCTAACAGGCTAACTGTTGTGATACCTGCCAGGCCTTCTTCTTGTGTGGTGTCATCTGTGATGAATGGCATTCGTCTTTGACTTACTGCCCTCTACTGGTCTGGTGGTGTACTGCCTTTACTTTTTTTTTCTCCATACGTCACTGGCCTGATTTGCACAATCTACCCGGGACTTCAGCCCGCGGTTGAAACGCAGACAACAATGGGGGCACAGGAACCTTTTAGTCCAGGGTAAAGTAGTTCTGGTCGAAATGCACCTTTGGTGTAGAATTAAAATTCCTTTTTTTTTTAATAGCATAATATGTTTGAAAAAAGCAGACACATTCACTAGACTAGATTTCAACGTGTCAGCTGTTTGTACTTCCACCTACAGCAATCAGTGCACTGTAGGTGGAGGGACACCTACAATGGGTTAGAGAGTGAGAGGTGGGGTACAGCCTGAACAGGTTGAAAGTAAATCTCAGGGCTGACATAGTGTCTTGAGAAACAACCAGTGTGGAGGGAGGAAGTGGAACCCAAGACAGGCAGTACAGGAAGTAAAGGCAGCTCTTAAGTACACAGAGAATGAAGGGAATGTGCAGCATTGCCGCGGAGGCTTGGGGCTTAGTTCAGGCAGGAAAGTATGGAACAAGGCAGGTCCTAAAGAAAGAAGGAAGCTGGTAGTGGTGATAAATCAGCAAGAGGAAGTTGTTAGGAGAACAAAGGAAGTAGCTCAGGCTCAACAGGGACAGTGGTTATAGTGGGAGAGCATATAAGAGGAAGCTTAAGAGTATGGAGGAGAGTCGAATACATATCCTGTGAGGGGCAACTTATGATGTGCTGCCATCACCCCAGAACCTACAGTGTTGGGTAGATGAGGACCCATCATTCCCATTGTGTTCAGAGACAGCAGCCTTGAAGTAACCTTTAGGCATATCCTGTCAGGCTGTAAGATCAATTTGTTGCAAGGTTGATATAAATGGCAACATAATCAGATTTTGATAAGCTTAGCGGCAGGGATTGAAAGTAAGAGGTAACACGTGAACTCTAATCGGGAAAATAGTGCAGCCCTTCAGTCTGTACAGGAGAGAAATATAAAGGTGATGGGATTTCTAGTTGATAAGAGTCAGGCCACCAAAAGGGTGCTGACGATTGGGAGATTTGTTGTAATTTGCACTAATTTGACATAGTACTACAGTCAATAAGGAGGCAAAGAGTTTTCTTCATTGAACTGACATCGCCCTGGGAGAACTCGGTGGAGGAGGCATATAAAAGGAAAAAGCTAAGCTATGCAGAGATGGCAGCAGAAACTGAACACTGAGGATGGAAAGTTAGGGGTTGTCCAATAGTAGCTAGGATTTGGGTTTCAACTATGTAATTACTGGAAGAGTTAGGAGTTCATTGATGGTACAGATGGTATAAGGGAGACATTAGACAAAGCAGTAAAAACAAGTCAGTGGATCTGAAAGAGGAGACATAATGTCAGTTGGGGGCCAAAAGAGAATTCAGGAAGTGTTCATCTGTTCACTGTTATTTCTTTCTCTTTATTCCCTTCTCTTCCCGATGCAAAATGGGTGAGTTCTAGTCTAAACCGGCTCCCCCTCCTGGATCTTCCTTCCCTGTCCTGCTCTCACATCTCTCTATTTTTCTTTTCAGTTTCTGTTTTGTCTTTATGTGGGTGTGACAAGAGGTGAGAGCTAGCATGGAGGTGGGTGGCTCTGAGACAATGGAGCTAACTGTTGAGCGCCCCAAGGTGTTGTGTTCCTAAAGGCGGGTACACACTACAGGATAATCGGGCTGATTTTTGTCCCGATCTCCCCCTTACGATCAAAGCCAGCAAAGGCCCGATTGTCTGATGTTTGCAAACAACTTGGTGTCTGATTTTCCTGTGGTGTGGGGTGTGTTAAGAGTGATTTTGTCCGGTCAGAGCCGCTTGGAAGGCCTCAGAAGGAGAGATCATAAATAATGAACATGTTTAATATTTGCGACTAGAAATCCTGTAGTACGCTCCTATGCTCTGAGAGGAGCCGAGCATGCACAGTGTGTAATGTCACGTGTACCGGAGCAAAAGCCAATCAAGGCGCGAGCTGACTCAGCTGACTGACGTAAGTGGAAGTAAAAACAAACAAAAACATGACGCCGGCTAAAACTCACCGCTTTAATGCATACAGACCACATTCCCGCCGTCTCCATGACTTTTTCCATAATCCTTTTTCTTTTTTGTGTGTGTTTTCGGAAAGTAAGAGGCCGAAAACGATCAACATTGCTTCTTCCTGTTTGTCCCCCATGTTTGTTTCCACCGAAGTCACGTTTTACTACGCAAGATTTGAAATATTGAGCGTGAAGAACCTGATACTCTGCTGAAGGATGGGTTAGTGTGTGGTGTGCTCCATAGTGCACACCACACACTATAAGATCAGAAGAGAGAGATCTTGTGCAATCTGTCTTTTGTTATCATCAAGTGTGTGGTCTCTAAATGTGTGAAGGTTTGAAGAATCCTGTAATGTGTGCCAGCCTTGATAACTCAACGAAACACTGGTGAAGGGACGTGCCCACCTGATAACCCCGGTGATCTGCTGACTCTTCCTTCCCAACTATCCACATACATCTTCACGCTTGGGTGTTTGGAAACATTTGGGATCATATTGTAGGATATGTAACTTAGCAGTAGAGCACTAGGTGAGGGCGTAGTGGGATGGAATTGTTTCATTGCATACTTATCCTTTCATTAGAGTAGAGAATGACCAGTTAACCAGAGAGGTCCTTATAACCAAGGCTAACAGACCATGAACCATGCTGACGACTGCACCACAGTGTGACCCAGCTTTCCATTTAGTTAGGTTTAAGTCAGGCCTAAGTCAGGCCCCCCCCTCCCCAAATTCTTTGAATATACTGTATATAATGTTAAATTGTGGGCTGCACGGTGGTGCAGTGGTTAGCGCTGTTGCTTCACAGCTAGAAGGTTCCTGGTTCAAATCCCCGGTCGGGCAGGTGCCTTTCTGTGTGGAGTTTGCATGTTCTCCCTGTGCATGCGTGGGTTCTCTCCGGGTTACTCCAGCTTCCTCCCACAGTCCAAAAACATGCTCACCAGGTTGATTGATCACTCTAAATTGCCCGTAGGTGTGAGTGTGAATGTTTGTCTGTCTCTCAGTGTTAGCCCTGTGATAGGTTGGCGACCTGTCCAGTGTGTACCCTGCCTTCCGCCCAAAACCAGCTGGGATAGGCTCCAGCCCCCCGTGACCACTAATGGGATAAGGGGTCAAGATAATGGATGGATGGATGTTAAATTGTGGTACATTGTGTTAGTATTTCCATTGAGGGACACCCATGCAACCCAATCCTCCACCCCCAGAAGTTGCCTGGATGATAGAAAATTCCAGCTGTGGGCAACAAGTGCTGACTAAAGATTTATTTTCTCACTGGTTTGAAAGGTGAAGTAATTCCTCAAACTCCCCTCATCATCCAAGTCTCTGGTGTGTTTTTGACAACCTCTGATTTCCTTGTGGCACCTCAACCTGGCCAGTCAATCAGTCCCTTTCTCCCTCTATATCTGTTTGTATTCTCCCCAGCGATGGTGCTGCTGCCAGCTGCAGGCTGCTGGAGACGGGCAGCTCTTGTGCAGTAATAGCCTATTACAAGTCATTTATCACACACTGTCACTGGTGCCCAGCCTATCCTGTCACTCAGTCTCAGTGAATGAGGCCACATAATCAAGAGAAAAATGGCCAATTCTACTGTAAGACACTCATCCACTGAGCTGTTCTGCTGAACTGTATTTTCACACTGTTAATTGGATTATACATCTCTTGTGAATTAGTTTGAATAATTCATTGAAAATTCACCAGCTTCTCAAAGAAAACCAAAGGAAATCATTATGTTTTGCTAAATGTAAAAAAAAAAAAACTGGTTATTCTCAGTCTTCAGAAAGGTCTGAGCTATCAGAGTTTGACATTCAGTTCGCTCTAAAACGACACCACGTGCTCCTGCTTCAAGTGGAAAATCTCAAAATGAGAGAGAATATGAATCAAAAGCCTCCTCGCATTTAGATTCTCATTAATTATTCAGATGTTTTCCCATGTGCAAATGAAAAAAACAACATAATCAGGGCTTATACAGATTTGTTTAATTTAATATTGAAGCCCATCTCTTCTCTCTTTACTCCTGTTGCTCCCTCTCTCACGCTGTCTTCCCACCCACTCCCTCTCCCTCATATTTATTTCTTCATGTTTATTCTCTTTGTTTCCTCTCTTGCTGTGTGACTCCACCACAGACCCCTCTCTTCCTCCTCCTCCTCCTCCCCCTCCTCCTCCATCTCCTCCTCCTCTCATATGCACGTAAGATGTAATTGAAGTTTCTCCCGCACTCACTTCACTGCATTGTTAATAAATAATTCACACATCTTTAATGGGTTGCATCCTTCTCCGGTTTCAATTGCTTCTCAGCTGACTCTTTTCTTAGTGGATGAAAGGCAAAAACAAACAAAAGCCAGCAGTTAAAATGTTTATGTTTTAACAAATCAAGCATCCTGATGGCTTATGAATATATTCAGCAGAGCCTGAGGGTGACGACAGCCTCGCACTTACTCAGCGCTTTAAAGATTCACCGCTGATAATTGCTGTCACACAGAGTAGAATCACATAACAAATAGCAGAACATTTCATCACCTGTTTTAAATAAACATTACAGAAAACACATTCACCTAGTTTAAATGAAGATCACAAACCCCATTATCAAAAGGAATAGAGAAGCAGCACTGCAGAATAAAATTCACCTCATCACTGCATCTCATTTAATTTCCTTTTCAGGCCTGCCTTCATCCCCATCTCTTCCTTTATTCTGACGTCTGTTATTAAATACACACCGGTCTGTCATTAGGCAGTCACACCATTGAAGGTTCATTCAAGGCTTTATTAAACTTTCTTCCGTACTTTCTGCTGAAGTGCATTTTTTATACAAATTGGAATCTGCTGTAATGTAATACCATTCAATTAGGTTGAATAATTGCCTCTCAGTGTTCAGCAGGAAGATAGTGGCAAATGAACTGTAAGGATAGTGACGACCGTGCTCGAGATATGTCTTGTACTTGACATGCTGGTTGTGGTTGTACATCCTGCAGCCAGAACTAACAACCTTTTTATCACATTTGATACAAGGACAGGATGTACAGTATATGCATTTTTTGAAACTGAAACATCTACAAGCAGTCCCTTTTCACCAAACATAACACAAAAGGTGATTTTAATACATTAAAAACACAGAATAAAATGTAAAATATGTCATTTACAATCATAAATATACAACATTTTCAGCCAGATCTGTGTACCACCAAGTCCTTCCAAAGCATCTGACAATCATCCAATGAAACCAGACCCTTAAGTTTCAGATCTTTTGGACTCTGTCCACAGTAAAATGAACAGCAAACTTTCCAGCCTTTCCATCTCATTTCTGACCTTTGGAACAGACAGAAAGAAAAGGTCCTGGTTCCAAAGACTGCAAGTTTCTGTACTCCTCCATCTGATGTAGATCAGAGGGTATGATGGAAGAAGACCTAAAATAGACTCTTAGAGAAGAAGATGCCAGCGTTTTAGTCTACATGCAGATGAGATAGACCAACCAACACCTTCATACAGCAACCTGTGATGAGTAAGGGCTTTAAAATTAGTGATGAGCCTTGGTGCATGTAAGCTCTGTGAAGGGGCGTGTATACAAGACATTATCGTTGTTCAACACAGACATAAAAGTCAAGTTTCAGTGTCTTTTTGGACTGAAAAGAAAGGCATGATTTCATACTAAAATAAGAAGTCAGTTTCCATTTTAGCCTCCTCACCAGCTGCACAATATGCTGTGTAAAAAAAATTGAAATACAGAGGTATCTGTAGTGAGACAGTCTCAATCTGTATACACTGAGGGCCCGATCTACTAAAGGTTTGCGTGTATAAAAACACGTGCAAACTTGATAGCGCGCGCAAAGCTGACGTACTAACAAACGCACCGAGGATTGCGTCTGTCAAATGAGCAAAATAGCACTCGCAAATCATTTAGCGTGTTTGCCTTCATGAATATGCAGAATACATGTAGATCATCAGAACGCACAAAATACTGGGAGGAGGAGATGCGAATGTAATCATTTAGCACACGCAATGTGATTTATCAAACCTGAAGCAGATAGCGCGCGCTGTATTTGCGTCTATATTTAGCACGTTTGAAAGGCAGGTGCAAACTGGCACAGCGTTACGCACACATGGCTGAGGTCACTGTAAAGCTCATCATAACATCGCTTTACAACATGCCCGCAAAAGCTGGGCTTACAAGCATTACTAAATGTTTTAGTCAATCAAACCAAGAGAACAAAATAATAATAATAAAACAACACAAATTCAAAGCAGTTCAGCACCACGGATAGCGACCGCATCATTCTGACACCCACTTTAACTTTTTCATATAATGAGAGCACAGTAGGTCACTGTATCAACAGATATAAAGTTTAGTCAAATTGGCACAGCGGCCCACATGTTCACATACAAACAAAAAATCAATATGAAGTACTCGGCCTACTCACCACTGTCTGGACGAGCCTTAAGCTCCGCGGACTTGTCCACGATGCACTGTATGTCCATTTTCTTTGATCTGTCATTCTCAATAGATAACATGACATGTCCACTCAGTCTGTCCCATCGTGCTCATCAAGGGGTTTTTAGTTAGTTTTAACTTGGAGAATGAGCGCTCACTGAACTGCGCCAGGCAGCTCTGCGTAACTCCTCATCTCGTGCTTGCAGCAGTGTGTTGGGGTGAATTGACTCAAACATGTTCCCAGTTCCATTTAAGCTGGTGAATCTTTGGGACAGTTGCTGGATGATGATATCAGGCATTGAAAACGTTCACCCGAAAGTTGCTCTCTGGGACAGTGAGGCGACTGTCTTCATCTAAGTGACGCCTAACTTTTCTAGAGCAAGAGTGGCAGACTAAGCCTCATCAAATCACTCTCTAAACTCCATCAAAACACTGATTGTGTTTTGGAGTAGAGTAGATGCGTTTATTTCATCAGCAGATCTTCTGTTTTTTCTCACATCATTCACCTTTTCACAGATGGCCTCCCAAATCATGTTTCTAACGCTGAGATGTCTCTGCTGGAGTTCACCGATGTGTTTATTTCCCTCCAACTCCATGTCTTCAAACTTCATTTATCGCTTAAGACCACTCTGTTCCCTCAAACTCTCCATGGTGACAGCCGATAGCACACGCAAAATCCTCGTAAAATATGGCGGTCTGCACCACTTTTGCACTCGTTATCATTTGCGCACGCAGTCTTAGTAGATCACCCGCAACACGCCCAGAAATAACACGTGCAAAATTATTATTTGCACACGCAAATTAGCGCTCGTTATTTGGGATCTTAGTAGATCAGGCCCTGAGAGGTGGAGATTGAAGGGAGATCAGTGACCTAGCATCACTTTTGCCTTGTCTATTTATAACACAAGTTTTAAATCTTAGAAAATGTTCTTGAGCAGTGTTAAAAGCAGTTCATTTACTGGTAAAGAGCTTGGTCTGGAGTGAATACTGAGCAGTAAATCACAGCGTCATCAGCATAAAACTGAACGTTTACATGTTCAATGTTTTTATTAATGTTATTCAAACAAACAATGAATGGGAGTGGTCCAAGGTCTGACCCCTGAGGCATTCCTTTGGTACTGTAAGTGAGCTGGAAGTGTATCCTTCTGTTTGCACACACATTGTCCTATCTGTCAGATAGTCGTCACACCAATTTACTGTCTGTTTCGACTGTCCTGCTTCAAAATGTCTTTGTTTAGAACTGACTTCTATTAAAATGCCTTTGAAAGAGCAATACAATTATCTGCACAACACTGCTTATTATCAATAGTTAATAATATTGTCAAAAACTATAAGAGCAAATAGGAATACTGTGCTTTGTTCTAAAACCAGAATGAAACTCTGACAAAACAGTGTTAATATTAACACAAATAATTGAGTTGATCACTGATCAGAGACTCTTCAGTCTTGGCCAGGTCAGACGGTTTGGAGATTGGCCTATACTTGTTGAAAACAGAGGGCTAACCCCCTTTAAACAAGGGAATAACAAATGCAGATTTCCAAACATGTGGGACCACATTAGTGACCTGCATTGATTTACAACTATGAGTGAGAAGCAAGGCAATACAATCCCCTGCTAACTTTATAAAGTAAGGTTCCAGCTTAACTGGACCTGCAGGTTGTATTGTGTCCAAGAGCCTCAGGGCCCTGTGTACCCCTGAGACTAAAAACAGGAGTAAAACTAAAAGACTCATTCATCAAAGTGGGACCATCAAACCAAAGACTGGTTGGGCTGTCGGGCGTTGAATTGAAAGGCCCAAACACAGAACCTGAGGCTAAATGTTCATAGAAACAAGCCAGCATTTTGGCTTTGTCAGCAACATTTTGTGAGCCATGGAAGGTCTAGGCCTTTATTATTTTCAGATAAGGATTTGATGGTGTTCCAAAATTTTGATGGATTATTGAGATGCTTTGTTGTGAGAGGAAATGGACTGCCTCAGCTTTCCAATTTTAACAGATCATGTATTTCTCAGTTGCCTATAGACCAGCCGGTCACCATTCTGGTCGGTTCTTTTCTGGGTGTCGCCCATGCCTCGTTACATTCAAGGAGAAAGTCTGGAGCGAACCATGGATTAATCCCGCCTTTTACTCTGTAGCTCCTTTGAGAAGTGTGCTTATCAACTATCTCTTAACCCCTCAGAAAATAAATTCCAAAGTTGATGTCATAACTGAATTTTAGCTGGTTGAAAAGTGGTCACAGGTTTTGGATGTCCAGACCTGATTTCCCCCTGTTTTCAGGCAAGTTTCATAATTTATAACCAGGTGTTGTAGCCAGTAGGGCAAGCTTTAAATAGTCTATTCTTCTGCTGTCCATTTTTTCTATACTGTGTAAGGTACGGATGCAGCTTGGGGAGTACAATCTGAGAGGCTTTGTCTTGTGCATAACAAATTACATCCTTTAAAATCTCTAAAATAACTTATCTATTTATAGTTTATTTTGTATGAAGTGTAATAAAAAAGAACCAAGTACAGCAAAAGGTGATTACAACACATTGAAACCTCCCCAGGTGAAAGATAACCTGTCTCTTGTCTGACCATGAAGGGGTTACATCCATAATCAGAACACTTAACATTAAATTTTAATTTAGGAACACTGATCTTGCATTTCAGTATTGAGGAGAAAACAAACAAAGGCAGGTAAAGGAGTTGATGTGTTGCTTGACCTGAAGTGTATCATTTCCTGTTATCCTGATCATTAACTGGAAGTCAAAATAGCAAACCAAAGTAGGGGAGAACGGGATTAGTTGTCACACGGGTTGGTTGGCACACTCGTTATATCTCGCCACCAGAGGGCGCTGTCTCTCAAATTGGGGTATGGACATTTCCAGAATTAGGATCAGAGCTCACCTACAAAGTCTTCTCTGGAGTCAGACAGCTGAACTTGAGGTGAGAGGACTTTTTGTGTTTTTCATGTGAAATTGTAAATATTCAGCTCCTCAGTATTTTTCTTCTAGGCTTTTAAACGATGGGTTTATAACACAACAAGTGTTACCCCTTACAAAGTGTGAGGGGAAAGCTATAGTTTAGATTTTTATTAGCTAGCTAAGTAGTTGTTAGATGGTTGTTAGCCTTGATGCTAGCAAAAAATTCCTGTAGGGGTTGGTCGTCACATTCTCTTTAGGGTTGGTTGTCACATGTAACAACCAACCCCTATGTTGGCAAAATGATGCATGGTGAAATGAGTTGGAGTGTGCAGACCCTACATTTACCATCACTGTAACTCAGACAGTGACTGCATGTAGCCTAGTTGAGTTGTTCTTTATGTTGTTATATAGGCTGGCCTAAAGATGTGTTTACTGTTCATGCTCCTTGCTCATTTTATGTTAAAATGTTAAGTTTGTTAAGTTATGTAGGCCTATCACTTGTCAGTGCAATTACACTTTCAAATTTAGTTCTGCGTTCTTGCCTTTTTTAAAAGATTTTTCCGATTAAAATAACATTGTGACAACCAATCCCATAGTGTGTGACAACCAACCCCATAGTGTGTGACAACCAACCCCATAGTGTGACAACCAACCCCATAGTGTGTGACAACCAACCCCATAGTGTGTGACAACCAACCCCATAATGTGTGACAACCAACCCCATAGTTTGTGACAACCAACCCCATAGTGTGTGACAACCAACCCCATAGTGTGTGACAACCATCCCCATAGTGTGTGACAACCAACCCCATAGTGTGTGACAACCAACCCCATAGTGTGTGACAACCAACCTCATAGTGTGTGACAACCAACCCCATAGTGTGTGACAACCAACCCCATAGTTTGTGACAATCAACCCCATAGTGTGTGACAACCAACCCCATAGTGTGTGACAACCAACCCCATAGTGTGTGACAACCAACCCCATAGTGTGTGACAACCAACCCCATAGTTTGTGACAATCAACCCCATAGTGTGTGACAACCAACCCCATAGTGTGTGACAACCAACCTCATAGTGTGTGACAACCAACCCCATAGTGTGTGACAACCAACCTCATAGTTTGTGACAACCAACCCTATAGTTTGTGACAACCAACCCCATAGTGTGTGACAACCAACCCCATAGTTTGACAACCAACCCCATAGTGTGTGACAACCAACCCCATAGTGTGTGACAACCAACCCCATAGTGTGTGACAACCAACCCCATAGTGTGTGACAACCAACCCCATAGTGTGTGACAACCAACCCCATAGTGTGTGACAACATACCTCATAGTGTGTGACAACCAACCTCATAGTGTGGGACAACCAACCCCATAGTTTGTGACAACCAACCCCATAGTGTGTGACAACCAACCCCATAGTTTGACAACCATCCCCATAGTGTGTGACAACCAACCCCATAGTGTGTGACAACCAACCCCATAGTGTTTGACAACCAACCCCATTGTGTGTGACAACCAACCCCATAGTGTGTGACAACCAACCCCCGTAGTGTGTGACAACCAACCCCCGTAGTGTGTGACAACCAACCCCATAATGTGTGACAACCAACCCCATAGTGTGTGACAACCAACCCCATAGTGTGTGATAACCAACCCCATAGTGTGTGATAACCAACCCCATAGTGTGTGACAACCAACCCCATAGTGTGACAACCAACCCCATAGTGTGTGACAACCAACCCCATAGTGTGTGACAACCAACCAACCCCATAGTGTGTGACAACCAACCCCATAGTGTGTGACAACCAACCCCGTGATGGGGTTGAGTGTCTTTGATAGTTAATTGCCTCTTTGTTACAATGACAACCAACCCCGTTCTCCCCTACACATGGTCTTGTTTTTGTCTTGCCAGATGACTTTGGGGAATACAATGCTGTAAATGATGATCTAAATGTTGTAGTGGATACATTTTTACATGAAAAGTTTAATTCAAGCCAACCTCTTTTTTCAATCTTAAACGTCCAAATAACAACTTCACTTTTAAATTATATCAATGAGACACCTTGATTTTTGGCACAGAAAAACATTTGGCATGGGTGTTAAGTTTTCCTAAGACCGAGCAGTTAGCAGATGGTGGTTGTAACATGAAGAACAAAAATAGGAAAGAGAATGCTTTCAGTGTGGGTGGAGAACTTTTTGAACACGACTTGAAAGCACCACCCTGGGCGAATGCCATTCTCAAGGGTACACTGTATTCAGGTTTTCTGACCATGCTGAAGAGACATAAAATCTGTTTGCTCTATTGCTCACAAGAACTGACAGTTTTTGCAGTCAATGTCCATTTGCCCTCAGCACTCAATATATCGACGGCACAAATGTTATCTTTAACTAGCAGGACACAGAGCAACTTGCATTGTTAACGGCCAACATTCAAAATTGAAAGGAGCCAATCCTTCACATTTATTGATTGGTGCAAAGTTCATGCAGGCCATGGCAAGAATTCACGCATTTGAAATATGTGAAGAATATTGTGTTAAAAAACAAAAAAAAGACACACTCACAAACACACACTTACATGGTGTACCAAATAGAGTTGTCAGGGAAGGATACAAGCTTTGTCTTCTTTTCTCAGCACACATGTTCTGTCTTTGACTTCAGAAGCTAGAGTTGCACTAATTTAAACTTTTTGATTGGTGTGAAGTTTTAAAATTATCTTCCGTTATTCAAATCCCATTTTGTATATTACTTGATAGCATGTGAAGTCTTCTTTAATCATGAATGAACAATTTTATGTAGCCACTTCGCTGCCATTAGGGATGCAACAATTAGATATTTTGGTTGTCCAATTATTTTTGAGTAATAATCACACTTTCACAATTATCATGATTATTATGGAACTAAAGTTCTGAGCGACAGACATATTATTTGTACCCTGGTGTTTTTTTATGCACCTATTTGTTATGAAACTGTCTTTTGTAAAGAGGGACTTATTTCATTCAAATACTACATGTCTGGTACTTCCTGTAAGAACTGCATATTTCCAACTCTAGAAAGACATAGGGGAGTTCACTTGTCTAAGTTGTACTATTCATTTACAGAACTATGGGTCATTCAGACTTTGACATAATTATCCTCTGCAGTTGGATATGTATATTGTGAGTTTATTGATTATAGAATTATGCCTTTTTTAATGCCAATCCCAACTCTGCAATACAGTTATCAATATGTCAAGCTTCATGCATGGCCTATTAGGTTATTATGAACTCTCGCCTCTGAGTCTCTCTATGCCAGAGTGAGTACTTTTGGGAATAACATGGTTTTACTTTTTTATATATTCTTCTACAATACTTGTGCATATCGGAGCTTTTTGATACGCTGTAACCAAGATGTGAGGGTGGTACACAGTAGATCATGGAGTCTGGTGTTGCTTCGAATAACTATGAGGTCTATCAGTGTATGGAATACACTGCAGTCAGCAGTAACTGCTATCAGCTAGCTAACAGTAGCAGTCCAAGTAACATTTCTGGGTGCATCCTCAACAGATGTCTGTTAAAGTTTGAAGTTGTTCCTCTTACTATGGTTCTTTCACACAGCAAACATGTTGCACAGTTCTTACTTGCATTTGTTGTACAATCTTTAAAAGCAAAGCTCACGATTGTCGGCACCTCTTTGCATCCTTAAAGGAGCTGTTGATGAACAAGGTGACAAGTGAACATGCATGGAATTGATCACACATTTTCAGCCCTTGCTCAAACTCATTATAAGGCCATATATACACCAATGATTATTTTCTGAGGATGAACTCTGGGAAGACAAAGGAGCTTGTCATTGATTTTAAGAAGACCTAGACTGGCTTCTCCCCTGTTTTTATTGATGATCTAGAAGTGGACATTGTGAACAGGCACAAATATCTTGGCACTTTTATTGGTGACAAACTGACATTCGAGCATCAGGTTGACGCTGTCTGTAAAAAGGCCCACCAAAGAATGTACTTTTATCAGAAGCTCAGGGGTTTTAATGTCGACACGACTTTTATGAAGATGTTTTATTCCTGTTTTATTGAATCGCTTTTAACCTTTTCAATGGTGTCCTGGTATGGGTCAACAAGTCTAAAAAATACAAATAAACTGCAGGCTATAGTGAAGATATGCAGCAGGGTTGCGGGCACAGCCCAGCCTGACATGTCAAGCCTTCACTGAGCCAGGACCCTCAGCAAGGCCTGGTCCATCATGGCTGACCGGTATCATCCTCTTTTTCATGAATTCCGCCGGCTTCCCTTAGGCCGCAGATTTGCAATGCCGCATAGCTGTTGTTTCCATGTTGTTACTGTTGTTACTGTTTTGATGTTGGTGTGACTTGTTGTACTGTTTTGTTTGTGTCACTGCTGACTGAAAGACAAATTGCCCCCTGGGGATAATAAAGAAACCTTGAACTTGATAAGGCCTTGATAAAAACATCTACAAAATAATTGCAAAGTCGATAATCAGTGTTTATCAATAAAAAGTCAGAGTCCTCCTCCCCCTCTTCTCAGTCTGAATGCAGTCACTGTCTGGGTCAAAACCAAATCAAAATCATCATTCCTTGAGTCCAAGTCGAGTCATGAGTCCTGAAAATCAGGACTACACAGAATATTCCTTCTTAAAATACATATTCATGATCCCAAAATATTTTCCCTGCAACAGCGTCCTTGTTTTCTTAAGCAAGCAGCAGTTCTATCTTCACTGTGGATCTGTCTTTGAGGCATGTGATAGTCAATTTGTCACAGAGCCCATCCCTTTGTGCTTCCTGCCGAATTGGAAAAGCCAGGGCTGACAGCAAATTGATTGCTACCTTAGTGAGACCAGTTTACCATGATAGACGCTGTTTGGTGTTGTGAAGCCAGATATTACAGAGATAAGACAAGCCCCGGATGTTGTGACAAGTGGCACAAACACAGAGAGGCAGCACAAAATGACTTCAGAAGAAGACTGAGTATTAATAATCACAGCCTATTGGGAAACAATAGACCCGGTCTGAATGCCTTCAGTGAAATACAAAGGGCGTTTGGTGGGAAGACACAAAAGTTGATAGGATGAAGGGATGAACATATGGGGTGTTAAATATATCTTGCATGCATACCAACATTTTTAAATTGTCAGGTATGGTCTCTGTTGAGTTATTATTTCCTAATTTACTTCAAGTTCCTTTCACTTATATAGCTTTACTTTCCTTCCAGCCTCTGGGACTGTGTGCCCTTCCTTTATTTCATATTTACTTATGTTCTAACTGACTCCCCGGTCTGTTAATACCCCTTGTCTCTTTCTTTCCTTGTTTTCAGAGCAAGTTTCTTTTGTGTCAACTAGGGCTGGGCGATATGGAAAATTATGTTTTCATGATAAAATATTTCATATCAGTCAATATCGATAATTATCACGATAAATATCAAATCATTATTTCATTTCAATTTAAATGCAGATTTTTGGTCCTGAGTGAGAGTTGAAGAAACCAGACAGTTTGTTAGTTTGTATCTGGATTATTTTCTGATGCACTTCTTGAATCCATCATTTCTGATGGTGCTAACAGGAATTAGATTTTTGTGAAGTTTCATAATTTGATTTACATTTACAACAAATATATGTCAAATTGTGTACTGTGTATCAGTTTATAGAGTATTGTTTTGAGTTGAGCTCTCCACTTTAAGATTACCAAGGGTTACAGGCAGAGTAATGCTGTTTCCCACAGTGCAGTGAATGCATCGCGCTGTTCGGTGCTCCGTTGTCCTACGGTCACGGTGGACATCAAACGTGTTTGAAATGCACAGCAGAAGTTGTCTCTGTGCTCTTCCTTTACCCACATCCTGAAAGTATATTTAATGAAGTGTATGAAGTTAATAGTTAAAGCAGAGTCAGCACAGTGTCAGACTAACCACTCGCTGTCCTTCGTCTCAGCTGTGTCTACATTCTGCTCTGAACGTCTTTAAGCCCCGCACCCCTCTCACCCTGCGACATGATTGGCTGTTCAATGCCGTCTTCTTCTTCTGTCAAATGTTTGGCGGCAACTAGCGCCCCCCTCCATTTAAGTGGCTGGGGGATGTAATTACATGTTTATTTATGTTGAATTTGTATTGAAAATGTTTCATATTTATATCAAGAAAAATTATATTGCGATAATTATCATTATAGAATTATCACCCAGCACTAGTATCAACCCCATTGTGTGGACTATGTTTGGATTCCTTGGACCTTTTCTTATATTTGTTTGGATTCTTCAGCCCTGCTCCATGTGTGGATGTTTCCTTGTTGTTCTATTGTTCTATTTGTGTTTTCACCTATTGACTGGACATTGTTGTTTTATTTTTGGGATATCTTCGTGGGCTGCACGGTGGTGCAGTGGGTAGCACTGGTGCCTCACAGCTTGAAGGTTCCTGGTTCGAATCCCCGGCTGGGCAGGTGCCTTTCTGTGTGGAGTTTGCATGTTCTCCCCATGCACGCGTAGGTCCTCCCACAGTTTAAAAACATGCTTCCCAGGTTAATTGGTCACTCTAAATTGTGTGAGTGTGTGCATGCGTCTCTCTGTGTTAGCCCTGTGATGGGTTGGCGGCCTCTCCAGGTTGTACCCTGCCTTCCGCCCGAAGCCAGCTGGGATAGGCTCCAGCCCCCTGTGACCCCTAACGGGATAAGGGGTCAAGATAATGGATGGTTGAATGGATATCTTCGTGCCTTCTCCATAAGATGCATGCATGCATTTCTATGCATAGAAACATGCTTCCTCAAAAAGGATAAAGTACACACCGCTAATTTCAAAAAGGGCAGAACCCAACCCTAAACCTTAATTTTCTGTGCAACATTTTTTTCTTAGTCTGCATTAGGATCTCAATCTTGCTTAAAAAACTAGGAATGAATACCGTTCTTGAGAAAAATAAAAACAGGCTTTAAAAAAAAGGATTTCTAAGAGGCCCTAATAACATCATGCTAATGTACACGTAATAAAAAGCCCCTGTGAAAAACGTGTTGCTGCTGTGGCCAATCTCAAACTTTCAAACCAGAGATTATAGACACTGGCAGCTGACCGAGTGAGCTTTGACAAACATTTTCTCATTCACACCTCTCTGTCTTTCTCCATCTTCCCTTCTCCTCTTTATCTCTTTGTCTATTCAGAGGTCTCGGTACGGCTGTGAGTGCAACCTCTAATCTCTTCATCTCCTCTTCCTCACTGGTGGAACAATGTGTCCTGACACTCGACAAGACTCCGTCCTCCCGGGGGCATAAACAGCTGTGACTGGTAACCTGATTAAGAGGTCCAAGATAGCATCGTATGTGGAGATTGAAAGAGAGAGGAAGAGACAGATTGGAACAATACAAAGAAACGATAAGAGCCAGAATGATAAATGACTAGCCACATTGCCACTTGGTTCCTAAGTCCTTGGAAAGAACCTATTGACATTGTGTCTCGGTAGATATGCATAAAAATACACCTGTCGACCTTGACAACCATGGCTCTTAAACCTTTGGAGACAAAATATATATATTCCATCTTTTTTTTTCTTTAACCTATTGCACAAGCTTGACTTTTTCAAACGTCCTTTTGTGTTCGTGAATGTGGATCACACCTTGACTTGTTGTACCCCTCATTCAGCTGCAACAAAGTGGCTCTATGAAGGACTTTTTCCTGAATGAGTTAGCCTGAAACTTGCACCATATAAGGTTCTGGAAAGATTTGTAACTACTGGTGCTTGATATATAGTATTACTATCTGTGGTTTAGCTTTTGGCATGTCTTCTTCAACATTACAGATGTACAGAACAGGGATTTTAAGACTAGATGTGTGGCGGCTGCATGACAGCTCCAAAACAGCTTGATGGATGTTAACAGACTGGAGCGTTCAGACCGCCAGCGTCAGCAGCACATCTCAAGTCCATCCTACGCGCTGAAAATCTGAGGAATAGAAGGCCTACCTATTTTTTCTGCAAGCCTCACACCACTCAGCTGGTGTCTCTTTGTAACTTGAGCACTGGTTTTTAATGTAAAAAAGATTGTTCCTCATTAGACCAACCCCTGAAGCCATTATAACACACAAAAGCATCCAGATATGGAAACAAATTTACATAAAGGAGGGAAAAAATATATAATAGATTTAGGGACATAACCTGACTGGTTTAATAAAATCAGAATGCCCAAGATATATTCCAGTATTAAAATGTAGCAGAATTTATTCAACATGACATAACAGGATCACAGAGTCAGCAGAGATGATTCTGGCTAACATTTACAGAGCTTGCCCCATCAGTCTTCGGTCCTCCTTTTAAGTTCACATCCAAATGCCTGTGCTGGTTACATGGTGTTCCTGTCTGGTGGTTGTTTCCAAGTTTAACCAGAAACAGTCTGAATGCAACTTTATCTCCATATTCTTGATCAAAACACTTGCAGCGCTAAGAGATATCATTTGTCATGTGTGCTGGTTTAAGCTGCAGCAAAGTAGAAATATGGCAGAAGCAATTGAGGCTACAGCCTTGGCTTGGTGGGAGGTTTGTAGAATATTAACTATAAGTTTAATTGACTAGTAATTTTGATGCCAACTGAGGGTGATGACATTTAATTATTAGCTGGTGAACATCCTCATAACAAAGTGGCACTGAACATACTGTATAATTGAGGTCAGAACATTGTCTTGCAATTGCACTTCCTCTCTCTTCCTGTTTTCATGTCTTCACAGCTCCCTTGGAGATTTTTCCCAATCCTCGTCTCCTTGCTTTTTACCCTATCTCACTTCTAGACTTTATTATGTTTTCCAGTGTGTGTTAGCAAAATACTTTAAAAGACAGAGACCTTGAGAAAAGAGTGAGCTGGTAGACCAGTTAGAATGAAAGATAAATCCTCTTCATTTTTGATGCCTAGTACCTGTGGCATTTCCATTCCAGAGACACATATCCAATAGCAAAAAATGAGCAAAAAACTGCTGTGGTTCTCATAAATACTGAATCAGTCCCACAGTCTTTGCCGCATTTCACTGTTGGTTGACACCGCAGTCACCTTTGTTGTTAGACCCATTTTTGAACACTGAGGGTTCAATGGAGTAATATTTCCCAGTTTCCCAAAGAGTGTCCCCCTCCACTTTTATTCTGAGCCACTTTATTGTTAGGTGAGGTACATATTTTTTTTCTGTTTTAAGTTTAACTAACAATTGAAAGTAATAAAATTAAGACATAATTCAATTCAATGAAAATTAAACAAGCACTAGTACAAATCAATATTTAATTGTCCTGTATTCATTAATACAGCTTGTAAAACTAGACTCTATAGAAATCAGAGAAAGATAAATATTCTCTGCCAGTGTTGTAGTCAAGTTAAAAACCCAAAAATCTGAGACAACTCTTGCATCCTCAGTGTTCAAGGGGTTGAGTTGAGTCCAAGTCACCAAAAAAGAATATGAGTGGATTCTCAGTTAAGTCCTCATTGCCTGACTCCAAGTCTGAGTCGTACGGAAGAGGATTAGGGCCACTGACAAAAAAAAAAATTAAAGTCCAATTTTTTTTTTTTATTATTACTCTGAGATTAAAGTCAGAATTCTGACTTTAATCTCAAAATTCTGACTTTATTCTCAGAATTCTGACTTTATTCTCAGAATTCTGACTTTAATCTCAGAAGTCAGACTTTAATCTCAGAATTCTGACTTTATTCTCAGAATTCTGACTTTAATCTCAGAGTTCTGACTTAATTCTCAGAATTCTGACTTTAATCTCAGAGTTCTGACTTTAATCTCAGAATTCTGACTTTAATCTCAGAGTTCTGACTTTAATCTCAGAATTCTGACTTTAATCTCAGAATTCTGACTTTAATCTCAGAATTCTGACTTTATTCTCAGAATTTTGAGATTAAAGTCAGAATTCTGACTTTAATCTCAGAGTTCTGACTTAATTCTCAGAATTCTGACTTTAATCTCAGAGTTCTGACTTTAATCTCAAAATTCTGACTTTAATCTCAGAAGTCAGACTTTATTCTCAGAATTCTGACTTTAATCTCAGAAGTCAGACTTTAATCTCAGAATTCTGACTTTATTCTCAGAATTCTGACTTTAATCTCAGAGTTCTGACTTTAATCTCAGAATTCTGACTTTATTCTCAGAATTCTGACTTTAATCTCAGAGTTCTGACTTTAATCTCAGAATTCTGACTTTAATCTCAGAATTCTGACTTTAATCTCAGAATTCTGACTTTATTCTCAGAATTCTGAGAATTTTTTACCTTTTTTTTTTTTTCTTTTTCAGTGGCCCTAATCCTCTTCCGTAGAGTCGAGTCCTCATTATCATAATCATTTGTTTTACCATGAAGACCACTGTTAACTTGAAACTGCTCACAGTATGAACATGCACTGACTGTGTGTACAAAAACATTAGATTCTGATTGTTCCTGTTGGTATGTCTTTTAATGATTTATGATTTAATGGAGTGACAGCTCTGCGGTTGCATCACTGCAGATGTCTATGATGAAATACCTGCAACCCACCCTCTATTGATCAAAATCATTGACAAAATACCTGGGAGCCAGTGGTTGAGTCTTCTTAGTTGCTAGTATTACTGTAATCTGTTAAAGTTTGCTGTTAAAGTTTGAGTTTGTCTCCGTCTTCTCCTCAATGGTTCTTTTAGATATCGAACATGTTGCACTGCTTTTGCTTTCATTTGTTGTAAAATCTTTGAAAGCAAAATACACAATCTGTGACACCTCTTCAGGCATCCTGGCAGGAACTGTTGCTGAAAAACAAGGCACAGAACAAAAGTGTCAGCTGCTGCAAAACTGAATACATTTTAGATAATAAAATGCGTGGCTCACAATGTTCATGCCAAAATGATAACCAAGAGTATGAGGTCACCCTCAGAGCTACAACAAATACAATACAAAGATCTCTTACATCTTTGCTTGAGTATTTGGAATGTAAGTTACACTGGCCATAGCCCTTTTATTCAAACATCCTACAATAATGCAAAAAAAAAAAAACAGGCATGTTTTATGCCAGTTTGGATTTTTTTTTACATTGAACCAAACAAGGCAAATATATTGCTCACCCAACCCGGCATGAAAAGATTCAGAAAGAAAACAACATGCCGAACCCTACCTTTTATTTCCTCATTATGCAAGTTGCTAACAGCTGGTGCATCACACTTGTGTAACCTCTCAAAAATATTGCAAACCAGAAAACAGGCTCTTCAAGTAAAAAATATCACAATCATGAATAATAAAAAAAATGTGTCATGCTTTCTTACCCCAGATTGTTCATCATGCAGTTATCATTACTTTAAATTTGTCTGCAGTGAAAAGGACTAGGTATATACCCCAGGTATACCTCTGAAAGTCTTTGTTTTTGGTTCTAGTAGCTTATCTTTTATTCTTTAAAACAAATCAATTACTTTTAGATAAATTAAAGACTGTGTTGCATGTTCTGCATTTCTTATAATGCAAACCATTAAGATTCTGTCCTCCAACCATATTCTTCTCCCTGGTCTTTACTACTCCTGGCACTCAGTTGAGATCAATGTGTCCTTTCACGTTTATGCTGATGACACTCAGCTTTACCTTTATATCCTACGAATTCTGCTGGGCTGTATAAACATGAGAAATGTCCAGTAGAGTTGAGGTACTAGCAAAAAATATCAATGATATGTAATGTTTGTAAACATTTCTTGGCAATATTGACATAGTATACAAGGCAATGTGTTTTAGTCAAAAAACTGCATGAAGGGGTTGCTCTCATTTTTGGGGTTTTCTTGCCAGCAAATCACAGTCCTTATAATGAAAGAGATATCTTTCAGGCAGGTTTAACAGTTACACACCTGGTAAAAACTTCACCACCTCTTAGCACTCCTCCTTCATATAAACAAAATACATCTTATGGATCATATTTTAGCAGAATGATAAATTTGTTCAGGTCTGTCCAAACATATTAAGCTCACTTGGCTAAATTTAATAGAGTCCAATGCAAGAAAATGTCTTTATCTTCAAATAAAACTTGGCTAAGTCTTGTATTCCTTCTTATTCATTTAAAAATGATCAGTGCTAGACAATGCTCTGGACATACCAAAATATTTCATTCACTCCTAAACTTTTTTCTTTTGGTCATCATCCACTTCTGGTATATTTTCACCATGGGCTCCCTTTTTTAGGTATGGTTGGTCTATATAACACCCAATGGTCAATTCTTGGTTCCTTTTTTTAACCAAATAATTTTTTTAATTTTTTTTGCAGAAGACCAAGGGGAATCATGATTAGAGCTAACCTGTTTGTTAACTGTACCAAATGCTATTGCTGTGTTTTCACAATTAAAATCTACCTTGGGAATTAACTGTTGCTTCATGTTCCCTTTTTCAAAAATTACCAGCGAAGCCGTGCCAGACTTTTGCTGGCACAGAATACCACCATGTATTTCACATTCCAAGATCGCTCCTCTGAAGTGATGAATCATGATTTTTACACTTTTAATAGTTGCTTGATGGTAGGCCTGCCACTTACAAGTCAGCCAAAGCTAATTTATAAATTAGCCTAAGCTAATTATTTCCTTGTGCTCGCAGTTGATCCCTCTGGCTGTCTTTGTCCAGGCATATCCTTTTGGCCATTGTTTGGCTTCTGCTTCAGTCTTCTGTTTGACAGTTCAGCTCTGCCTTCCCCATGTCCAGGTTCTTCTTGTAAGCCAACGGGATTCTGTGATGGGCAGAGTGAGGCTATGATGGCTCTCCTCAGATGTTAAGAAGTTGAGAGATGATAAAATCTAAAGTGGAGGCTAAGGGTTGAAGGTTTTTTTTCCTTTGGGGGACTTCGTGTTATTTGATCACATAACGGATGGAAAAGGTTTTTCTCATTGTAGATCATGCAAGGAACCTATGACAACATCTTTACTGAGCCCCTTGTACAAACCATGATATTCATTTTTATTCATAACATGTCATGTCAACAGCCCACTATCAGTTCATACAGAAAGATCCCCCAACTTTTAAAATGTGTGAACAAAAATATCATAAGTACTGCACATTGTTTAGGGCATAACATGCATGCATACGCTGCCTAGCAGGAAACTAGCTGTGTTAACGCCACAGCATCTACAGCCAACCTATCTCAGGAACACATCGGCTGTCGTCTAAAGAGGATGCAACCTCTGGGAAATATGGCCAAAGGCCTTCTGTGCAGCCAGGGGTTAAGAATGTGAGACTTGAGGACAGCTCTTGGTGATTCATGTGCTGCTATTGTTGGTAGTATGATTGTTTGTATGAGAAGTGAGAATAGATTAAGTGTTAAGAAACAACATCTACAATTGGATTGTTGGACTCACCTGCATGCAGATATCAATTTTCAAGATAGTAATGCTGAATCATTGATAGATCATGGTTGATGGGTTTTGGGCTCAGCCAAAGTAAAATATTTACAATCCACAAACTGTAACGGGTTGAGTTAGGACCCACAAGCAGTACCAGAAGCCAAGAGATCAGTTGGTAATGACCTTTATTGAACAGTTCATCAATAGACACGGGCAACAGGTGAATAGTCTCTACCTCGAACACAGGTAGGGAATCGAGTCTCTCCGGGCTCGATGACAGCCTGACGAATCAAGCACCGGTGACAGACAGATCTTGGAGGGAGTTGAAGGACAGACTCACTCATACGCCACAGGAGGACAGGACACCAAACAGCCACGAGGACGGACAGGCAGAACCCCGGAAGGGCAAAGGCAGAACTCGTAGTCAGGGACAGAAGGCATAGGTGTTTTCCTGGGAAGCAGTGAGGAGGGGTGAGGAGGGATGGTCACAGGCAAGCAGGGTTAGCAACGGGAGATCAGTCCGGAGAAGAACGCTGGAAAGTCTTGCATGAGGTCAAAGAACAATCTGGCAAGGAGTGGAGAGTGGCTGCTGCTTATAAACCGGCTTGATTGCAGATGAGGAGCAGGTGAGTGTGCAGGTGAACTGGGTTGCCTGATGAGGGGGCGTGGCTGGCCAGCAGAGTGGAGCAGAGGCAAGGAGAGTGGAAAATTACTGACAGAGGGGAGGAGGTGAGCAGACTGTGACACAAACACCAATGATCCTGCATATTTTTGTAATGCTATGAGTGTGTAATGATCCGTTTAACTGGGTTGATTTGTCAATTATTTGAACAATAATAACAATAACAAAATCAATGGAAAGTCTGAACTCATAATCATCACGGTTAAAATGTACTTTTATTTTAAAATTCCTACCACTCACCTGTGCCATAGTTCCCGCCTTGGTGTGAATGTAAATCATCCTTAACCTTCAAGCCATGCTAGCAGCAAGAAGACACTGATGAGCAGCCAAGGTGAAGAGGATGAAGAGTACATTCACTCCCCTGAATAAATCAGCTGTGTGTATTTTGGGTTTTGGCGAAAAGATGGGTCATCAAACAAAACAAATGGAATACCCAATCAATATCATTACAAGAGGATATAAACATGGAACAGCTGCACGGGCACCTGAAAGGAAACATGTTAGCTTTACGTGCTAATGCTAACGTTGCTGACTAGACTTTCGATGTTCATGACTGTGTGCATAAATAAACTATCTATAATGTTGTCATCATTCACATATTAGTTTTTGCACTGTCAAAGTAATTGTGAAGCTAATAATAATAATAATACATTTTATTTTGGGCGCCTTTCAAATCACCCCAGGTCATCTTACAGATAATAAAAACATTCATCATTTAAACATCATAAAAACAAACAAGCAAACAAACAAAAAGAAAGAGTCATAAATAGAAACTAAATACATGTGAAGTGCAGAGAGTCCAGTTAGAGGGAGTAAGCCAGTTTGAAAAGGTGAGTTTTGAGTTGTGAGTTGATGTTATGGAGTCCGACTGTCTTATGTGTGGGGGGAGGGACCCAGCTGCTCAGCACCCAGAACAGCTGAAGGCTCGGGTACCCATGGTACTGAGGCCTGACTGTGGAATGGTTAGTAGTCCAGCAGAGGTTGAGCAGAGGGAGCGGGAGGGAGTGTATTCATGAAGGAGGTTGCAGAGGTAAGTGGAGGCCAGGCTGTGGAGAGCTTTATAGGTGGGGAGAAGGTTTTTGTAGTGGATGCTGTATTGTACAGGGAGCCAGTGAAGTTGGATGAGAACAGGAGTGATGTGGTCAGATGATTTGGTGCGGGTGATGATCCGGGCGGCCGAGTTCTGAATGATTTGCAGTCTGTTGATGAGTTTGGTGGGGAGTCCGGTGAGGAGGGCGTTGCAATAATCAATACGGGAAGTGACAAAAGAATGAACCAGGATTTGGACAGTGATGGGCGGAGTCTAGAATGTTGCTGAGGTGGAAGAATGCAGTCCGGGTGATGGACAGACCTAAACTCTGACCCTTGCTTGGCCACTCGCCCTGCTTCTGCATCGGTAGCACGAATGCTGCCAAGGTCCTGTCCCTGCTTTGATCGGTTAGTGCTCATGCTCAGTCTCACAAAAAGTGTTTATCAGAGCTCACATTACTCCTGGCTACTGTTCCCTACAAAGGATCAGGCCTGTGGGATGTCACCTTCCACAGGTGTAGCCAGGTATCTGCATTATTTTTGTACTTAGTTTCCCTTTTCTAAACTGCCAGATCTTTATATTCTGCTGTCTTTGTTGTTGCTACCCCATCTGTTGTGCGACTGCGTTACACACATGGAGTCACCTGCTGCTTTCACTTTCACTTTCCCTTTCTACTTTTCGCCAGGCAACCCTCAGGAGAACATTTCACCTCGTTGGGGTTAAGAGGTCAGCTGCTAGCTTGAGAAATGCCTCTAGTCATTTTATATTTGAGTAGTAAAAGTCACGCTATCCCCCACAGAGGCAATCGTATTCTACAAAGGCACTCACTATAAACAAGCCGTAGGAGTTGAAAGCGCTCTCTTACCAGCTTCCCATTCTGTCACTATTGTGATCTGCATTTGAAAGAGCTACAAGCCTTGAATTTATGACCTATTTTTACATTTTCAAAGATGAAGCTGGCAATTAGCAGCCAGCATTACATGTTCTCTGTAGTAAAAATGGTTCTGTTGTCAACAATTAGAAGCCTAACACCAAAGCTACAAGCTTTTTCCTGAGTGAAATCCTGAAACAGCATTGTAACAGACTGTAGATAATATGATGAGGGTTTTCTTCATGTAAAAAAATTGTGACCTCATTAAAGGTGACATATCACGCTTTTTTCATCAATATATATTGGTCTAAGAGGTCCCCAAAACATGTCTTTAAAGTTTATGCTCAAAAAAACACTTTGAAATCAGATTTTGGCATGCCTGAAAAACCCTCTTCTTCAGTCCTCCTCAGAACAGTCTGTTTTCTCTCTGACCACGCCCCCTCAGGAAGTGGATGTGCCTCGGCTCTCCAGCACGTTGATCTAATGTTTACATGTTAGCTGAATATACACGGCTGCTCAGAGATCACATTACTTAAACCCTCTGAATCTGATCCAGAATCGGATCCTGACGGAGAGGCGCCTGTAGCAGGACCTTTCTGAAGGATTGGTCACAGATTTAGTGTTTCTTGTTGTTTTATTTATCAGTATGTAGACGTATGTCTTGGTACACAGCTATGAACATGTAGCTATGTGGCTATGCTAACTAGCGCTAGCACTTATCCATGATAAATAAAAATCATCCACTAGATCTTCAAATCTGCAGACGTGGGGAGTAAAACCGACCTCTACCAGAAAGGCAGCGGTACCTTGCTGAAGGATTGGTCACAGATTTTGTGTTTCTTGTTGTTTTATTTGTCAGTATGTCGACGTGTGTCTTGGTACACAGCTACAGCTACAGCTATGAAGATGTAGCTATGTGGCTATGCTAATTAGCGCTAGCACTTATCCATGATAAATAAAAATCATCCACTAGATCTTCAAATCTGCAGACGTGGGGAGTAAAACCAACCTTTGTGTTTATTAAGACAGCCTACAACTAGCATGCCTCCCTCCTAAGCTCCTTGTTAGCACACGTGTGCAGGTAATGAAAAACAGAGGAGGGGTTGAGTTGTATTTTATACAGTCTATGGACTGAACAAGCTCCGAGCTCTGACTCCGTGACAGACTGGATATTGTTGTTACGTAACAAAAACACTGAAGTCTGAAACGGCTCGTTTCACACACATTTACAGAAAGGTGGAGAAATCAGAACAGGGGCAGAATGGATTTTTTTCATTCTCGGGGGGTTTGTAGACATGTCAGGGATATTTCAGGTAGAGAACCATTAAAAAGTCCATTTTGCATGATATGTCACCTTTAAGCAAGTACTAGGCCAGGTACACAATTATCAAGTGTATTCTTAAGCAGTCTCATGCAATGAGATTTTATACTGTCACAATCACAGTATTTGAGATGTGGCACTTAGATGTGGCAGAAGGGATCAAGACCTTTCATCATTTCACTGGTCACTGACTTGCTGTTCAACAACCTTCATTTCTTTTTATGTTGCTTAACACTGAGGCAGGTCACTCTCTTTTCTAAAATTGTACCTTTGCGGTTTGTTTGAAGTCTGTGGATGAATGTTTTGACATGATGACTGTTCTGTAAAACACAGTTTTGAAAATCAATTTCTCTTTGTAAGTGTGATCCGGGATTGAGATAGCATGAAAACTGTGCGAGGCCTCCTGTAAATTGAAGAAAGAGTCAGCTATTCGTTCCTTTTTGTAAGTTTTTCTTACAAACATCTTACAAAATGGAAAGAAATGTCAAAGGGGACAGGAAAAGAACAGGACTGACAGCCACAATAATCAAGGAAGATGCAACGATGTGCCATACTGTCTGTTAGAGGAAACACAGGGTGACACAAGCAGGTGCTGTTACTGGCTGAATGTCTGAATACACATGAACTCAATACATATTAAAACTAGAAGTGCCTCACATGCTGCACCTGCTTAGCTTCAATGCATTCTTTAAAAAACAAACACTTTAAAAAGGTTCATCCTAAATCCTGCAAACAGCCAGAAGCTCCCCTCCGGCAAGATTCAAAGATACAATTATTTTTCAGAGGATGTTCATTATCTGAACTCAGCCTTCGTCTTATTCCTCTTAACTGAGTCTGGCAACTACAAGGAGAGGGTTGTACACTGAGGTCAAATGCCAGGTATGTGGCATACTGCCTTTAGACTACAGAGATGTTTGTGTTCACTATAGAATAAAACCTAAATTATGTTCAGATTCTACAATAATCAGCTATTCTTCACAGGGATTAAGACGATGGTAAAATGAAGCACACTCTGTCAGGATGCATACTTTACATATTTGATTTATTAGTGTGTTGTTGTTGATGTATTAACTATTACATGAAGCACAAAGGAAGTAGAGCAGCTGTTTAGGGCTGGAAGGAAAGCCAACATTACTTTGTTTTATCTAGAACTTTTGAGTCTGTGTGTCTCTCTCTCTGTGTGTAACCATGAACTGTACAAAGAGATGGACAGTGTGATAGCTTCTCAAAATGAAGCCAAAACATTTGAAGCTCCAGCCACTGATCAGCAGCAGTGTACAGTAGGTCACAAAGCCGGCGTCCCTCCATGTGAACAGATGGGATATGAGTCAAACTATAAAATCAAAGTAGACCTTGAATACAAGTATATCATAAACATAGTTGCTGGTGGTATCAGCGGCTGCCACCCAATCACAGTGAATTCCCCCTTGAGTGCTTTGGTAAACAGAGTTGATTTGTTGACAATTTTTCAACCTCACAAGCTAATCTGGAGGCAAGACTCTGGATTCAAATTGCATCACCAGTTCTGTATGTCAGGGCCTGTTGCCATGGGTGTTTTGGCTTCACTTTTGAACAATGGAGGAGAATGAGCCGTGTCGTCCATCATTGTATGAAGTCAATGGAAGGGATAGAATATCAAAGAGTTTTAGTTACTTTAAATGTTATTCATTTGAGTTCCTACATGCAGTGAAACTCATGAATGTCATTGTTATTCATATTTGATCAGATCAATATTGAGTTTGTCTTTGTGCTTTATCTAAAAGGATAAAAACATTATTTTACAAACTTAATTTCTGTTTGAGGGCTGTCACAAAATAATTAAAACGTTGTTTGAAACCCATTTTTTAAATCTTTCTCAGTCCTCTCAACATTTGCTCCTTCTTGATGTGACAGGCCATGATTTTGTGAACATATTTAACCAGACAATTTCATTACAATCTCTTAAATTTTCTTTTTGTTTCATATCTCACATTAAAGTTTGACAGCCTGTCAGGTTGATTTCTTCAAGATTAGGGGTTTTATCTAACAGCAGCAGACATTTGGTGTTAAATTAACAGCAGCTAAAAAACAAGATAGAGCCCTGCATGTGGATAGAAGGCAGACAAGCGTAATAAACAGCTCCCGTCATTGGGGACATTTATGAGGCAAGGATGGAGAAAACAATGACTCACATTCAAATTCACGAAAACACGCCTGCTTTTGCTCTACGAAGAATACTTTGCATTCAGCTCCAAATTTCTTCACCATGGGAAAGTCTGTGATCTGTCATTTTAATGAGACTCATGCTGTCTTATTTTGAAACCAAAAACTGAACAATTTGTGCTCTTTCTCCTACAAGTATTGACTTTCCAGAGTGACCATTTGAGCTGTTTTAGAAATCCTCCCAGTAGCAAGTAAACCGTGTTTGAATGTTGATGCTGTTGCACTTTTCAAGCTAATACCACACATCCCCTGTGGGAGGGAAGGACATCAATACTAACTCACAACTGACTCGCCTCCCATTGACAGATGACGGCTTGAATGCTCTTTAGGAAGCTCGTTCCCACTTAATATTCAGAGATCCATTTAGAGGAACTAGAGGGAAGGAAACATCCTGAAAGCAAGCTGACATTGAATGCAAAAAGCAAACTTAAAGCACGTTATCTTGTTAGTTTTTTATCCAGATAGTGGCATGTGTTAACTGCTTTGTAAGCACTGTATCTCTTAAATACAGTGCTGAAGAAAAAGGATGACTCAACCTAATAAAAAAAGGGTGACACCCTAATTGTACTTCTGCTGTACTATCAAACTGTTTGACAGGACCTTTTTTTCGGCTTTGCTGCTGGTTCTGTTTAGAGGTAATCCAAGGATAAAAGATTCAGCCAGCCATATGTCCTCCTCTTTTTCTCCCAGAGCACTTTATTTTCCAACAAACATCCTGTACAGTGTGTGACAACCTGCATACAAACATCCTGTATCATTTGAAACAGCTTGCGACAACACAACAAAGCCCTTGCAGTTTAAGCAATACTGAAAAGCACGCTCAGCACAACACAAACAAGAGCTGGGGGAAAAAAAATGCTGGCAAAGGCTTCTTGTGCTCTATTAACTATTCACTGGTGATGTCTGATCTGATATGACTCTCCACTTCCCGTCTCAAGACAGTGTAAAAGATTTGGGGAAACAGCTCTCACCTAAATTTGGATCCCATGTCAACTTACCAAAATGAAATGTCAGCATTTGTTTTCACACGGCTAAGTTTTCAACTAACAACAACAAAGTTCTGACGTTCTAGCAGGATTCAAGTGAAAGATTGAATCATCTGTTAAATACTTAGAATCGTTTAACAAGAAGTGCTTCAGAAGAACAATTCTGCTGGTAGGACAAACTGCACTTTGTGGTTGAAAAACTGAGCATCACCATTAGTGTTATGTCAATAGAATGTATTATTAATTGATTTACACTGATCAGCTATCAACCACTGCTAGCAGAAGTTAATTATATTGACTATCTCTTGGTAATGGCTCCTGTCAGTGGGTGAGATAGTTAGGCACAAAGTGAACACTTTTGTCCTTGAAGACAATGTGTTAGAAGCAGTAAAAACCAGCAAGTGTGAGCATTGTGAGTAGGGGTGACCCCAAATAGTCGAATATTTGACGATTCGTTCTAACAAGCCTTAGTCGACTGCCAATCTCATAGTCGAATATTTGCATATGAAACGTGGATCATTCCATCCAAACCATGGGGGTGCTCAATGTCTAATTTTACATTATTTTCCTGTTTCCTGTAAAAAATAGTGTCTCATATATCCTATTTTGACATAAATATAGACTTATTTAATGTAATTCTGAGAACAGATCTTGAAGTGTTAAATCTCCTTAAAGTGGTAATTAAATCTCTCCTGGTAATTAAAGGTGGAGCATTTAGCGGGACCTGTGGAGCAGACGTACCTCAGCTGGCCTTTAAATCTTTCTACGTTCATGGTAGCTCAAAATGTCAGGAAATAAAACTTCAGTTGATCCTAAAAACTAGTGATGAAGATGAGGAGCAGCTTCATGAAGAGGGCTGTGAGATCAAGGATTACCGGACCACACAAAAACTGTACGGGGCCAAAAGAACCAGGAGGGATACCCAAAGCTGTCCGAAGCCTCAAAAACAATCCACAGCATCCCATCCACCTCCACGCCATCAGAGAGGATATTCTCAAAGACAGGATTTACAGTCAACAAAGCAAGGAGCGCACTTCTGCCCGTACACACGATGGTTTTCCTCACGTACAATTTGAAAAGACTCAAGCGGACAAAGACGTGATGAAAGACTGTTTTAAAAGGTTCTGTTAAGAGATTTAAAAACCCTTTAGCTGGTTCAGGTTTGATTTTGAACATTATACAAATGTTTAGTCTTAAATTGGACAAACTACCCTCTGCAGTGCTGCTCTCCTCTGTGTGAACACTGTTTAAATATCTCTTGATTCCTTACTCTATAGTGGAGCGTTGTTCCATGTTTAACTGATGGTGGCCTTATTTGAGTTTTCTCTCCTTCATCACCTCGTTGTTTTTGCAATATAGATTTAAAAAATCTAAGTTTTATACTTATAATATTCTGTTGTCCCTTTTACTTTAAGCTATGAGTCTCTTAATTGTAAAGGGTTATGTGTAATATTGTCATGCGGTCACCATCATGCAGACTTTGGGTCAGTAAGGAAAAACATTCCACTATTAGTCGACTATGGGCAAAATCTGATGAATCAGATTCAACTAAGCAAATCCTTAGTCGGGCTCACCCCTAATTCTGAGTGACTTAATCTGGGCCAAATTGTGGTGGCTAGACTGCTGGGTCAACGCATCTCCAAAATTGCAGCTCTCGTGGGGTGTTTTCTGTCTGCAGTGGTCAGTAAAAGTGGTCCAAAAAAGAAAACTGGTGAACAGGCATCAGAGTCAAGGAGCGATAGATGGCTTGTCTGGTCCAATCCAACAGAGGCAGTACCTACTGTACTGCCTACTACAGTACATTCGTAGGTAGTATGTAGCAGGCCGTTTTGAAAACCACCTAAGTCTTGTCAGTTCTTCTTGCTACTTTTTGAGTTTCCTGGGCAAATCATGCCGGAGCAGTCAGGTGTGTGTGTGGCTGATTGGTCCTGATTGAGACCAGGTGTGAGTAGTAGTCAGTGTACAGCTTGTATAACAGTGTAAATTTACTGTCCCCTCAAAATAACTCAACACACAGCCATTAATGTCTGAACCACCACCAAATGTCTGAATTGGGCCCAAAGTGTCAATATGTTGTGTGGCCACCATTATTTTCCAGCACTGCCTTAACCCTCTTGTGCATGGAGTTCACCAGAGCTTCACAGGTTGCCACTGGAACCCCCTTCCACTCCTCCATGACGACGTCACAGAGCTGGTGGATGTTAGAGACTATGCGCCCCCCCACCTTCCATTTGAGGAGGCCCCACAGATGCTCAATAGGGTTTAGGTCTGGAGACATGCTTGGCCACTCCATCACCTTCACCCTCAGCTTCTTTAGCAAGGCAGTGGTCCTCTTGGAGGTGTGTTTGGGGTCGTTATCATGTTAGAATACTGCCCTGCTGCCCAGTTTTTGAAGGGAGGGGATCATGCTTTGCTTCAGTATGTCACAGTACATGTTGGCATTCATGGTTCCCTCAATGAACTGTAGCCCCCCAGTGCCGGCAGCACTCATACAGCCCCAGACCATGACACTCCCGCCAACATGCTTGACTGTAGGCAACACACACTTGTCTTTGTACTCCTCACCTGGTTGCCGCCACACACCCTTGACACCATCTGAACCAAATAAGTTTATCTTGGTCTCATCAGACCACAAGACATGGTTCCAGTAATCCATGTCCTTAGTCTGCTTGTCTTTAGCAAACTGTTTATGGACTTTCTTGTGCTTCATCTTTAGAAGAAATGTGAGGGGTGTACTCACTTTTGTGAGATACTGTATATACCAGTGAGTTTCAGTGCGTTGTGCTGACTCATTGTCTCACCTTCAGAGATGGTGAGAGGGTCCCTCTGTGTGTATAAGCAATCGAAGTGTGTCTATAGTACAGTAGTTGGTTTTCACTGGGCTTATTTTTCACCCATGCATTTTCTGTTCATCCTTTTGCACACACCTGAGTGAAAATGGGGTCTATATTAGACAGTTGGTCATAACATTATGGCTGATTGGTGTATCAATGCTTACAATGGTTGAAAAAAGTGAAATAGGATGAAATTATCTTGGAAAAGTCACCAGTAAAGTAAGAAAGCGAGTGTACTTGGGAGGCCTTGAGGGTGAACATCTGGTACCTGAAACTAATGACAGAGGGACTGTGCTAAGACAAAAGGAAATCATGGCTGCCATGAAATAAGGCCGTAGGTGACTACAACCTCAAAGTAAAACGCAAACATTTCACACAACAGGACGGCTGTCTGCTCACGAGCAAGCCTTGAGTGTCACCACCCTGTGCATTCGGTACATTTCAAATGTTAAAATATGTCTGTACACAGGTACAGCTGTTAGATGATAAACTGAGCTTGACCAATCTACTAACAAATGTTTTAAAGTTTAGGTTTTGTTGTTGAGTTCTGTCTTGTGAACATTTGGGAATTTTGAGGCAACACTATACAAAAGACAGCAACATAAGGAAAAGACTATACAGTGATGTGAGTGCAAAAAATGTATCCATGCCATTTCTGTTTCTAACTTGACTGTTGGTAAATTCTAAAAATACATACAAAAACTCTGTGGATAGAATTCACATTGCACCTGTTAGAAACATCTAATTTAATGAGTTGAAAGCAAAACAAAACGAGACAAAGGGACCCAAATTCAGACAAATTAAAAGGGTTAATTAAAAAGCAAAGAGAAAAAAACCTTCACAAAATTTGAGGTCAAACTAAAAATCTTGAGGAACAATGGAGGAAAGATGCAAATAAGACTCACTGTGAACTGACAAAAGGAGAGGGTAAACAGAGAAACACAGGGTAATTAACACAGGGTTGACACAAGACACAGGTGAAACTAATTAGTGCAATCAAACAGGAGGGCAGCACACAAGGGCAGGAAGTGAAACTAAACCAGACACACAGAGAACAAGTAATCCAAAATAAAACTGAACAAGTAAAGGAACATACAACAGGAATACAGGAACACGAGCCATGAAACACAGGGAATGACAACTGAAAAACACATTTAAAAACAACAAAGACAACGGAGTAATGAGGAACAAGACAACACAAGGCGTGATCTTCAAACTAAAACAGGAAACGGATAAGAATCACAAACAACAAAAGGAACTCATGACATTTTGTGTTAGTTTTAGCATTACTTACACTCATTATCATTGCATTACTGCCTTAAGGCTGATTTATACTTCTGCATCGCCTCTATGCAGCCCCACATGCTTGTGCGTCAAAGGCCCAATCTTAATGTCCTCCCTAAGCCCTGAGCCCTGAGCCCTTCTTGACTTAATTGACGTCAGCTGGAAAGTGATTGAGGGCAGGAGGCTGTAAGGGCTCAAACTGTAGAACTGGGAATGGGACAGCACCTTGCCAATTCTCACGTGACCTGCATGATGTCACCAGGTCACATTAGCAATATTAGGATTTTTTATTGCACAATTTTTACTTTCCTCAAATCACGGCACTTAAAGCTGGGGTTGGTAGTCAGATTTAGATCCACTTTTTGTCATACTGGTTAAAATGATCTTTATGTCCTGATGGTAATCAATACATAATGTGTTCTTAAAAAAGAGTGAAGAAAAGCTGCTATCTACAGCCGGAGTAAACCTGGGAAAACACCAACCAATCAGCCTTTTTTGGGTGCCAGAATTTTAAACCATTCAAATCCCGTCCTGCTGTTCTGCCCGCCTCCTGCACGTACATTTCCCCGGCGTGTACTCTGAGTCCCCTGCCTCTGCTTCCCCTGACTCTACTGACTGCCCCTCTCGCTCGACCTCGGGCCTGTCCCCTCTGACCCAATGAGGTGCTTTGCTCAGGACTGTAGTCCGGATCAGAGTCTAAAAAGCTCTCACCACGGGGGCTCTGACAAGCAGAAGACTGAATGACATTTAGTAAGTCCTACAGAAATTTATATTGTAGTGTCCATCCGGACGCTGTAGGGATGATGAGCCGATTCGTGAACACGTTTAGTTTTAATAACCGGTCACTGTCGGCCGTGATCACGCCAACCAACAAAACAACAATCAATGTTTGAATGAATGAAGAACTTCTCCTCTTGTCTCTCCTCTCTCCAGCTCACACACTCTACACCTCTCCTGATGCCTTCACTGACTGTCAACACTGTAGGAATTAAGAACATCTACACTGAACACGTTTAACAAACAGTAGAGTTGTTACAGTATTATATATGTGTTATAACTTTTCTCCTGATATCGTGTCACCAGTACAACTGGATAATGCTAGCATGACAGTTGTGAGTGCTAACAGCAGCCATGTTTGTTTGTGTTTTTAACTTTCACTATAATAATGTTTTGGTGAGGACCGGTTTTGAATCAGTCACCATCATATGGTCGCAAGTCAGCGGCGCTCGTGCATGTGAGCGGGGGGGGGCGTCGTTTTGGAGGAGCTCTGAGGGAGGAGGGGAGGGGTTAGACGGAGTCATGAAGAAATGCTACATTCAAATTCATGCTAGTTTTCCGAGACTACCAACCCCAGCTTTAAGGGACGACTGACTGCCATGTGATCCAGGCTCTTACAGTACAGACTGCTTAACCACACAATTTAAAATATATAAAAGACTATATAACTATAAATATATACTATATACTGTATACACATATGTGTGTGAAGATAAATAGATTAAGGCTGTTCTATATTCATACTTACAGGCACACTTTTTTCATGTAAATTTCATTGCAACCTTCATGCTTCTTTTTTACTGTCGCTCTTTTTTATTTATTTCCATGTTGCGGCGATCGTTTACCTTCCATGCTCGTGGGCTTCCCCTGGGAATCCTGTTTCACGTCACAATGCTGTGAATTATGGGTAATTCCCTTACGCTAAGTCTGCAACAATGCCCACTTACAGAAAGGGGGCATAAAGGGCTCAAAAAGTCAGAGAGAGATCCCTCACACACTTGATGATTTTCACAGTGGGACAGTCCTAAACCCTCACGGACTTAGCGGGAACGCGCCTCAAAGTCAGTGAGTGCTTGAGGGTGGACATTGAGACTGGGCCGATGTGTCCGTGTCACGCAGCAATTCTCCGCCTTGAGGGCAGTGTGGTCTCTCTGATAGCGGGTCGCCTGCTTCTGGCCCTGCTACTATCTCTGTTTACTTTTCCATAGAGTTTCAGAGCGTGTTATGTTAATCTACAGCTGATACATGTTGCTGTTTATCATACAGACATGATTACATGAAGAATAGAGAGGAGGAGATGAAATACACAGCCGATGCGCAGCCGATGTCTGGGATCCTGGAAGTGCTGTAAATGCAGGAAACACAATGCCGCCGAGCGGACCAATCACAGGGCTTGCAGTCCGCGTCGATTCTACATGTAGTTAGTTGCACGTCAGCTACATGCGTAGGCCTCTGCTTAGGTACGGGAGCTACATGGACCCCAGGCGTAGGCTACACTGTTGATTAGATGCAAAAGTATAAATCAGCCTTTACTGTCTACAAGTGTAATCACATTTTAACACTAAGTGCTTGATTTACACATTGTACGGTAAAAAATGTACCTCTTCTATGCAAATGAGCCACATCCCAAAATACTTTGAAATCACAAAGGTTGTTTTTTTAAAAGCTAAGCACATTTAGAGGTAAACTTTTGAGAGTTGGTGCTAACTATGCCACAATATTTATAAGTGATGCCTCACTCAAACTTTCTAGCAACCATGACAACAATTCCACCTCCGAATGACCTAAAAATAGTGTGTCTGTACTTGAAGTCTGTTAAAATGACTTTGACTCTGCTATTGTTATTATAACAGGGGTTAAATCCATATAGGGCTGTCAACACAGGTTCAACCCCAGCATATAGAAGCACACCTTCACAGCATGTCTGTCCTCTCCCGATCCAGTTCATTATCTGTATGTGAACATATCTGAGCTGTCAGGCTGAGACTGAACAACACAACTCTGTGCAGCAAATAGTAGAGATATTTTCAGCTCATGTGAACAATCAGACACAAATAAAAGCAAAGTGCACAGAGTGGCTAAAGTATGGAAGTGTTTGCACTTGAATATCAGTGCATAGTGTTTTGTGAATTGGACCTTGAGATGGTGCAGATAGGGGGACAAGTAATGCACAATTCTTGATGCTATAAACAGCTGCAATCCATTCTTAGTGATTTCATCCCTGAGAGTTGTAAAACTGGAAGCAGATCGATCGTACCAGGCAAACAAAGCTGATTTGATTCTGCTTTTGGTCAAACTCATTTGAAATATAAGGTTTTACATTCAGACTAAAATCAGCAGACTGTGGTTCCAATCGCTAAAATGTTACATTAAAGCTGGGGTTGGTAATCAGATTTAGATCCACTTTTTGTCATACTGGTTAAAATGATCTTTATGTCCTGATGGCAATCATTACATAATGTGTTCCTAAAAAAGAGTGAAAAAAAGCTGCTATCTACAGCCGGAGCAAACCTGGGAAAACACCAACCAATCACCGATTTTTGGCTCCCCAAATTTTAAACCAATCAAATCCCGTCCAGCCGTTCTGCCCTCCTCCTGCGCGTACATTTCCCCGGCGTGCACTCCTCCGAGTCCCCGTCTCCTGCCTCTACTTCCCCTGACTCTACTGACTGCCCCTCTCGCTCGTCCTCGGGCCTGTCCCCTCTGACCCGATGAGGTGCTTTGCTCAGGACTGTAGTCCGGATCAGAGTCTAAAAAGCTCTCACCAACAAGCAGAATAATTAATGACGTTCAGTAAGTCCTACAGAAAATATAGATTTATTGTAGCGTCCGTCCGGACGCTGTAGTGATGACGAGCTGATTCGTGAACCCGTTGAGCTTTAATAACCGGTCACTGTCGGCCGTGATCACGCCAACCAACAAAACAACAATCAATGTTTGAATGAATGAAAAACTTCTCCTCTCCTCTCTCCCACTCGCACACTCTACACCTCTCCTGATGCCTTCACTGACCGTCAACACTGTAGGAATTAAGAACATCTACACTGAACATGTTTAACAAACAGTAGATCTGTTACAGTATTATATATGTGTTATAACTTTTCTCCTGATATCGTGTCACCGGTACAACTGGATAATGCTAGCATGATAGTTGTGAGTACTAACAGCAGCCATGTTTGTTTATGTTTTTAACTTTCACTATGAGAATGTTTTGGTGAGGACCGGTTTTGAATCAGTCACAATCATATGGTCGAGAATCAGCGCTCGTGCATGTGAGCGGGGGGGGGGGGCGCGTCGTTTTGGAGGAGCTCTGAGGGAGGAGGGGAGGGGTTAGACGGAGTCATGAGGAAAAGCTACATTCAAATTCATGCTGGTTTTCCGAGACTACCAACCCTAGCTTTAAGGGGTATGTATAGAAGTTTCTCAAGTTTCTTGAGGCTAACTCTTGAATGTGAAGAACTACTTCAAGCTCTGCTTCTCATGTGTTATTGGCAGTGGTGTATGGGCTTAAGAACAAACAAATTAAAACCTCAAGGTCCACTTGATTTCTTTTACGAGGTAGTCTTTTGTTTCTCTGACATCGATGCCTTATAAACAGGTGATCGTTTTTCTAAGAAAGAATGAAAAAGGATGTAAGAGAGAATGAAAAGGGTGTAAAGAAATTCTGAAAAATGACACCTCTTCTTTGACTATTTATTCTCTTTTTTTCATAAAACAAGATGTATTTTAACTCCTACACGTAGTCAAACTTTTATTTTGCCTCTCAGGTGAATTATTCATCAAAAAAGATGTGATGTTGAGATTCTTGTTTGTTGATTTCATCACTAAGTAACTTCACTGCATTTCCACAATGAATCTCAGTCAGAGGCTCACAGCACACATTTTACCACCTACAAGCTTTAACTTTGTTTCTTATTCCAAAACTTGCTGTAATTGCTGCTCATTCAGACAAACCTCTGACTCTCTGAGCCACCTCGGCAGAGGGAGTTCTGCTTTAATATCTTGCAATATCAAATAAGATGTTTATTTTGTCTTCTGGCTTCCCGGGAAGATGAGCCCAGCGTGTGCTCCTCTCCAGCTGTGTCTCTCTCACTTCTTAAGCCTCCCCCTTTCTCCACCTTTACCAATTACACTGATGGGGGCAGCTGTTTATATTTTACCATCAGGTATACATTGGCAGGGGTTAGAGGATTTAGAAGTCATGCATAACGGGGTTAAGGGAGTTTAGAGGAGGTGCAAAGCATACAGTTAGCAGTGCTGGTTTATTTGAGGCTGCCAGTGACATGAATATTTAGAAATGCAACTGTGAGCACCCATTTGTGAAAGGCATGGGTGAGTGAGTTTGTATCCTAATGAAGGGGCTTTTCCTGTGAAACAGAGCGAGGCAGGGGCTCTTGAGAAATTCTATGAGCATTGAAATTTGGATGAGCTGCAAGTTCAGCTATAATATAAGAAGAGGGGGTGGATTTTTCAAGGAGTGACACCTTGAATGATTGAAAGACAAGAAGATTATAAAGTGATGAACTCTTTATGCACCTCCTTTGAACTCATATCATATGATTTTGATTAAATCAATGAAATGACACCTGGATTCCTTTTCATAATGTTCCTTTCAAACAGCGGATACACCCAGGGACAACCCTCTCTCTATTTGAAATCTGCAAAATCCCTGGGTGCGTTTCCACATTTGCAAAAGATTTCATTTAAATGCCATGTATAATATTGCTGGCATTTTGTGTGTTTTACTGCAATAACTCTGCAAATATCATATCCTTGTGAAGCTCATGAGATCAGCTTTTGTAGACACTGTATACTGTTAGGGATTTTCTGATTTACCTTTGAAAGCTGCAGTTATATAACTGTAGCTTGCGTTATATAGAGAAGGGGTTTTAGTGGTTTTGAGAAAAGTAATGTGATGGTTAGACAGCAAGTCAGAAACAAATATACAATTAACTTACTGTGATAAAACTCATAATATTGCATCTGTTATATTTCCACAAAAGTTGGTCTGACCTAGTTTTTGTACCATCTCAGGCATCCATGTATAAATGTGAGATTATTCCAGCAGAAAATGTACATTGTTCTTGTACTTTCAGCTATTTCAAGACATGTTCCAACATCAACAGAGCATGTACTTTCACAGAAGATAGAACAGCCAGAACCTATGAAACAACACATCATCACAGCTTTTAATACTCTTTCCTCTCAGCAAAACACAGCTGCATATATTTCCCTGGGCTTCCATTTCTGTTGTGTTCCTTTTTAAGAACGTACGAGTGCACACACAATCAATAAATGCTTTCAGCTGCTGTTCATTATTCAGTTGATTTCTGAGTAAAACACAAAGGCTGATACATTAACTATTCAAGAGACAGATAAGATTTAATTTCAAAAATGAGCTTACACCTCAATAAGTTTATTTTTAAATGTCAGAACTCAACTTGATGTGAACAAAATGCCTTTTATGTACTGTACAACCCTAATTGCGATATGGTTTGAGGCTGTGTGCAGTGTTAATACAAACAGATTGTAATGGTTTGCAGACCATTAAAACCATATGTCACGGTCTCCGCTTCCACTGCTACGCTGACGACATCCAACTTTACATCTCCACCAATTCCATAACTGCTCCAACCCTCTCCACCCTGACCAACTGCCTGACTGAAATTAAATCCTGGATGCAAAAAAACTACCTCCAACTCAACTGTGAAAAATCTGACCTCATAATCATCGGCCCCAAATCCCTCACCACAACCACCAACAACTTCAACCTCCCCATCGACAATGCTTCCCTCACTCCGTCCTCACATGTTCACAACCTCGGTATCATTTTGGACTCCCATCTCACTCTGGAACAGCACATCAAGCACATCACCAAAACCGCCTTCTTCCACCTTAAAAATATCGCCCGTGACGGAAATAGGGGTACCCCTCACTCAGGAGAGATGGGAAACACGTCTTAAAAATATTCATCGGTGCTCGGTAAATACCAGATTGAACCTGATACAATTCAAAATAATTCACAGGTTGCACTACTGAAAAGTAAAAGTAAACAAGATGTATCCCAGTGTATCGGCAGTGTGTAACAAATGCAAGCATCAAGCTGGCACCCTTACACACCAGCTATGGACCTGTCCTAAACTTCACTCATTTTGGACTTCAGTGTTTGATTTTTATTCCAAAGCATTCAACAAGAAATGGCTGCCCGACCCTCTGGTGGCCATTCTGGGAGCTACTAGTGACACCACTCTGAACTCTGGCAGTGACAAGTGGGCTGTATATCTTGGTACTACTCTGGCTAAAAAACGTATTTTAAGATTGTGGAAGTCCGATGCTGTTCCTTCATTCGAGATGTGGCTGAGGGAGCTGGGCGAGACCATGCATATGGAAAAGCTTAGATTCAAGAATGCAGGAAGGATGAGAGTATTTGATAGGGCATGGGGACCAGTGCTGAGACACTTGAGGGGTCTGGGGGAGAATGTGGGTGGGATGAGAGAGTAGGAATAACCTTGTGGCACTGATGGCTATGTGTTATACCTGTATTGATCTGTCATTTAATGACTTGAATTTTGTTTCTATTTGTTCTTGCCCCCTAACGTGAGTTTCGATTTTACAATTATTATTATCATTATTATTTTTTTTTCTCTTTTTCTCCTGCCCATCACCTTGTACAAAATCCGCTAAATAATATTCATCACTATTTACTATGACTGTATGTTCTTTGAGGCCGCTGTTGTGTTGTTATAAGAAAATGGAAGAATACGATTGCTTCTATTTGTCACCTATGAACTGCATACAATGATAATGCACATAAAAAAAAATTAAAAAATTAAAAATTAAAAAAATATATCGCCCGTCTCCGTCCATCTCTCTCCTTTTCCACCGCTGAAACCCTGATCCACGCCTTTATCACTTCCAGACTCGACTACTGTAACAGCATCTTCTATGGCCTTCCTTCAAAACAACTCAACAAACTACAATACATCCAGAACTCTGCCGCCCGCCTGCTCACCCACACCCGCTCCCGTGACCACATCACCCCTGTCCTCCAAAACCTCCACTGGCTCCCTATCAAACAGCACATACATTTTAAAATCCTCCTTCTCACCCACAAAGCCCTCCATAACCAGGCCCCCTCTTACCTCACCGAGCTGCTCCATCACCACACCCCCTCCCGTAACCTCCGATCCTCCAACGCCCACCTCCTCTCCCTACCACCTGACACCAAGCACCGAACCTTGGGGGACAGAGCTTTCTCTGTCGCCGCCCCCACCCTCTGGAACGCCTTACCACTTAACATTCGAAACTGCCCCAACCTGTCCACCTTCAAATCACTCACCAAAACCCTCCTGTTTAGAACTGCTTTTAACGTATGATTGCTTTTAAATGTATTTTATTCATGTTTTTATTATTCTGTTGTTTTATATGATGTTTTTATCCTTTGTGCAGCGTCTTTGAGTTTTTAGAAAAGCGCTTTATAAATAAAATGTATTATTATTATTATTATTATGTGAAGGTTGGAGGTTCAATCACAGATCCCACTGTCCACATGCTGAGTGTCCCTTGGGGAAAACTGCCCAGGGACTGGGACAACAAATCAACAAAAAAACTAATAAAAGTTGTGTAATGCTAGAAAAGGAAAAAAAAAGCACCTTGAGGAATATCTCCCAACCATTAGGTTCATTTGCAAAAGGTAAGTAACATGACTTGGTATGAAAAGGACTATCCAGAGAGTCTGACTCTCTGAATTAAAGATGGGAAGAGGTTCGTCATTTTGTGAGAGACTGTGGGAGCAAATTGTTCAACAATTTTAGAATAATGCTACTGAGCATAAAATTGCAAACATTTTGGGGATGTCATCTTCTACAGTAATATCATTAAAATATTCAGAGAATTTAGAAAAAAGTAAGTAAGTATCTACAAAAGGCACAAGGCCAAAAGCAATTACTGGATGGCTGTTACCTTCCGCGGCCCAGCATTAAAAGCAGACATGACTCTGTAGTGGAAAGCACTGCATGAGATAAAAATGTACTTCCAAAAATGATTGTCTGTGAACATAGTGCATCGCTGCATCCAAAAATGCAGGTTGAAAATGTACCATACAAAAATTAACCCATAGACACAATCAAAAAATGGGGCAAGCTCTTTTAAGATGGACTGAGGTGAGGTGGAACACTGTCCTGGGGGTCTGACAAATCAAAATGTGACATTCTTTTTGGAGATCATGGATCATGGACACTGCATCCCCTGCTCTAAAGACCTGGGTTGTTGTCAGCGCAGAGATGAAAAGCCCAATTCTGTTCAGGTATTTGGATTCCCAGAAGTAACTGAATAGTTTGATGAGCATTTTCTGGTGACTGCTAATCAGCCGTGTAGCTATCAACCTGTCTGCCTGTACTTGCAACTAGCTCTTTAATTGACCAACAGAAGACACACTAATTGATTTGGCTCATGCAAGGGACTTAGTCCAACCCTTTTGGGTGTACAGTCATGGCCAAAAGTTTTGAGAATGACACAAATATTACATTTTCACAAAGTCTGCTGCTTCAGGGTTTTTAGGTGTTTTTGTCAGATGTTTCTATGGTATAATGAAATACAATTAGAAGCATTTCATAAGTATCAAAAGCTTTTATTGAGAATTACACAGAATTCATGCAATAAGTCAATATTTGCAGTGTTGACTCTTCTTTTTCAAGACCTCTGCAATTCTCCCTGGCATGCTGTCAATCAACTTCTGGACCAAATCCTGACTGATGGCAGTCCATTCTTGCATAATCAATGCTTGGAGTTTGTCAGAATTTGTGGGTTTTTGATTGTCCATCCACCTCTTGAGGATTGACCACAAGTTCTCAATGGGATTAAGATCTGGGGAGTTTCCTGGCCAAGGGCCCAAAATCTTAATGTTTTGTTCCCCGAGCCATTTTGTTATGACTTTTGCTTTATGGCAAGGTGCTCCATCATGCTGGAAAAGGCATTCTTCATCACCAAACTGCCCTTGGATGGTTGGGAGAAGTTGCTCTCGGAGGACGTTCTGGTACCATTCTTTATTCATGGCTGTGTTTTTAGGCAAGATTGTGAGAGAGCCCACTCCCTTGACCGAAAAGCAACCCCACACATGAATGTCTCAGGATGCTTCACTGTTGGCAAGAGACAGGACTGATGGTAGCGCTCACCTCGTCTTCTCAGAACAAGCCTTCCTCCAGATGCCCCAAACAATCAGAAAGGGGATTCATCAGAGAAAATGACTTTACCCCAGTCCTCAGCAGTCCAGTCCCTGTACCTTCTGCAGAATATCAGTCTGTCCCTGATGTTTTTACTGGAGAGAAGTGGCTTCTTTGCTGCCCTCCTTGACACCAGGCCTTCCTCCAAAAGTCTTCGCCTCACTGTGCGTGCAGATGCACTCACACCTGCCTGCTGCCATTCCTGAGCAAGCTCTGCACTGGTGGTGGCCCGATCCCGCAGCTGTAACACCTTCAGGAGACGGTCCTGGCGCTTGCTGGACTTTCTTGGGCGCCCTGGAGCCTGTTTGGCAACAATTGAACCTCTCTCCTTGAAGTTCTTGATAATTCGATAGACAGTTGACTGAGGTGCAATCTTACTCGCTGCTATAAACTTCCCTGTTAGGCCCTTTTTGTGCAATGCAATGATGGCTGCACGTGTTTCCTTGCAGGTAACCATGGCTAACAGATGAGGAACAATGGTGTCATGCACCATCTTCCTTTTAAAGTGTCCAGTCACTCAATCATGACAGATTGATCGCCAGCCTTGTCCTCATCAACACCCACACCTGTGTTAATGTGTGTGACACCTGTGTGTCATTGAAATGATGTTAGCTGGTCCTTTTGTGGCAGGGCTGAAATGCAGTGGAAATGTGTTTTTGGTGATAAAGTTCATTTTCAAGGCAAAGAGGGACTTTGCAATTAATTGTAGTTGAGCTGATCACTCCTCATAACATTCTGGAGTATATGCAAATTGCCATTATAAAAACTGAAACAGCAGACTTTGTGAAAATTAATACTTGTGTCATTCTCAAAACTTTTGGCCATGACTGTATAATGGCCAAGGCATTACACACCTGGAAAGGTACCATTAATACTGAACAATGTATCAAGGTTTTGGCTCAATACAGGCTGCAATCCAGACAATGCCTTTTCATTTTCTAGCAAGACAATGAAAAACCACTAGCAACGGCACAACTTTGTGTTAGAGGAGTCTCGTGCCAATTTAAAATGAGCACCGATTTTTAAGGAAACTGCAAAAGAGAGGGCAAAGAGAGAAAAAAAGGAGAAATTAAATTAGCAACATTTGACATGTTGTCTTTGCACTATTGAAATATGGGGTTAATGATTTGCAAACCATCAGATTCTGTTTTTATCAAAGTTGTATGCAGTGTCAGATCTATTTTGGAATTGCGGTTGTAGTATTATGAAAGTGATGCTCTACAGTATTCCAACCAACTTGTTGCATTTGCAGTTTCCAGCAGCTCATTACACAAAAGCCCTGAGAGTGGCGAGGCGGCTCCTTGACAAGCAGTTCATATGGATAAATTTGACAGGGAGCATCAGAGTTGGCATATTGCCCCTCCATCAGCAGGGTGCTCTGCATTTGTTTGGGAGCTGCACTGTTCCGCGGAGACCTTTTCATCAGCTGACAACCATCATTTTTCTTGCACTGCCCTGAGCCAGATTTCTGCTCATTCGTAGAAACTTGTAAATTACAGCATGCAGCCAAGCAAGGGGACCTTAGGATGATCAATAGTAACAGCTGCTCCTGATGGAGTATCCCGAATTCAATGGTTTACTGGACATATTTATGATCAGAATGTAGCAGGGTGTCTTTGCATTTTTCAAGCACACATAAGTCATGGCTCAGTGCATTAACTGAACATCAAAATGTGGAAGGTGGGACTAAATTAAGATTGATAGCACCATTTTAAGCAACTTACATTTCTTCATACTGGACTGCACTCAGTTGTGGCTGACTGTAACTTAGTCTCTGTGCTGTTTTTGGCCTGTACTTTAGTTTCTTTCTGCACAGAAAACTCCACTTGGTTCTAGTCTGACGAACCAACCTTGTTATACAGTGGGTACGGAAAGTATTCAGACCCCTTCACCTTTCTACATTTTGTTGTGTTACAGCCTTATTCCAAAATGGATTAAATTCATTTTTCCCTCATCAATCTACACACAATACCCCATAATGACAAAGTGAAATATGTTTTGTAGAAATTTCTGCAAATGAATTAAAAATAAAACACTCAAATATTGCATGTACATAAGTATTCAGACCCTTTACTAAATACTTTGTAAAGCACCTTTGGGAGTGATTACAGCCTCCAGTCTTCTCAGGTATGATGCTACAAGCTTAACACCTGGATTTGGGGAGTTTCTCCCATTCTTCTTTGCACATCCTCTCAAGCTTCATGAGGTTGGATGGGGACCTCGGTGCACAGCTATTTTCAGGTCTTTCCAGAGATGTTCAATCAGGTTCAAGTCCGGGCTCTGGCTGGGCCACTCAAGGACATTCAGAGACTTATCCTGAAGCCACTCCTTTGTTATCTTGGCTGTGTGCTGAGGATTGTTGTCCTGTTGGAAGGTGAACCTTCTCTGAAGTTTGAGGTCCAGAGCACTCTGGAGCAGGTTTTCGTCAAGAATCTCTCTGTACTTTGCTGCGTTCATCTTTACCTCAATCCTGACTCGTCTCCCAGTTCCTCCCGCTGAAAAACATCCTACAGCATGATGCTGCCACCACCATGCTTCACTGTAGGGACGGTATTGTCCAGATGAATAGCAGTGCCTGGTTTCCTCCAGACATTCTGGCCAAAGAGTTCAATCTTGCTTTCATCAGACCAGAGAATGTTGTTTCTCATGGTCTGAGAGTCCTTTAGGTGCCTATTGGCAAACTTTCATGTGCTTTGTACCGAGGAGTGGCTTCCATCTGGCCACTCTATCATTAAGGCCTGATCTGTGGAGTGCTGCAGAGGTGGTTGTCCTTCTGGAAGGTTCTCCCATCTCCACAGAGGAACGCTGGAGCTCTGTCAGAGTGATTGTTGGGTTCTTGGTCAGCTCCCTGAACAAGGCCCTTCTCCCCCGATCGCTCATTTTGGCCAGGCGGCCAGCTCTAGGGAGAGTCCTGGTTATTTCAACTTCTTTCATTTACGTATGATGGACACCACTGTGCTCTTCGGGACTTTCAATGCAGCAGAAATGTTGTCTGTGCCGTTCCATAGATCTGTGCCTCCATACTATCCTGTCTCGGAGGTCTACAGACAATTCCTTTGACTTCATCACTTTTACCTAAGATCTTATCCACAGCTCAAGTTATTACTCCAGAATGATAAAGAGGGGATTTAAGATCCTGTAGCCCAGTGGGTGGGCATGTAAGGACAGTCTCCCTTGGAATTATAGGGCAGTGGACCTACGTTAAATATATCTGCACATTCCTAGTGTATTGAGATGTTGTGTGAAGTAATGTGTCCTGTTAATGTTGTTGTAATTAGGCATAATTGGTATTTGCATTTCTTTGGTTGGGGAAGGTTAAGCAATGAGTGAGTTGGAGTGCATATTTCTATGTAGACAATTTGCAATTTGATCATGTTGTTCACTCTTTTCTATTGAATAAGGAGCTTGTTCAAGACCCAGAGCAAACAGCTTGCTGCTCTTCTCATTTAGAATCCACAACGTGCTACAATATGTTAAATGTGAAGTGGTTGTTGGCAAAAAACAAATAACAAATAATAACATGATAACATTTTTGAAAAACTGCTGATCTGCTGTCATTTTCACTCACTTACTGTATATCTTTAGTGTTTGAAGAAAATGGTCTGAAAACAAGACAGGTTCTGCAAAAAAAACCACATTGCTTCCAGCAGACACCTCGGTCTGAGCTGATAGAAAGATATCCACACATTTAGCGAAGTGTACAGAATGGCATGTCTGAACACAAAACATTTTGAAATTCCTTAGATTATCAGAGGGCCAACCTACCAGCCACTCCTGACAGCTAAGAACAGGAAACTGAGACAACATGCAAGTGTAACAGTCGGAGTAAACATGTCAGCTACATTCATCCTGCCTTGTACCAACAGCTCAGGCTGGAGGTGATGGCGTCATGGTGTGGGTACTTTCTTGGCACACTGCTGGTCCCTTTGAAGCAATAGAGATTTGCTCAAATGTCACAGCCTTCCTGTGTATTGTTGGAGGCAATTTTACCTTGAATGGAGCAAATGCACGTCAGATTCGTGTTCAGCACAAAGAGAAAAGGACCTAGATTTAGACTAAGGCACATTCATTGCAACAAAAGGACATAAAGGGATTACGCTGAATTGTCCATGAAAATAAATGTCCAATGAAAGGTTTAACTGGAAGTCTAACAAACAGGTGAGGAACACAGGAAGAGTCGTACGGAAAATAAACATGGCACAGAGATGAATGCACACAGAAACCATATATAAACAGAGTAATTGGACCCACATGACATGAACCAGGCACAGGTAAAAAAAATACGGGCTGGCCACACAATCACCAAGGAGGGAAAACACACAATGGCAGAAAGTGCAAAGCAACACAAGTGGGAAGTGTGTGAGAAAACAAGACAGGAAATTAGAATGGAGCAACCAAATATAACTGAAATATACAAGTGCATAAGGATACTTCATGACAAAGCACGTATTAAGTCAACTTGAAAAATAGAGACAGTGTTAAAAAGAAAGACAAGTAGGTAATTAAAAAGTATAAATTCACCATATCATAGAAAGCTAGATTAAAAAAGTAACTGACTGGGAAGGTGGAACACACTTGGAGTGTGTAGATGCCGTATAAACACAAGCATCCTCCCTTTATTGAGAGGGGAAGGATTAAAATATCAGACACTTCAGAGAGGCCATTACCATGGAAACAGAAGAACACTCAGCATGCAAACATATGCTGACAAGTGTGCACTGACACAAACATGCTTATGTGCCACACAGGGCAAGTTGCTCCTGCTGTGATCTGAAGTTAGTCACACTGGGTGACCCACTTCTCTAATCATGCCAACAATGAATCACGACTTTGCAAAGTTTAAAGCAGCAGTGAGTTAAATTCTTCTTTAATAGCCTATATAAAGTCTATGGGCTCTGTTTTAACAATTGAAGTGGTACAAAGTGAATTTGGCATTGTAGAGCAACATTAGGACCTTGTTGTTAGTTAAATGGCGCATATATCTGGGTGTTAAGTGAGGCCCAAAAGGGTTGGATTAAGTCCCTTGCATGAGCTAAATCAATTAGAGTGTCTTCTGTTGTTCACTTAAAGAGCTAGTTGCACGTGCAGGCAGACAGGTTAATATCTAAATAGCTGATTAGCATTCACCAGCTAATGCTAATCAAACTACTCAGTTACTTCAGTGCGCTTTTGCCATTGCAAGTATTCCAATATCATCTTGAACCACTGTTGGCTCAATACCGGGATTATGTTAGCTTCAGCCTGCACCAGCATAAGCTCAGTACCGACACAAAGCATCTGTGTTTATGAGTTCATTTGTGGAAAAGAGTCATCAAGGTTGGATGTGCCACTAAAACATTGTTTTGTTGTCCCTACTGGTTCTGTTTCGGATCTGGTTCGGTTCGGTTCTGGTTCGGTTTTGGTTTGGTTCTGGTTCAGTTCTGGTCGGGGTCTGGTTCGGTTCGTGGTTGGGTTTGCTTGATTTGGTTCTGGTTCTGTTTGCTTGAGTTTGGTTCTGGTTCTGTTTGCTTGAGGTCGGTTCTGGTTCTGGTTCGGTTCTGGTTCAGTTCTTGTTCGGTTCTGTTCTGGTTCTGGTTCGGTTCTGGTTCGGTTCAGTTCTAGTTCGGTTTTTGATCGGTTCTGGTTCAGTTCTGGCACGGGTCTGGTTCGGTTCTGGTCGAGGTCTGGTTCGGTTCATGGTTGGGTTTGCTTGAGTTTGTTTCTCGTTCTGTTTGCTTGAGTTTGGTTCTGGTTCTGGTTCTGTTTGCTTGTGTTCGGTTCTGGTTCAGTTCAGTTCTGGTTTGGTTCTTGTACGGTTCTGGTTCAGTTCTTGTTTGGTTCTGTTCTGGTTCGGTTCGTTTCGGTTCTGGTTTGGTTCCAGTTCGGTTCTGGTACGGTTCTGGTTTGGTTCTGGTCAGGTCTGGTTCGGTTCGTGGTTGGGTTCGCTTGAGTTTGGTTCTGGTTCTATTTGCATGAGTTTCATTCTGGTTCTGTTTCCTTAAGTTTAGTTCTGGTTCTAACCCTAACCCTAATCCTCACCCTAACCCCAACCCAAATCCAAATCCTAACCCTAACCCTAACCCTAACCCTAATCCTAATCCTAACCCTAACCCTAATCCTAACCCTAACCATAATCATAACCCTAACCCTAATCACAACCCTAACCCTTACCCTAATTCTAATCCTAACCCTAACCCTAACCCTGATCCTAACCCTAACCCTAATCACAACCCTAACCCTTACCCTAACCCTAATCCTAACCTTAACCCTAACCCTAACCCTAATCCTAACCCTAATCCTAACCCTAACCCTAATCCTAACCATAATCATAACCCCAACCCTAACCCCAACCCCAATCATAACCCTAAACCTAACCCTAATCCTAACCCTTACCCTAACCCCAACCCAAATCCTAACCCTAATCCTAACCCTAACCCTAATCCTAATCCTAACCCTAACCCTAATCCTAACCCTAACCATAATCATAACCCTAACCCTAATCACAACCCTAACCCTTACCCTAACCCTAATCCTAACCCTAACCCTAACCCTGATCCTAACCCTAACCCTAATCACAACCCTAACCCTTACCCTAACCCTAATCCTAACCCTAACCCTAATCCTAACCCTAACCCTAATCCTAACCCTAATCCTAACCCTAACCCTAATCCTAACCCTAACCATAATCATAACCCCAACCCAACCCCAACCCTAATCCTAACCCTAAACCTAACCCTAATCCTAACCCTTACCCTATCCCTAACCCTAACCCTAATCCTAACCCTAACCCTAACCCTAATCCTAACCCTAACCATAATCACAACCCTAACCCTTACCCTAACCCTAACCCTAATCCTAACCCTAACCCTAACCCTAATCCTAACCCTAACCATAATCACAACCCTAACCCTTACCCTAACCCTAACCCTAATCCTAACCCTAACCCTAACCCTAATCCTAACCCTAATCCTAACCCTAATCCTAACCTTAAACCTAATCATCATTAATGGTGTTTATGCTGATTTGTAATGACACAGCACAATTTTATAATTTATTAGAAATGTATTCAAATTATTTCACGGACCCCATGCTATGGTTCGCGGACCCCCAGGGGTCCCAGGACCCCACTTTGAGAACAACTGAGCTAAAGTACAGTAATTGAGCTCTCAGCCTGCAGAGAAAGTTGTGAGGCACAGACCCCCGAGCTCTCTGCTCGACTCCACTGGTCACACTATAACTTAAATATAAGACTCTTTAATCAAAAGAGCACTCTACAAGGTTAATGTTCCATAAAACATAAACAATATACCCCCGTTTTCTGTGAATGCATGATTATGAAGTGAAGGAGAAAAGATGTGAAAAAAGTTGTGCAGTGTTGCTGTCTTTTCCAGCACAGTGTGCACTCAACTTTCAATGAATGGGGATGTGTTTTGTTAATAGGGTCAGGTCAAACGCAGCCATGTTGGAATCATTTTCCAGGACTATATGTGATTTTCCAGGACATTTGACTTTTTCTCCCATTTTCCAGGTGTTTTCCAGTACTGGAAAACTGGTCAACTGTTTTCCAGTACTGGAAAACTGTTTTCCAGGTTTTCCAGGACGCGTGGGAACCCTGACAAGGGATCCACACTGATGTGACTTCTCCAATCATCTTACACAACAGTGCAAAAGTTTGCTGACAATGACAGTGAAAATATTATTGGAAATTTGTGCAGGATTTTCCCACGAGAGAAGTCAGACTTGATATTTCACTCTGTCAAAATGACATACAGTCTTAAAGATTCAACAAGACTTCCTTTAATGCATGCTGTATTGTTTACAGTTCCACTTAAAACTTGAGAGGTAAGAATGCAGGTGGAGTTGAGACCCAATGTCTAAGAGCAGACTCTTAGCTGCATTTGCGTGCAGATATGTGTTCAGAGGCATAAAGTAAATCGATTTCATTGCATAGGACAGAGGAGTGGTTCAATGATTGCATTATAGTGGATTATTTTCCACCCCTTTCTTCTCCACAGGTACTTCCACTCAGGCTGTTTTCTTGCTTACAGTCAAGGCCGGTAGAAATGTGATTGGACACAGTACATGTCAAATCACGTACTACAAATGTACAGATTGTACATGTTTATGCAGTATCTCTAAATAATAATAATAATAATAATAATAATAATAATAGTAATAATAATAATAATAATAATAATAATAATAATAATGATAATAATGATAATAATGAAAATAAAAATAAAAATATTATTTATAATAATAATACAAATAATAATAATAACAGCAACAATAATAATAATAAAAAAGATAATAATAATAATTAAAAAATGTAATAATAATAATAATAATAATAATAGTAAAATAATAATAGTAAAATAATAATAGTAAAAAAATAATAATAAATAAATAAATAATAATAATAATAATAATAATAATAATAATAATAATAATAATAATACATTTTCTTTCTATAGCGCTTTTCAGAAACTCAAAGACACTATACAACTGTTAAAATCAATACAAGCAAGGATCAAGGAACACAGATCAAACAAAACAACAGTAAAATCACAAATTAAGAGCTAACTTAAAAAGGTGAGTTTTTAAAAGAGATTTGAAAGTTGAAGGGTCAGAGCAGTTTTGGATTTGGGAGGGGAGTGAGTTCCAGAGGGTGGGGGCAGCTACTGAGAAGGCTCTGTCCCCCCAGGTTCGGTGCTTGGTTCTGTGAGGTGGAGACAGGATGTTGGCATGTGAGGAATGCAGGTTACAGGAAGGAGTGTGATGGTAGAGGAGGTCAGTGAGGTAGGAAGGGGCCTGGTGGTGGAGGGCTTTGTGGGTGAGGAGGAGGATTTTAAACTGTATGTGGTAGGGAACAGGGAGCCAATGAAGATGTTCAAAGATGGGGTGATGTGGTCACGGGAGCGGGTGCAGGTGAGGAGGTGTGCAGCAGAGTTCTGAATGTATTGCATTTTATGGAGGACTTTGGATGATGTGCCGTACAGGATGCTGATGCAGTAATCTAAACGGGATGTGATGAATGCGTGGATAAGGGTTTCCGCTGCAGAGAAAGAGAGGAATGGACTGAGGCGGGCTATGTTTCGGAGGTAGAAGAAGGCTGTTTTAGTGAGCTGGGTGACGTGGTGTTGAAAAAAAGGTTGCTGTCAAAAATGATTCCATGGTTACGGATGTGAGGTGCAGGAGATAGAGTAGAGTTATTTAAAATATAGAGAAATGCAGATTAGATAAACAAAAAATGATTTCAGTAAATATCTGTTTGCAGCAGTTAAAATCAATTAATTTTGCAATTTTGGATACAAAGTTCATGAAAACAGCTGTATGTAGTGAACATTCTCATCAGCTCCATTTAGTGTCCAAGATTTTCAGCACCATGGACAGCGACATGGAGTTCAGCCCAGATAAAAGAAGGGAAGCTTGTTCAAATCTTCTATCTAAATGTAGGTTTCCCATTAAAAAAACACCTGAATAAAGTGTCATTATAATGAATCCAGAGACTTTAGTTAACTCTCTGTAGGAGTGCTGCAAAAACTTATCAGGCATGCTGAGACAGACACTGGGGCAGTGGGTGAGAACATTCTAATAGACCAAATGAGATATATAATGGGAGCCTGTGCAGCATTCGTAACTGAGGCCCCACTTGTAAAGAGTATTATTTTACCCAAAGCTGTCCTACTACAGCTCATGAGTTTCACAGAAACGCAGAATCTCTCAGTTTGCTCACTCACACTTTTTCATTTATTTCTCTCTCTTGTGTGTTTTAAGAAGTTAAGAAGCATACTATGCTAGAAGAGGGTGTTTTAACGGACCTACTGCTGCTATGAACCCAAGAGTCCCATGTGAAGCTGAAATAGATAGTGGTGGGACATTGCTGAGCACATTCACTCAGGTTCTGTACCTAAATACAGTTTTGTGGAGCTTGATGTAATTAGTTCCATTTTATGTTGCTTGATTCTTCTGTTTTAACACACTTCAGAGATAGATAGAGAGGGTGTGCACATGACTTCACAGTGGATGGGGGACACTGCGGTTATGGCCACTACTGAGTGGCAGAAAACATGTCTAGTGGGGATCTAATGCTAATAAGCTTGCATTTACTGTAACACATGCTAGGTGCAACACATTCCCTCTCCTTTCTCTTTTTTACGTGTTAGCTTCAGGTCAAATTAACACTTGAAATTCAGTAGCTCATCAGTCCAGAAAAAAACTTCTAAGGGGGGGGGGCTTTATTGGATAGGACAGCTGAAGAGAGACAGGAAATGTGGGGAGGGAGCGGGGGAAGAAGACATTCAGGAGATGGTCGCAGACGGGAATCGAACCAGCAACCCCTGCGAAGAGGACTGTAGCCTCTGTACATGGGGTGCTTAGACCGCTAGGCCACCAACGCCCCAGGACTCCATTCTTATGGTTACTCCTAATATCCTGCAAAGACAGTTAAACTATGTTATTCACCTAAAGATAATAACATTCCTCAATATGTAGATATGTATCTCTGATTTAATCAAAACAGTAAAGCAATTTGACTCCTGTTTGGTCAAATATCTAAGTTATTTTCAAGTATTTTTAATAGAATGGAAGTAACTGGAAGTAACTGGAAGTAATGGAAGTATACAAAATGATACAGTTATTGACTATTCTACAGAATGTATATGAATCATTGTTTGAGTGTTAATGAGTTAAATTTTCTAATTACAAATAAACGAGAGGCAGCAACAGTTTATCATGTGGTAAATCCATCACTAATCAAAACCAGACTTGAGCCTGCCTTCAAGCTTTGCTTTGTGAATTTCCCTGGCTTAACCCTGTAAAGCCTGAACTATCAAATAACTGTCAGAAAATTCTAATTCTTTGAATATGGATTGTTTATTGGGTCTTCTGACAAATAATGGAAAAATTAATTAGATAGCAATTTTCATATGAGTTTTAATTTGCATCATATTTGATATATCAGGCATTATGGTGTCAGATTTTTGCTCAAAGTTTCTTATTTTTTAAACAAACTAAAGCATGTAAAAACAAAACTTTTACCCTATTAAACTTCGAGTTTCATTCAAATGAAAAAAAAATTTGAATTTCAAACCAAGAAATTATTTATTTCCATATTTCACGACAGCGTCATGCATATTTTGTAGCAAAAAAAAAACATTTTTTGGTATATTTCTTCTCTGAATTGTTTATTTTTTAGTGGAAATCAATGAGCAAAAGATAATTATTTACTTGGGAGCCATGGCAACATCCCACCAGTCATCAATCATCATGATTCATCAGGTTTCATATATAAAAATACAATATACGTTATAAATATCTCAATTTCTCCTCTAAATAAACCTATTTATGTCATGTAAAAGTTTTCTTAAATAATAGAAATATTGTATGTTGCTTTATGGAATGGATAATGTATGAAATTTAATAGAATTATGATTAATATTAATATTAATATTATTATTAATAATAATAATAATAATAATAATAATAATAATAATAATAATAATAATAATACATTTTATTTATAAAGCGCTTTAAAAGTTTCTCTGAGACACTGTAAAAAAAATAGAGGTCTCAAAAATGGATGTACCAAATATGATACGCTTGGCGTTATAGGGTTAAATATCAGCTCCATAGAAATGTCAGGAAACCCAGATTCTGGCTGATAGACTACTACTGCGTTTGTATCACTTGGTTTTACAGGTTGGTACTCTATACCCATGTCCAAATGGGAGAGGCTGAAAGTCACTATTAGGGTTCTGACCCCAACTGGGGTCACAACTTAAGTTCTGGAGGTAACATTAAAAAGACACACAGGAAATGAGATATCTTATTTTGAGTAATGGATTTTTACACAAGTTGTTTTTGTGCCATTTCAGACTGGCAGTGTGTTAGCTGTGTAAGGGCTGAAGGCGACAGCTTGTGCTTTCATTGTATCCACACACAAGCTGTGTGATTGAGAACAACTGATTTAAATAGTGGGAGTCATCTTGTTCAATGGAACCAGCCATCCTCAGTCACTGACTGTCGTATGTACAAGGAGCCAACTGGATTCAAATGGACATTTTCATAAAGCAAAGTGTCAGACAACCAGTTCTGAATGTCTCACGCACTTCTTTTCACATTGCTTCAATACAGCCACCCCACTCTTCATCTTTCTAAATAATAATAATAATTATGATAAAATAACTCTGGCTACAGTTCGGATGAGGAGAAAACACAGACATACACACAGAAAGAAACAAAGACAAAGAACAGAGAGAGGCAGTGAGCACACAAGAGCAAAGAAAGCAAACTATGGAGGAAGAAATGACAGGCCACAAAAAAATGAAGCTACATAAAAAAAAAATGTGTGACAAGGTGGAGGCAACACAATATCAGAGAGAGAGAGAGAAAGCAATGAAACTTTCATTGTTGTCTCAGTGACAGAACAAGCACATGATCACTCTGTCAACACACAGAGTCACGTCATGTCTTATTTTGTGCATCTGCTGATGTTGAGACAAGATAAGTCACAACATAAATCTCTACTGAATATGTGTGTGAGAGAAAAATCTATGTAGGTCAAACATACTGTAAATATCCTCTGCACACAATCCGAGTGCATGTTTAAGGTCTTTAATTATTCAGACTACATTAAAATGACTGTGTGGTTGTGTATGCAGAACTTATAAAAGTTTAAACAAAGTATGTGTATGTGTGTGTATATTTTCAGCATGGTTACAGGCTTTTGTCTTTTTAATAATGCACATTATTTTAATCAGATGCACCATATACAGATATGTTTCGCATATGTTATGGTGTTTTAAACTCTGCAAAGTTGAATGAAGTTTGTGTTTACTTGTGTGTTTGAAGTGTGTTCATATACTTCATATTTGCTAATGTGTAATGAGGACCCTCGCTCTCGTTTTTCAAAATAACATAGTATATCATCAAATTTTCTTTTGCCTTAATCACACTTTTTATTAGATTTTTCCACTGCTTAGCAAAAAATAAATTATATCCTTGTGTATTAAATATCCATAATGCTTGGCAGGGTTGATATTTATGAGACTAAATTACACCATCAAAACAAATTAAAATTCTGCTCTCCACCTCTGGTAATGAGAGGTGTGGCTCCCAAAAAATGCATTATTGACAACAGAGGGAACAAATTGACTCATAAATCAGCTTCAGTGGGGGGCTGCTGCTGTGTCTACCTGCAGGGCAAACATAAAAATACAACACAAGAAGTAGTACTAGCACACAGATGCATGTTTTTCTGTTACATGCCATTCAGCTGATGTCATTGTGTTGTTGGAGAGTTGATAATGAAAGGCAGCAGGACAGATGGGAAGAGAACAAAAGGAGTTAAAGGGACAGAAAAGCTTTTTTGAAATGTGGATGTATGAGGTGCTTATCAAAAGTTGGTCCATGCTGGTGTTTCTCAGACTGTTCAGACAAAGGGCCTGATCTAGATCCCAAATAACGAGCGCTAATTTGCGTGTGCAAATGATAATTTTGCACGTGTTATTTCTGGGCGTGTTGCGGGTGATCTACTAAGACTGCGTGCGCAAATGATAACGAGTGCAAAAGTGGTGAGGACCGCTCTATTTTAATGAGGATTTTGCGTGTGCTATCGGCTGTCACCATGGAGAGTTTGAGAGAGCAGAGTGGTCTTAAGCGATAAATGAAGTTTGAAGACATGGAGTTGGAGGTTTTAGTGGAGGAGGGAAATAAACACATCGGTGAACTCCAGCCGAGACATCTCAGCGTTAGAAACACGATTTTGGAGGCCATCTGTGAAAAGGTGAATGATGTGAGAAAAAACAGAAGATCTGCCCATGAAATAAACACATCTACTCTACTTCAAAACGCAATCAGTGTTTTGAGGGAGTTTAGAGAGTGATTTGATGAGGCTTAGTCTGCCACTCTTGCTCTAGAAAAGTTAGGCGTCACTTGGATGAAGACAGTCGCCTCACTATCCCAAGGAGCAACTTTCGGGTGAACGTTTTTAATTCCTGATATCATCATCCAGCAACTGTCCCAAAGATTCACCAGCTTAAATGGAACTGGGAACATGTTTGAGTCAATTCGCCCCAACACACTGCTGCAAGCACAAGATGAGGAGTTACGCAGAGCTGCCTGGCGCAGCTCAGTGAGCGCTCATTCTCCAAGTTAAAACTAACTAAAAACCCCTTGATGAGCACGATGGGACGGAATAGACTGAGTGGACATGTCATGTTATTTATTGAGAATGACAGATCAAAGAAAATGGACATACAGTGCATCGTGGACAAGTCCGCAGAGCTTAAGGCTCGTCCAAACAGTGGTGAGTAGGCCGAGTACTTCATATTGATTTTTTGTTTGTATGTGAACATGTGGGCCGCTGTGCCAATTTGACTAAACTGTATATCTGTTGATACAGTGACCTACTGTGCTCTCATTATATGAAAAAGTTAAAGTGGGTGTCAGAATGATGCGGTCGCTATCCGTGGTGCTGAACTGCTTTGAATTTGTGTTGTTTTATTATTATTATTTTGTTCTCTTAGTTTGATTGACTAAAACATGTAGTAATGCTTGTAAGCCCAGCTGTTGCGGGCATGTTGTAAAGCGATGTTATGATGAGCTTTACAGTGACCGCAGCCATGTGTGCGTAACGCTGTGCCAGTTTGCACCTGCCTTTCAAACGTGCTAAATATAGACGCAAATACAGCGCTCGCTATCTGCTTCAGGTTTGATAAATCACATTGCGTGTGCCAAATTATTACATTTGCATCTCCTCCTCCCAGTATTTTGCGCGTTCTGATGATCTACATGTATTCTGCATATTCATGAAGGCAAACACGCTAAATGATTTGCGAGTGCTATTTTGCTCATTTGACAGACGCAATCCTCGGTGCTCCCGGTTAGTACGTCAGCTTTGCGCGCGCTATCAAGTTTGCACGTGTTTTTATACACGCAAACCTTTAGTAGATCGGGCCCAAAGAGTGTTCTGTGATACTGGCCTCAGACAGCAGTGGCTAACAACAACACTTCATAATATGAAACACTGAAACGACTCCACGTCTGCAGAGATTATTCTTATGCAAAACTTCCACCAAATAATCCATCTAGACTCCTTCTAAAGAGTACTACTGTGGCCAGCTTTCAGGACAGATAGCACTCAATGGAATAACTAATAAAGAACTCAACAGAATACATGGAACTAATCCCGTCTTTTGGTCATTCAGTCTCATCTGCACCAGTGAGTCCTCTGTGTTTACTGGTTTTAAAATCTTAGATTTTCTTATTGAAAATCTTTAATTAGCAATAACCCTTTGAGATGTATCATCTCGTTTTCCAGGGAATTTAATTCAAACTTACACACACAAGTAACCAATACACACACAAGAAAGAAAAAGGACAAGTAAACTAAACAAAATTCATCAGCATTGTATAACTAATAATGTAAGGGTAAAAAAAGAAAATGTACTGTATATATAATAAGAAAAGTGTATACATATATGCACACATATATAAACACACATCCACATACATCATTTAATCAGGAGATCTTGTTTCCAACAAAGCACACTACAGAGTGGATCAACCACTTCTATATAAACAGTCAAAATAAAGTGGTCTGGTCAGTGGTCATAATAGTAAGAGTGATAGGGTGTGTGATTGAATCATGTGGTATAATGAGGGGTTTTAGTATGTTATTATGGACAGGTGCAGCTTGTTCTGTAATAAGAGGACAGGGCCTTTTTGAACAAGGGAAAGTTTCATATGGAGCAAGCAATATTGTAGTACTCCAGTTGATTTGAGTCCAAGTCGAGTCCCGTTTTGCAGGACTTGTGACTCGACTTGGACTTGAGCACTGATGACTGGGACTTGGGCTCGGACTCAAGCATTGACTGCATTAGGACCCGGATGATAGAGAGGAGGACTCGGGCTTATATATTGATACAGACTGTTTTAATGTTCATGTTAGATTTTGTATGTTTCATAAAATGTTTTCTGTTCAGAGCAAGAGCACGAGCGTTTGCCTGCATGCACGTTCACGTGACGTCTGCAAGGATTAAAAGAGCCGTTTATTTTTCTTTCAAAGATTTCACAGAAAATGCAGCGAGAGCAGAGCGACATGTTGGAGATTTAAGAGACCCATCAAGGAAAGAGACCAGCTCAAACTTTAACAGACATCTGTACAGGATGAACCCAAAAGTGAGAGAGATGCTAAAGTTTCTTGAGACTGTTCATCACTTCACTGTGTTAGTGTAACGGTAATTTTAGTGACTAAAGTAACTAAACCATTGAGCCTAAGTTGTTTGAATAGTTACAATTCCTATTAGTAGTGTTTGGGCTGAGTTTATTGGACACCGGCAGTGATCCCATTGCAGCAGAATCGCTGAGCGCATCCCATCATCAACAGAAGCGAGGTGCGCATTTATGCACGGCACAGCGCTGTGACTTCATTCATAAATGAATCTCCACCTCCACCGAAGGGATTCTCATTGTAGTGGCAGTTAGACCATTTCAATTTACTCAAATCAAAACTAAAAATCAAACCGGCCACGGCACACGGGGAGAGTGGATCGTACAAACTTGGACTCAGAATCACATAATGAGAACTTGACTCAGACTCTGGTGACTCGGACTTGAACACTGCTGACTTGGGAATCAACTCGGACTTGAAGTTTGGTGACTCGACTACAACACTGGGAGCGAGTATTTACAGGGAGGATGTTTCAATCTGATGGAACATGAATGCTCACTGAGCTGTCGACTTGGAGACAGCAGGAACAGAAAAAAAAGTTGTGTACAGTAGTATGTCTCAGTTGGTAATTTGAGGAGAGGTATCATGAACTGTTTTGAACAGCCAGGGTAATCAAAATGTATACATGTATATATGAACTGTAACCAATGCTGCTGCCTTCTTATTGGGAGAGAGGGTAAGTCGAGCTTATTGTACATAACACAGTGATGGGTTATGTATGTTGCCAACATTGGCTTATGAAGAGGGACTTATCCTGGAGAGTTCATGGAAGAATTCGCAGTGGACATGAAGACCGCTTCTGCAGCTTTGACTGCTCTTTCCCATTGGAAAGAACCCTCAGAATGCAGAGATATCGAAAAAGAACTGTAGATTAAGTTCCCGAGGTCTCCCCTTGACCGGGTCGAAGAAACGACGCCTCCTCAATAGGTCGGCACTGTAATCCGGAGAGATAAAGATGTGATTCTCATTGAAGAAAAGTTCTTTTTTTTAGCTTGAGCAATGCGGAGGATCTTCACTTTGTCCTGAAAGTGCAGCAGCTTAATCGGAATTGGACGTGGAGTAGACGTGTCGCTTCGGCGGACTGTGGGAGTGCGGTGAGCTCTCTCAATAACAGGCGGCGTGGGAAAGTTATCCTGCCCCAAAATGTTGTCATTTTCATAAAAATGTATCTTCCCTTGAAGGGATAGTTTGGGTATAGTTGGGTTTTATGAGGTACTTGTCAATAGCAGTGTTAGGTAATGTTACCAATAAATGCAACTTGTTGAATTCGAGACTACGTCCATTAAATGGTATCACCCTTCTTTACTTGCAAACTTCAACCAGATGTGTGTTCAGTCTGTCTCTTCTCTGCCCCGGCATCAGAGCTGATACGTAGTGTAACAGGAGTTGTATGAGTTCAATAAAACAGCAACGCCACCTAGGGGAATCTCACCCCCAGGAAGTACTAATACAACAAAAAGGTCACACCGGTTCATGTATACCACTGGGCAAGAGACGGTTTTGAATTAAATAAAGTAATTTTATTAACAAAAGAAAGAAACAAAGCTCAAAACGGAGAGCCAAAACTCCCTTAACGTGTGTCAAACATAGAGCCAAAACAGCAGTCAATGGCCACTGCTCAAACACCAGGAAACAAACGGTCAGACCCAGACAAGTCTCCGGCTGAGTGAACCGCCGTCCCTGCTCCAGCAATCAGCTGAGCTACAATGAATGATAGCGTCAGCAGTGCGATCCTTACACACCACAATAGCAGGAGAGAAAAGAGGAGCGTGCGCCACAACGGCTTAACACGGCAAGCGATAGCCTATGCCACGGCAAACAAATTTCCCTGCCACACCAGGCTGCAGCCACCATGCAGGTGAGTGGGATGGAAGGAGAGCAAGAGTGAGACCCGGCCACCCACACCTGTGTATAATGGTGCAAGTAATCATGAGCGACTTAAAGCTGCCACAGTGCCATGCAGTGGCAGGGAGGGAGAGCCAACTCACCACAGTAGGTTTCACTCTAGTCAATGTGTGAGTTTTCACTGGCTCTGCTGCATTGCGTTTTTGCTTTGCCGCACATCTGACAATCCTGAACCCTCCACAGCAAGTACACAAGACTTCTACTTTTGACAAAGCACAGCCCATTAATCAGCACAGAGCAGATCAAGCAGGAAGTCAGATGCTGAAACTGGAACATCTAGGCCATTTTGTAATACAGTCTGTGTTGCAGCCAGATTGTATTTCACTTATCTACATCTACAACACATCATAAAGAGACAGAGTCAGGCCTGGAAGTAACAGTTTAGAAGTTTTCAGAGTCCATTCATGAAAACATGGATAAGCAAGTGCTCATCACTGAAGTGGAAAATACAATTATTATTCTTAAACTCCTTTGTCTGCAATCAATAGTGTTTGTTGTTGTTTCTATACCAGATGCATTGCATTTTCTTGCGTGCTGTCTGGTGTTCTCAAATTGCAGGCGTAAGTTGTTGACAGACAAGGGAGCATGGAGCTTAACCACAGCAGAGCTGTCAAACAACACATACAGTCTGCAACCACTGGAAGAACCATGTTAGAGTACTCTGGTGTTACCAAAAATGAAAATCTCTGAAGCCTCCAACTTGTTCTGCATTTCAGTTGTATTGCCCAAACAGAGAGTAGCCTATAGAACGTCTACCTTTCAAGAGTTAGAGCTTTGACTTTTCAGCCATTGCATAACCTAGTTTATGGCCAATAATCTTTACAGCTCTTTAGAATGGTGACAATCTGACAGCAAAGTGGGCAGAGAAATTCAGTGTAAGCACAGCTGTTTCAATTAAAACATTGCAAAACAGGCTCCTTATAGCCTCTAATCATGGTACAATGCATGCAACTATTGAACCCATTAACTAAGTCAATGCTTAACAACTGTAAAAGTCCATAAAAGATTAAAGTGCATAGGCTTTATAACACATACCTAAATACAGATTCCGAGGCCATATTCCTGTCCTGTGTAAATGCAAAAAAAGCCCACCTCTGGACACTGGTAGTGCTTGCAGTTCCTCAACAGGAAGAGCATGGCACTCGAGGCTAAGCAGCATCCAAAGCCAACCACTGCTGTATCAGAGCTGTAGCTCTACAGCATCTTTCTCCCCCTCAATGGATCTTGCCACCAGCATTGTAGGGATATGTTAAGCTTGCAGATGCTTCTTCAAATTTGAAGTAGAGTTCTTAGCAGCTGACTAGCTCATGTCCTCCAAGCACATTTCACAGTAATGTTGTTCTTGTCCATTTCACCCAACCACTCAAACCAGTGAGAATATTTTCACAAATCAAATGCTATCATTTCTCTCAAGAACTAGTTGAATTAACTAGTTACATATTGGTACTGACACAACTGTAGGTTTTCTTCTGCTGATACACAGCTACCTGCTATGAAGTAGGAGGGAAACAGACAGTGCAAAGGCTTTGAAGAGTTTCTGTTTTGTGGAGACAGAAGAGAAATATAGCATTTTATTCAGTAACTGGTCACTTTGTCTAAAAAGTAACAGATTACTTTAATTGTATAAGTACCATGTTACGATACTCATTACAGCAAAAACTAATCTGGATACTCTAACGCATTACTTAGTAATGCATTTCCCCCAACACTAGTCAGTAGTAAGTGTATTACTCACAGGGAATACCAGTCAGCTTGGCCCCTTTGTTGAGAAAATGACAGGAGAACCACAAATGAAGGTAGGTTATTAACTTCTGCGAATGGGATCATCAGAATAATTTGGACATTTTTAACAAACACTAAAGTTGGTGTAAGTGTATGCTCGAATAAGAAAAACTTCAGCACTTTGCCGTCAAAACACCCATTTGTATTCTGCACTATTCGTGGGTGAGGTACGTGTTGCTCCACAGGTTGTCTTTATTACAAACTGCTGGCTTGGACAGTTGATTGGACAGCACGCTGTGCAAGGGAAGGCATACAGAACCGTTGTGAAGTTAAAAACAGTCCCAGTGCAGTGTTTTTCTGTTCAGTCTGGAGAGTAAATGCCTTGTACACAGAGGCAATAGCCTCAACCCTTTAATACATGTCCACCCTGCTACTATCTTCTCCCTTTATTTCCTGTCTCTCTTCAGCCATCTTGTCTATTTCAGACAAAATAATAAGTAATATGTTTGAAAGGAAAACACTGTCTGTTATCAAGGTTAAGAGGTAAAAGTGTTTCAAAACAGTTTACACTTCAAATTAAATGTTTTTTAAAGGGAGGATTTCTTTACATGGTTAAAGTATCTGTTTTACATTCTTTGGTCTGCAGCCACACATAGCTTTGTCTGTGAGCATCTCTTAACAGGAGCCATGCTGACTACTACCCTACTACAATTACATCTTACAAAAAAAAAACTTTCCCTTCAAGTGTATCCTCCTACATTTCAAATTCTGCCTTCTGCTTTACATGTTGCATTAAAGCCTGTTTGTGTCTGCTCTATGTTTGGACCATATTAGATGTCAAATACAGTGTGTCTCATCATCACTGCTAGATTTGTTTTCTCTGTGTCATCCATCCATCCATCCATCCATCCAACCATTTTCTTCAGCTTATCCAAACCCAAACATCCCTTGCCCCTGCAACGTTTTCCAGGGGAAGCCCGAGGCGTTCCTGGACCAGCTGGGCTATATAATCCCTTCAACAAGTTCTGGGTCTACACCGGGGCCTTCTCCCAGTTGGACATGTCTGGAACACCTCTAAAGAGGGTGTCCGGGAGGCATGCTTATCAAATGCCCGAACTACCTCATCTGACGTCTTTGGATGCAAAGGACCAACAACTCTACTTCCACTAATAAAAATTGAAATGGAGACCTGATTTACTCATGATGATGATTTTGACTAGTGCTGCTTACACTTGGCTCAGGGTTTGCTGACTGTTGTCTCTGTCTGGATGGTATAGCTGTTACAGTGTTTCTACTGTTTGCTTTCTAATTAAATGTGCTTGTATCACTAAAACTACAAAAACTACACATGGTAACATAGATACAACACATTTTATGTAATCATATGAGGGCCCAGAGTGCCAATGCAGTGCTAATTGGTGAGGGTTTTTTTTATAGCATATGGCTTGTGTTTTTACTTTATAGTCCCCATATAGTTTAAAATACATGAAGCAGGGAAACTTAGCTCCTCCCTCCATCTTCTGAAGCCCTGAGCAGATGCTACTTCTGTTGCCTGTGGGTCCAGACAGAGCCTAGGGACGCTGGAAATACGATCCCTCAAACTCTTTTATATTTCCCTTTTCCTCTTCCTTTTCTTCTCTTCCATTTCCTCCAGCCGTTTACAGCCCGTGTGGACTGAGGTAGAATCCTATCCTCATTATTTGCCTCTCTTTACTTCCAGCATCATGCACCAATCCACACAAGTGATCATTTCAAACAGACTGCTGGGGAGGGAAAAGTGAAAAAGGAGGAAGAGATGAAATAAGTGGAGATAATGTTCACATATGTAACATCTGTGCCTCAACAGAAGTGATAGAGAAGAGGCCAGGAAGTGTTATCCTGACCACTTGCACAAAGCAGCGGCACAAACTGGACACTATCAAACATAGTGCAACTTCATGTAATTTAAAAAAGTTGCTGTACATTTCTCAGTAGATTAAAGGGGGAAATGTTGAAGATTTTTAAGTTACTGTGACTATCATAATGAGTTATGAGTGACTGAATGCCATTTTTAAAGGTGTAGGGTTATAATGCAGTTTCTTTGTAGATTAACAATTTGTACCAGTACACTTAGGGCCCGATCTACTAAAGGTTTGCGTGTATAAAAACACGTGCAAACTTGATAGCGCACGCAAAGCTGACGTACTAACCGGGAGCACCGAGGATTGCGTCTGTCAAATGAGCAAAATAGCACTCGCAAAACATTTAGCGTGTTTGCCTTCATGAATATGCAGAATACATGTAGATCATCAGAACGCGCAAAATACTGGGAGGAGGAGATGCAAATGTAATCATTTAGCACACGCAATGTGATTTATCAAACCTGAAGCAGGTTTGTATTTACGTCTATATTTAGCACGTTTGAAAGGCAGGTGCAAACTGGCACAGCGTTACACACACATGGCTGTGGTCACTGTAAAGCTCATCATAACATCGCTTTACAACATGCCCGCAACAGCTGGGCTTACAAGCATTACTAAATGTTTTAGTCAAACCAAGAGAACAAATTAATAATAATAAAAAAACACAAATTCAAAGCAGTTCAGCACCACGGATAGCGACCGAATCATTCTGACACCCACTTTAACCTTTTCATATAATGAGAGCACAGTAGGTCACTGTATCAACAGATATACAGTTTAGTAAAATTGGCACAGCGGCCCACATGTTCACATACAAACAAAAAAATCAATATGAAGTACTCGGCCTACTCACCACTGTCTGGACGAGCCTTAAGCTCCGCGGACTTGTCCACGATGCACTGTATGTCCATTTTCTTTGATCTGTCATTCTCAATAGATAACATGACATGTCCACTCAGTCTATCCTGTCCCATCGTGCTCATCAAGGGGTTTTTAGTTCGTTTTAACTTGGAGAATGAGAGCTCACTGAGCTGCGCCAGGCAGCTCTGCGTAACTCCTCATCTCGTGCTTGCAGCAGTGTGTTGGGGTGAATTGACTCAAACATGTTCCCAGTTCCATTTAAGCTGGTGAATCTTTGGGACAGTTGCTGGATGATGATATCAGGCATTGAAAACGTTCACCCGAAAGTTGCTCCCTGGGACAGTGAGGCGACTGTCTTCATCCAAGTGACGCCTAACTTTTCTAGAGCAAGAGTGGCAGACTAAGCCTCATCAAATCGCTCTCTAAACTCCATCAAAACACTGATTGCGTTTTGGAGTAGAGTAGATGCGTTTATTTCATCGGCAGATCTTCTGTTTATTCTCACATCATTCACCTTTTCAAAGATGGCCTCCCAAATTGCATTTCTAACGCTGAGATGTCTCTGCTGGAGTTCACCGATGTGTTTATTTCCCTCCTCCACAAAGACCTCCAACTCCATGTCTTCAAACTTCATTTATCGCTTAAGACCACTTTGTTCTCTCAAACTCTCCATGGTGACAGCCGATAGCACACGCAAAATCCTCATTAAAATACGGCGGTCCGCACCACTTTTGCACTCGTTATCATTTGCGCACGCAGTCTTAGTAGATCACCCGCAACACACCCAGAAATAACACGTGCAAAATTATTATTTGCACACGCAAATTAGCGCTCGTTATTTGGGATCTTAGTAGATCAGGCCCTTTGGGTTCTATTCTAACAATCCAAAGTGTATGGTCTTTTCACAGTTCAGGAAAGACCCAAGTGCAGAAGTAATGCAAATGGTAATTTAATAAACAGCAGGCAGAGAAGTGTATAGTCCGTTCCAAAGTTCAAACCCAAAAAGCAGTCCAAGCAGGCAGAGGTCCAGAGTCAGCAGGCAAAATCCAAAACTGGGAAACAGGCAGAGGTTGAATTCCAAGGAGGGAAAAAAAACAAAGCAGGCCGAGATACAAGCAGACAGGAGCACACATGACAATCTGGCAACCAACATAAGAATTGATTGGCTTAAATACTATGGAGTGATTCATAACAGGTTGCAGGTGTGAGTGAGCAGGAGAGAGCAGAGGGGGTGGGGCTAGGAGGAGCAGGCTGCTCCAGCAGTGTCCATGACAGGTCTAAAGGAATGGTGCAAAATGAAGTAAGGTAAGGAAACAAAGTAGCTGTGCATATTTGCATGTGATAATAAAAGTTACTAACCATAGATCTTTCAGGGAGTTCATGAGCTCCCTTGTTCCGTAGGTTCCTCTGGGTCATTACTACAGACAGCCTGCTGCTGTGGACCTCCAAATGACACAACTATTAATACCAGTCTTGCACTATTATCACTGTTATGCTGCTAATGTTAATGTCAAAATTACTTGACTCTAACTGCTGTAATTAATTATCACAAAGACCCCAAATATCAACATCATTATTGTAAATGTTTTCATGTTATGTGTTTTTTTTAACCTTAGAATAAGCCTTTTCTATCAACATCAGAAACAGGTCCCTTTCCATGGAAGCCACAATTTTGCACCACCATGTTTCTACAGTGGCACAGACCTGGTAACAGCAATACACATTTTGTATTAACTGAGTTGCAATTCAAATTGCACCAATCAATCTGTATTGATAGCTATTTGTGAAAGTAAAATCTTGAAAAATGGAGGATCCTACTTTTAATGCATCACAGGAGCTTCTTGTCCTGGAAGGCCACCATTGCTTGTGGAGCTTCACCAATGAGAGGGATGAGCAAGGGAACACTTTAAACTAGAATGTCACCACAAGAAATTGTGAAATATTCCCATTTCTACACACTATACCTTTAAATATACAACAGTTACACTTTATCTAGACAATAATATGGCACTAGTCAAGGTTAGTATTGAAGCTGTATATTACTTTAAAATTAAGGAAGAAGGTTTTTTGTGGTATTACACTTGTATTCCCTGTGGTCAGTCGAGTAATGAATGAAACAGCCATCCAACACCAGTAGATTAATCAAAATCCAATCAATGATAGCTGCATTTAATGTATGCTATGGAAGGACCAACAAATGGATGGATGAAGACAGATTCCTGGTTCCCTGTCAAATCAACTCAAGGAATAGAATATTACTAAGATGGATTTAGAAAATCATTATGTATGACTAAGTATGTCTGCTGGACAGACGGGGGTTTGACGGAGACACATGATGTAATCAACTATCCAGGGACGCAAAGCTTTAATTTACTCTGTAGGATGAAAGTGAACGATAGAGATGTTGGCTTTCAATTGTAAGATCAGGAAGCTCATTAAATTTCATGTATGGTTATAAAAAGACGCTGCAGCTGTTGAGTACTCAATATTAAGAACCTTTTACTCTCAGGCATAAAAAGAAATCTCTCAGGCCTGTCTCAGGGCATTGAAAGAAAGTGGTGATTTAATTCCTCATTCAAATATTCCCCACAGAAGCAGCTTTGCAGACTCCATATGCTAGCTTCTTTATACGTACATTGCTTCAAAGTGTAGGTGCAAGACAATAAATCATCTTTAATGACACTTTCAATGGGTAGCTAGCTGGTGTTGTTTGGCTGCTTCCTTCTTTGGTTCCCTTAGAGGAGGTTTACCACTCGGTAATGGGGTCCAGAAGCTCAGAAGCTGTTTCCTTCTGTGGCCTCACACCGCTCCCTCAATTCACAAACTTAAGTCTCTCATGGTGATCCAAAATAAGATACTGCTCTTCTTGTGTTTTTGCACAACAAACTTATTTACTGTGAAAAAGTTGCTTTTGTGGAGCCACTGGCAATTTCTACAGTCATGGCCAAAAGTTTTGAGAATGACACAACTATTAATTTTCACAAAGTCTGCTGTTTCAGTTTTTATAATGGCAATTTGCATATACTCCAGAATGTTATGAGGAGTGATCAGCTCAACTGCAATTAATTGCAAAGTCCCTCTTTGCCTTGAAAATGAACTTTATCACCAAAAACACATTTCCACTGCATTTCAGCCCTGCCACAAAAGGACCAGCTAACATCATTTCAATGACACACAGGTGTCACACACATTAACACAGGTGTGGGTGTTGATGAGGACAAGGCTGGCGATCAATCTGTCATGATTGAGTGACTGGACACTTTAAAAGGAAGATGGTGCATGACACCATTGTTCCTCATCTGTTAGCCATGGTTACCTGCAAGGAAACACGTGCAGCCATCATTGCATTGCACAAAAAGGGCCTAACGGAAGTTTATAGCAGCGAGTAAGATTGCACCTCAGTCAACCATCTATCAAATTATCAAGAACTTCAAGGAGAGAGGTTCAATTGTTGCCAAACAGGCTCCAGGGCGCCCAAGAAAGTCCAGCAAGCACTAGGACCGTCTCCTGAAGGTGTTACAGCTGCGGGATCGGGCCACCACCAGTGCAGAGTTTGCTCAGGAATGGCAGCAGGCAGGTGTGAGTGCATCTGCACGCACAGTGAGGCGAAGACTTTTGGAGGAAGGCCTGGTGTCAAGGAGGGCAGCAAAGAAGCCACTTCTCTCCAGTAAAAACATCAGGGACAGACTGATATTCTGCAGAAGGTACAGGGACTGGACTGCTGAGGACTGGGGTAAAGTCATTTTCTCTGATGAATCCCCTTTCCCATTGTTTGGGGCATCTGGAGGAAGGCTTGTTCGGAGAAGACGAGGTGAGCGCTACCATCAGTCCTGTCTCTTGCCAACAGTGAAGCATCCTGAGACCATTCATGTGTGGGGTTGCTTTTCGGTCGAGGGAGTGGGCTCTATTTATTCAACAGCCATGAATAAAGAATGGTACCAGAACGTCCTCCGAGAGCAACTTCTCCCAACCATCCAAGGGCAGTTTGGTGATGAAGAATGCCTTTTCCAGCATGATGGAGCACCTTGCTATAAAGCAAAAGTCATAACAAAATGGCTCGGGGAACAAAACATTAAGATTTTGGGCCCTTGGCCAGGAAACTCCCCAGATCTTAATCCCATTGAGAACTTGTGGTCAATCCTCAAGAGGCGGGTGGACAATCAAAAACCCACAAATTCTGACAAACTCCAAGCATTGATTATGCAAGAATGGACTGCCATCAGTCAGGATTTGGTCCAGAAGTTGATTGACAGCATGCCAGGGAGAATTGCAGAGGTCTTGAAAAATAAGGTTCAACACTGCAAATATTGACTTATTGCATGAATTCTGTGTAATTCTCAATAAAAGCTTTTGATACTTATGAAATGCTTCTAATTGTATTTCATTATACCATAGAAACATCTGACAAAAACACCTAAAAACCCTGAAGCAGCAGACTTTGTGAAAATGTAATATTTGTGTCATTCTCAAAACTTTTGGCAATGACTGTACTTGTGAAAGCCTAAACCTCAGATGAGCCATTTACATCTCAGATCTTTCAAATAGAACTCAAAGTGTGATCGATTGATTACTCTATCAAACCTTTAAAAGCAGACCTGACAATCAGATAACGCTGGTCATTTCTGCATGGTTATTTTGATCCCTGTGGCTGCTGCCTACAGGCCAGAGTCAGGCAAGGGCTTCAGCAGTGTTGCAAAATCAGCAAGAGGTGTACAGTGAGCAGTACATCTTACCGAAAGAGAATGTAGGATTTTTTTTTGTAGAAAAAAAAACTGAGCAAGAGGAAAGGAGATTCTGAGAATGAAGGGACAGGTTTGTGAGATTAAGAAACACAATTATAAGAAAACAATCTTAAAATGTTTGTCAGAGAAACTCATAGCCTCTCTGTGGCATCACCTGGATGCTCCAAAGTGAAGCAACATGGTTTCTTTAAATACTTATTTCTAAGTTTTTTTTTCTTGCAAATTTGTGATTGTTTTCCAAGCAAATTTGCTTCTTTATAATCTCACTTTTTTTGTCATCAAGAGTTGTGGCTTTCATTTTTCTTTTTTACCCTTCTCAGTGTTTTTAATTAATGTTTTTGGTTTGTTTTTTTAACAATGACTTTCATACACTGGCATCTACATAGAAAATACCAGACAGGAGATTAGATGTACACCCTTGTCCACACGGAGTCCACTTCACATATTTCCTTAGTAAAAATATTACAATTTACTATAGGAACCCAACAAATTTTGCCCTCACCATTAAGCACCATCTTTTCTATGGCAGGGAGTTATCACTTTACAACCACAGTAAAGTGATAACTGCAAATTAAAATTATGTATGTTGAATATGACATTAACTGAATCACTGAATTAACCTTTGTGGTTTCAAGTATGTGAAACCCACCATCACAGGACTCAATGACTACAGGCCCGTCGCCCTGACGTCTGTGGTCATGAAGTCCTTCGAGAGACTAGTGTTGAGCCACCTGAAGGACATCACAGGCCCCCTGCTGGACCCCCTGCAGTTTGCCTACCGGGCAAACAGGTCGGTGGAGGATGCAGTCAACATGGGTCTGAACTACATCCTGCATCACCTGGACTCCCCCAGGACCTACGCTAGGATCCTGTTTGTGGACTTCAGCTCTGCGTTCAACACCATCATACCAGACATCCTGCACCAGAAACTCACCCAGCTCACAGTGCCGGCCTCCATCTGTCAGTGGATCACCAACTTCCTGACGGACAGGAGACAGCAGGTGAGGCTGGGGAGCATCAAATCCAGCACCCGGACCATCAGCACTGGCGCCCCACAGGGATGTGTTCTCTCCCCACTGCTCTTCTCCCTCTACACCAATGACTGCACCTCAGGAGACCCCTCGGTGAAACTCCTGAAGTTCGCAGACGACACCAACGTCATCGGTCTCATCCAGGACGGAGACGAGTCTGCTTACAGACAGGAGGTGGAACAGCTGGCTCTCTGGTGTAGTCAGAACCATCTGGAGCTGAACCCGCTCAAGACGGTAGAGATGACAGTGGACTTCAGGAGAAGCCACAGTCTGTGGTGGCCAGTGCTCTCTTCTTTGCTGTGGCGTGCTGGGGTGGAAGTATCAAGACGGGTGAGGCCAGCAAGCTCAACAAGCTGGTAAAGAAGGCCCGCTCTGTGATTGGCCTAGAACTGGACAGTCTGGAGTCAGTGGCTGAGAGGAGGTTGATGGACAAACTGCGAGCCATCCTGGACAACCCCTCTCCCCCTCTCCATGATGAGCTGTGGCTGATGGGGAGCTCGTTCAGTCAGCGCATCATTCCACCACGGTGCAAGACTGAACGCTTCAGGCACTCCTTTGTGCCCACTGCCATCAGACTGTTGAACAGTAATGGAGGCCACAGACTGCACCATGCTGACCCAGATAATCCAGTAAAGCTATGAAACTCTATTGTTGATGAAAAAGTATTTAGCATGACCCACAGATATATAGATGTTCAAGCATCATAGATATCAGCAGTGTGTAGCATGAAGACTTCTGACACCAAGTCTGTGGACTGTGTTTTGTTGTGTACAGATACATTTCATCAGATCACCTCCGAGTACCTTACATTTTCCATCCTTGCTGGACTTGACATTAATGACCCTCCGCTTCTAAGTCTCTATAATTAGTGGAGGGTTTCAGTCTGTGGATGATGAGGTGGCTTATCAGAATGCCCAGCAAATACATATCAGGGCCTCTGAGGTTACCTTGCCTCTGTCTGGTGATGTGCTGATGAAGATGAGAAGATATACCCTGATCTGGAAAACTTGAGGCTTTCTTTCCCTTGATGATGGAATCCTCCCTGAAAAATGAAGTGACACATTTGATCTTTCATCATCTCAATGTTAATGCATGAGAGGTTCCACAGACTCCAAGTCCTCTTGTGTTAGACATGGGGTCTAATGAGAAGTCATACTCAGATATGAAAAACATTGGGTTTCCTACTGTTGATGACTGCACTGAAACAAAGCAAGTCCTCACACCTGAGGAGAAGAGGGTTTCCTTCGAGGCAGATCCACAACCTTCAGGTCACCAAACACCAGAGGATGAACTTCAGATTGCACAACACTGATGATGAAAGGAAGTACTGAGATCTGAAAGACGATGGTTGTCTTTCTCTGGCTGAATAACCTGTGATTTGAGACTGTGAGACTGTAAGACTCTTCAGTCCTTCACCTGATGATGCTGCACAGGTGGGCAACCCTAATGAATTTTCTCCTCATGACGATGTAGTGCACGCTGAGAATCTATCACTTGTGAGTTCCTAGCCTTCTGATGGTAATCTCCAGAACACTGAAGGAAAGGTACGTAAAGCTGAATGATACCAGACTACCAACTCTTGACAACGTTTCTGAATTGGTTACCCAGCCTCTAAGTGTGAGGATGGCTGGCCCTGAGCCCTGAGCCCTCTACTTGATGGTTATGAAAATAACGTCAGCAACCAGAAGGTAAAGAGACAGTGAAGAGCACCATTTGATGCCCCCAGGCTGTGAATCTTTTGCCTTAGAGTGCCTTGCATGCTGAGTTTACATGTGGCATTGGACCCACCAAGGAAAAGAAGAGCCCAGATACAAACAACATTGGGATTCCTTCCTTTGATGATGGCACTGATCAATTACATTAATCCTAGGTCCAATTGGGTTCCCCCAGTGATCCCCCCATCAGAGCTCTCTATCACTTTACAGACACTCAGGACAAGAAGCACCCAGAGTTGAAAAAGATATGACCTTCTTCAACAGATAATTAAAGTGATGAATTTGACAATCACATAAAATCAAGGACAAGAAGGACTCTCAGATGAAGAACATTGGCTTGTTGTTGATTATGTCCTGAAACAGGTTCCACTGGCTCCAATTCATCCTCCTGCAGGGGCCTTGCCTTGTACTGGAGACACCCAGAAGAAGAATATTTCCGGTCTGAAGAATATTGGGTTATCTTTCCTGGATAATGACAAAAATCCCATTGCATCCCAGTCATCCTCTTATTGAAGAAATTGATCATGTTGGTGATGCTAAAAAAAAAAAAAGGGATGACCCAGAGCAATTCAGCTCCCTCCGATGGATAAAAACATGCCCAGTTAGGCGTACTGGATTACTCCAAAGCAAAATCATTTTCGACTGCCACCAAGCCCGGCAAAGCAAAAAGAGTGTCAGGTAATAGGAACATTCACTGCAAGTTAGTGGTTGGAGTGATGATGTGATGACATTTTCAGGACCTAAATGTCCAAAAGTCAAGAATCATATGCAAGAAGAGTTTTGAATACCATTTAAGTAATATGATCTTTTCTTTGGGGACCATATCTTAATCAATGCCAATCTATCCAGTAGATGTTGGGTGTGACTAAATAATCATGCAAACTTATAACTCAATCTGTTGGTGGGAACACACAAAAAAAATGACATAACAGTTCTGTCCAAACATGAAAGCTGTTCCACCAAAGGACAGACTGGTGGACTGAGAAACCAGTGACAATAAATCTCAAGAACATTTAAAAAATGAACAAGTTTGACTTTTGTTCCTTGCTGAGTTTAGTTGGTCTCCTGTGAGGTCATAACTTTCTGTGATTGAATATCTTGGACCTTGGAGTGAAATGTCAAGTCTGGCTTTCATTGAAACTTCTATAAACTCTCAGACAGTGGTCAGGAAGAAATGGGCTTCACTCCACCCTAATTTAATCCTACCGAGAGGTGCTGTCACAAAGCATTTCAATTATTCAAAAGGAAAAGGCCACAAGAAAAGGTCAATTGACTGACAGAAAGCTTCTATTGATTGTTGAAATGCTACCTTACTAAAGTTGATGTGATAAGTTTTAATCGGTCCTGAAATAAAATTGAAAGTTCATGTTGTCCAGTGTGATTAAGGTTGAAGACAATCTTAAAACAAAGATTGAGGGGATGGCTCTGGTGAACTTTGACCATGCAGATGGGATGAGACTGGCAAGCAAACACTTCAAGAGAGACAGAAAAGCATAGAGGAACATAGTTATTTTGGTTTTTGAATATTACACTCTTTTGAGAAATGATGGCATTGTGAGTGAAAGTTAATTAGGATTATTTCAGACCTGGTCAATGACTGTTGCTTTTTATATGTTTAAATAAGTACTTATATGGGTTGGTAGAACAAACCATTATATGACATCAATATCGACACCCTGCTAATACCTGTTAAAAAGTTATAGGTAACAGAGACAAACTTCAAGTTATAAAAACTGAAGAGTTTATTAAAAATTGAAGCTGTTGTCCACCCAAGAGAGACGTTGAGAGAAAGTAAATAATAAAGAATGGCAGGAATAAAAACTGCAATGGTTACATCAACAACCAATTAGAGCCCACATATGATGATAAGAAAATCACAGCTGGTTCACAATTAACATGTGCAATTTGTGTAATTTGGCAATTACTTTATGGCTGTCACTCAAACGTCACCTCCCCTTTAAGCTACACTGCTCTAATAATATCAGAGAAATATACAGAAATCAATGCCCTTAAAGGTGACATATCACGCTTTTTTCATCAACATATATTGGTCTAAGAGGTCCCCAAAACATGTCTTTAAAGTTTATGCTCAAAAAAACACTTTGAAATCAGATTTTGGTCTGCCTGAAAAGTCCTCTTCTTCAGTCCTCCTCAGAACACTCTGTTTTCTCTCTGACCACGCCCCCTCAGGAAGTGGATGTGCCTCGGCTCTCCGGCACGTTGATCTAATGTTTACATGTTGGCTGAATATACACGGCTGCTCAGAGATCGCGTTACTTCAACCCTCTGAATCTGACCCAGAATCTGATCCTGACGGAGAGGCGCCTGTAGCAGGACCTTTCTGAACCATTGGTCACAGATTTAGTGTTTCTTGTTGTTTTATTTATCAGTATGTAGACGTGTGTCTTAGGACACAGCTACGAACATGTAGCTATGTGGCTATGCTAACTAGCGCTAGCACTTATCCATGATAAATAAAAATCATCCACTAGATCTTCAAATCTGCAGACGTGGGGAGTAAAACCGACCTCTGGCAGAAAGGCAGCGGGACCTTTTATGAAGGATTGGTCACAGATTCTGTGTTTCTTGTTGTTTTATTTGTTAGTATGTCGACGTGTGTCTTGGTACACAGCTACAGCTACGACATGTAGCTATGTAGCTATGCTAACTAGCGCTAGCACTTATCCATGATAAATAAAAATCATCCACTAGATCTTCAAATCTGCAGATGTGGGGAGTAAAACCGACCTTTGTGTTTATTAAGACAGTCTACAACTAGCATGCCTCCCTCCTAAGCTCCTTGTTAGCACACATGTGTGCAGGTAATGAAAAACGGAGGAGGGATTCAGTATTATTTTATACAGTCTATGGGCTGAACAAGCTCCGAGCTCTGACTCCGTTACAGACCGGATATTGTTGTTATGTAACAAAAACACTGAAAACTGAAACGGCTTGTTTCACACACATTTACAGAAAGGTGGAGAAATCAGAACAGGGGCAGAATGGATTTTTTTCATTCTCGGGGGGTTTGTAGACATGCCAGGGACACATATTTCAGGTAGAGAACCATTAAAAAGTCAATTTTGCATGATATGTCACCTTTAATACTGAAGACGTATTTCTCATCCATCTGAGCATTACTCATCAATTGAAACTCATATATGAGATCAACCAGACTGCTTTCTTAAATTGCTGATATTAGCTCAATTGTCATTAGCTTCAAGGTTAAGTATCGCTAGCTTGTCCTAACATCAATCATATGGCTGTTAGTTGAATAACAGACATTTGACATGAAATAATTCAATAGTCATCTCTTGACATTTGTATACGAGATGAACTCCATCCACCACACTTCCTGAAAGGTTTTATTGAAAAACTGGGTTCACTAGCATGTCTTGCCACTTGGTGTTCAGTAGCCAGGACTCCAGACCTCTAAATATCAAGTGGCGACAGGTGGTCTTCTGGCTATTTCTCCCTCATTGTCATCAATGACTCATAGCTGTAATTAATCCAAGTTTGTTGGCTTCCCTTATCTGCTCCTACATGAGAGTGACCAAGAGGAGACACAACAATGACCACAGGGTATTCATTGTGCCAAAGATTTTGGCTACCAATAGAGCTAATTGGTAAATCCTATCAGCAGTACAGCAAACACACCTTTCTTACCGATGAACACTGTATGTACAATTTTTTGTTCTTGTTTTAATGAAACTACATCAGCTGTAATCAAAAGTTGTAATGGTGCATTTAAAGGACCTCCCTGCGATGGAGGTTGCCATCTTAGTTGTTTATGAAAAGGCTGAAGGACTCCTATGTTGTCATCTTACAGAACCTCCCCATTTCTAAATAAAGGACTATGATAAGTCCGATGTCTCTGAATACAATGGGAAAATGTTTAGAATGACAGAGGCTCTAAACCCACCTACCAGTGAAAATGAATATGAACTGGCTGATGGATCTGGTGACACGTGGCTACTTGGCCCCCAACACCACAGAGACACAGTGTGGGAGTTCAGTTTGATCAAGATAATTGAAATCCCTTATACAACTAACTTTCAGGACAGTCGTATTTAACCTGTGCAATACATTATAACAGAATGAATTTTTTGGACACATATTCTGTGTTTTGAAAAATGAAAAATGACTTGTTTGATTAAGTACTTTACACAAAGGCTACTGTTTTATGTAAGCAGAGAATTAAGTGGATTGAAGTGCAGGGAAACCACTCTTGATAAGAGTGCAGTTCATCCCATCTTGGCATAATTGATGTGTTAAAAAACATACATCATTTTAAACTTTTTTTCTGGTAAGATATTGGTCAAGTATGTTGAATGACAGGGAAAATTGAGCGCACATGTAACTACAATAAACTATGTAACTGGGGTAGCAGTTTGGCCGAGTGGGGAATTCAGGCACCCCATGTAAAGAGGCTATAGTCCACCAGCAGGTGGCCAGGGTTGATTCCAGCTTGCAGCCTCTATCCTGCATATCTCTCCCCACTCTGTCCTGGTTTCCTGCTTTATCCACTGCCTTATCCTCTCCAACTAAAGGCACACACAATCCCAAAAACAGAACTAAACATTTTGTTACCTGTAAGTAAATGGTAGTGTACCGTGGTGTACTTACTGACTTGATATGGGTGTTCTACTAAATTCTAAGTTAACTTTCCCTGGGCCAAAAACTTGTGACTTCATTTTTACTAAATTCTGGCAAAGTGTTAATAATATAATGGTATTCATCTGCTGGCTGTTCACTAAGACACAGACTATGGTTTCTAATAAAAGCTAAAAATCTGTCCTAAGTAAGACTTAATCGCCACATTTATCTTTCAATATTGTAAACAAAAGCAGATGAACTGCCCTAAAGATGTCAAACCCCAAATTATCTCATCTATCTCATCTGAGAAAGCACACTGATGGATTAGCAGGGCCTCATTTGAGAGGCCCATAAATACTCATTCATTAATTTCATACTTTGTTTAACCCCACCTGGAAGGGTTTGCTCTGTGTGAAATAATGATAAGAGCCCAGGGGTCCCATTAAGCCTCTGACTAATCCCAATAAATCCTCTTTCCCGCGCACTGCAATCCAACTTGACTTGTCTTGCTGCTAAATAAAAGTGACAGCTGCAGCACCAAGACATTCATCCTCATTGCTTGATGTCCTGTCCAAGCTGTCACTCACGGAGGGGATCACCTGGACTGATAGCACCAACCTTGACGTGTCAAATTGTGAGGCATGTCGGCTCTCTTTTACGTGTGATGCTACACGAGTCAAGCAATCAGGACAGTCAAGGGTCATTTGTAACATCTTTGTCTAACATGATGGAGTATAAAAGGGCTGACGACGCTTTCAGTGGTCGGTGAAGGCCACTATATTCATTAAGCAATCTAAGCTTAGTCATACATATTATTTCATTACCCTTCAGGATTCGCTTCTGCAAGAATAAATCCAACTTTTCCTGTTATGTTGCTGAATATTGACATGCTGTGCCATGCGTTACAAGTGTATAAATGTGCAGAGATTTGCATTTTTCATTCAAGATGCCTTCATTGCAGAAGGCTATTGATTCACTGTGGGTTAGGAGGGTTTACATTACTCTCTGCAGAGGCACATCTATCTAAAGTGACAGATCAATCCTCATGAGGGATGTATTCAGCGTGCTCAAAGAATAGACTTCGAGTGTTTTAAGGTTCCCAATGTTCATGTTGTGGTCTAATGCTCTAATTCTGAGGGCTGATTATTATGTATTAGTAGTAAAATGTTACCCAAGAGACACTGTGTCATTGTTTAGACCCATTTTTCAGTGATATTACGTGTTTAACATTTTTCTAAATCAACTTTTCAAGATTATGCAGGGAGTGTCCAAACACAATGACCTCAGTCTTTTTCTTGTTGAAGTTTCAAAAGTTCAGACTTAACGCAATTCAAACAATTGAACATGAACTGCAGGGATCCCTTTCTTTTTAAGCTCAAAGACATATTTGCGCATCATAAGCAAAACAATGAAATGAGACATCATATTACTTGAAGATTGATCCCAGGGGCAGCATATACTGGGAGAACAGGATTTGGCCCAAAACAGACCCTTGATGAACACCACAAGTAAGAGGGGCCATCTCAGAGAAATAATCTCCCAAAGGGACAGAGAAACCTTAATCTGTCACGTAGGATCAGAACCAACTGAATCCTGTACCCTTAATTCAACTAATCTCTAGGCGTGACAAGAGTAGTCGACAGTGTCAAAAGCAGCTGTTAAATCCAGAAGTATTAAAATAACAGGGTCTCCTGGGTCAACAGTTAAAATCTGATTATTAAAAACTCTTAAAAGTGGAGTTTCATTACTGTGGTGTATTTTAAAAACAGGCTGAAACTTTTCACATACATCATGATTAGCTAAAAATGTGAAGCTGGGCAAAAACACTTTCAATACTCTATCCTCTCTCCTCAACTCACATCTTTTCTCCTTTCAAGTGCCAACAAATACTCTCAAGGCAAGATGTTAAAGTAACCATTTTAGGGCACTAGCTGCAGTCAAATTGAATAAAAGGTTTATAAGTAGGTTGTAGGTTGTTGTTCTTTTGTCACTTTTTAAGTACAAGCACAGGATTTTATCATAAATCCTAGTTTTAGGATTTATTTTCTGTTTATTTCTTTTCTTTTCTACAAGTACAGTGCATTAATGAACATTTGTGTAAATATGTCAGAGTTATCCCAAAGACGCTAGTTTCAATCTGCGGTCCCTGGTCAGATGAGGGTGTAATACGTTTTTGCACATTTAATTCCCTACTGACATACATTTACACCATGCTTTTTGCCAATGATGTTTTTTGATGGTGCACTGAGTTTGCAAAGCTTGCAACTAACTTTGTTTGAGACAGTGTGCAAGAATTCAATTGCTTGCAGTTTTTGAATACTTAAGATTGTGCTTTTGAACACCTTTTTAGAATGAATCCTAAAAGCCTCATATGTTGCCACTCTATTGTCAGTTTTAAAGTTTCAAATACATAAATATAATATCCATAGACATTAATTGTTGTCATTAAAGTACAAATGATTAGAGGAGACAGAATTTGTAAATACATGATTATTAATGTTTGTGCACACATTCTTCATTCCATTATGATAGATCCATCTTTGGTTTTATGTTTAAGTGTATCTTTGTACTTATAAGGCACAGGTATAATTGTCAGTTTATTATGAGTTCTGCCAATAGATAGTATACACAGAGGTGTCAAGTAAAGAAGTACAAATACTTTGTTACCTTACTTGAGACATTTTGGGTGTCTATATGTGGCAAGGTGGAGGGGGGCGGTACTAAAGGTTTGACATAAAATAAAGACAAAAATGTAACTGATCCGACAATGCCACCTGGGGAATTTCACCCCAGGAAATACACAAACACTTTAATAAATAAAAAGGCAACACAGGTTCAATAACTGAAGTGAGACAGAGTTCAAAAGAAAATGTAAATTTGTTGATAATTTAAAACGGGAGTGGGAAGTGAGGGGTGCCAGCCGAGGGAAGGCAGCCTATCAAGGGGTGTGTTCCAGGAGTGCAACTTACCCACCACTCGTGAACTCACAGCAAACAGGTGCAAACTATTGTGTCCTGGTGCGCTTACCACTAGAAACAGTGCAGGGAACCACTAGAGTGCCTAGCCTCGACCAGCAGCTGGCAACCACCTCACTATAGGGAAATTAACAAAAAGTATTAAACAAAGAAAACAAATAAACCACTTGGTTCTTTAAAAAGTACAATAAAAAAGGCAAAACGATCAAGGCAAAACAGTCAAGGCAACGTAACAATATAGGCAAAACAGCAGCCGATAAGGCCTGAAATACAGAAGAGCATTACATTTTAAAAACTTCTTTATAACAATTTGTAATATAAATGTCAACCCTTATGTTGCCTGGCATACCAGGAACTTGCGTCACTGTAGCAATGACACACAGGAACAGCTACCAAGGAAGCCTCAAGCAAAAAAGGACCAACAAACACTACACAAGAGACAAAATAGACCCTTTAAAATAGTTCCACATCTCAGGAATTAACAATCTTTAAAACAAACAAACCTTAATCAGACCAGACACCAGTTCATCCAAGGCAGAGAGGCAGACAGGGGGCTCAGTGCAAGGAGCATGTGGCAACCAGCAGGCAAACCAGACAAAGAGGCAGCCATGTTGCCACAGGTGCCTTTTATATGGTTCACCTGATTAAGGGGAGGAGTTGACCTACTTCCAAGAGGCTGCATTCAAAGCCAGCTAGGAAAAACCAAACACTAGGAGCACTGCTCTCACTACATATACTTTACTGGAGTAATTATGTTTCAGACGACTTTTTACTTCTACTCCTTACATTTTCTTGCAATTATCTGTATATTCTATTCCTTACATTTAAAAAAATACCCTTATTATCTTCCGCTCCATGAAACACATTATTGCACATATACGGTTCTTTAATGTATTTGCATTGTACGAAAATGCGTTCATTTTCAATGGGCATAAATGTGTCTGAAACAGGTGCAACCCAAATACTTCATCATTAACATATTAATATAACATTATAGTCATTATGGCCTTTAGGTATGTTTTTTTTGGGAGGTGGGGTAGTGCACTATAGGCCCCTGTGGCGCAGCCTAAGCTTTTGTCCTTAATGGCATTTTTTCCTCCTTACATTACTTTTACTTTGATACTTGAAGTAGTTTTAAAACCAGTACTTTGACACTTTTACTTGAGTGAAATGCTTGAGTTGATACTTTAACCTCTACAGAAGTCTTTTTAAACCCTAGTATCTATACTTCTACTTGAGTAATGAATGTGAATACTTAGGACACCTGAGTATATAGGCTCTGCTGCACGGGCTTAACTTTTTGGTCCTCTCAATGGCACTTTCAATAGATATGAAAATAACAAAACTAAATATACTTTCATTTTTTATTTTGTGTAATTTGTTTCCTAATACACACAGAAGATTCGTAATAAATATATATATATATTTAGAGATATATGTCACAGAGGGGTATTTTTTTCAACGTAGACAAACTGTCGAAAGTGCGGATGAGTTACAAAGCTGTACTTACTTAGTTTCCAACATGGCGACCGACGGGACGCAGAAATCTGCTTTTGGCTAAAACCTTACGGAATACCGCAGCATTTGGACCACCTACAAGCTATTCATCCACCAGAAAACAGTATATGCACCGTGATTAGTATTTGTTCTTATATATTAATTGTTTCCACGAACAACTGTGAGATGTATCGACGCGGAGCGGCAAAGAAAGACCACAACAACAAACCTGTGAAGAAGGATGTGAGTGACAGTGATAAATACGCCGACCTCTTGGTGTTCGGCTATGCCTGTAAACTATTCGGGGACGACGAAAGGGCTCATTACCACGAACGTGGAAGTCATCTTATCCCATGGATGGGGGACAAGAGCATCATGATTGATAGGTCGGTTGAACAAACTTAGACCGAAACATTATGCTAACCATCTATCCTGTCCGTTAGCCTGTTCCCAAATTCAAGGGACCACATGGAGTTTCTCTTGCAGCAGCTTGGGAATTACTGCAACTGACATCAAATGTGTTACTTCCTGCTTTCTTCTTGTTAAAGTGTTTATGAATGTCTTGAATTGAATACGAATGGTATCTGAACTTTCTCTGAAAACATGCTAAGATACAATCCCCCATCACTTTGCTAACATTAGCCATGTTGCTGAGCCAACAATGAACACAGAGTTAGTTAATTTAGTTTGCACAGCAGCGTGAATTACTGCAGCCTAATTTGACACGAATACAGACATACAGACAACCTCTAGACAACAAAGACTAAACATTACAAACCACAGAGATGTGTCTGATTTGGCTGCATTAGTCTGTGCTGTGTGCCATGCTGAGGAAAACAACAACACATGTTTGAAGTCTTAACTATCAGACTGCATGGGTTAGCCTTAAGGTGGGGTTTGCATCTTGGCATGTTGGAAGAATTTCCTCTGGAAACTGTTTCCCAGTTCATAATCTCTTAATGGGAGTCAAGTGGTGGTATGACTCAGAACAAATTCTCATCTCATCTGTCTTTTTCAAATTGAGTTTTGGCTCAGATATCAAAAACCCTATCTGCACAAAACAAATGACACACTGTGCTGATATCCACAATACCAGAGCAAATTCTAACCACCACTAAAGTTACTGCAGTTAAGTTGATTCAAAATATCACAATGTCAAATACATACATTCCTAAATAAATTCAGCACAACATTTCAAGGGACAGCAATGTGTCTCCAAAGTGTTGGTGCAGGCGGTGGTGTGAAGTGTATCTCCACCTCCATATAGAAAAAGTACTCCTTTAACCTGAAAACATGGTATCAGTTGTTCTTTTGATTCTTCTTCTTCTGCAGTGGCCCAACTTGTGATTCATCTGTACAGCCTTTGTATGTGTGTCTTTATCACATGACCCAGTTTTTTCCCACAGCAAGGTAGGCTAAGGGGTCCTGCCAAACCCCGAATGCCCACCACTGCGCCCCATTTCTTTGTCTTCATGAAGAAACTGGAACTGAGAGGTGGCGTAGAGGGACGAACCTCGGAAAATGTCGTCCATTTGGGTTCTTACGGATAGGTATTTATGTACTCGGGTTTGTGTGAATGTAACTTTCTTTGCAGATATAGACCTAATTGATGAGTTACAGGGGGGGAAATGAACCCTGTAAGGTAAGAGACGAGTTGCTTTTGTTTTTCTTTTGTTTTTTTCTTTCGGTAGGGTTTTTGGTTTGTTACGCTTGCCAAGAAAGGAAATAACAGCAGAAAGCTTGTTAGGTTTCGTAACGGCACCAATGAGAATTTAACCCAAGGAGTTAACTTTTGTGCTGAGGCTTTATTGCGATGTCAGTATTTTGAGAGATTTCAAAATGTATAGTACTTTACAAGAATACTCCCTCTTGACAGACTTTCAGAGGTAGAGCATTTTTGTTTATTGTAAATTGTGGGTTTTAGGTCCCCTTCCTTTGGTAAGTAGGTCGATGTTGTGTTAAACAAAAAACTTTGTACACTTCCTTCTCTCTAATCCTGGTTATCATCCAACAGATACGATGGGCGCGGTCACTTACATGACCTTTCTGAGTATGACAGTGGGTCATGGAATACATCCTACCAGCTTTCAGAGGAAGAGGACAGGATTGAGGCACTCTGCGATGAGGAGAGATACCTGGCTCTGCACACCGACCTGCTGGAAGAGGAGGCCAGACAAGGTGGGTAGTCTGCATGTTCTCACATCAAGCTTCTAGAGCAGGGGCGTCAAACTCATTTCAGTTCAGGGGCCACATACAGCACAATTTGATCTCAAGTGGGCCGGACCAGTAAAATCATAGAATAGTAACCTAAAGAGAAGGACAACTCAAAATGTTTCCCTTTGTTTTAGTGCAAAAAAGTACAAGTCCATTCTGAAAATGTTCACATCACATGAACTATCTTTTTGAAAAACAGCTGTTGTATTTTTCGTCATAGTGGGACCTATGACGTATGCACATGTATGGGAAGCATGCGCACGATATGTGGATCCAGAGCTCCTGCTGTTACAAGTTTACATATAAGAAAACTTTAATGTTGATTGGATCTTGAAGTGCTCTAAAAAGTCTACTGGATTATCCAAACTGCAAATATTCTCCTGGAGCGCAGTTCATGTGCGCTCCATCAGCACTAGGATTGTATGCGACCCTCAGAGGACAGATCTGAAATAGCAGGTACATTTATTGAACAATTGAAGCTAATGTCTTCTCTGTAATTGTTTCAATATGAGAAGTTATGCACGGGCCGGATTGGAACCTCTTGTGGGCTGGTGTTGGGGGCCGTATGTTTGACACCCCTGTTCTAAAGTATTTGCAAAAACACAATTATTGGAACAATATTTCAGCACTAGACTCATCTGTGAAACGGAGTGTTAAAGAGGCAGGCCTTTTATAACTTAGAAGTTGGCTGCAAGCCTGCAACCAATTAAAATCATCAGATCCAATTCAATCAATCAATCAATCTTTATTTGTATAGCGCCAAATCACAACAAACGTTATCTCAAGACTCTTTTACAAACATAGGAGGTCTAGACCACTCTATGTCAAATTATGAACAGAGACCCAACTTCAAGACAGGGTAAGACTCAGTCTGACCCCACCTTAATCCATCATGAGCATTGCACATCGCAGTATTTAGCTAGTTACAGTGGCAAGGAAAAACTTCCTTTAACAGGCAGAAACCTCAGGCAGAACCAGACTCATGTTAGACAGCCATCATGCCTCGACTGAGTTGGGTCTGGAAAGACAGATAGAGGGGAGTAAGAGAGAGAGATGATAGTGATGAGACGAGTCGTAGAAGCTGTTGCCGCTGGAGTCCAGCACGTCCGTATCAGCTGGAGTCTAGATCGTCCACAGCAGGAGGACGTCTACGGCAGCTCAGAGGAACCTACGAGACAAGGGAGCTCAGGGACTCCAGAAAGGTCTATGGTTAGTAACTTTAATGGGACAGGCAGAGTTAAAGTAAGTGATGAGGGGGTTGGGGGGAAGGGGGTGAGCTAGGATCCCAGTGTGTCAGTGCGCCAGTTCCCCCGGCAGTCTAAGCCTATAGCAGCATGACAAAAGCTGGTCCAAGCCTGATCCAGTCAATTCAAATGAATGAATACATAACAAAAATCAGCTTCTTAACTCAAGATAATATCCAATTAAATTCCATAAAGCTAGTAGAGTAATCCTTAAGAAATTTTAAATTCATAAATTCACATCAACAGGACACCAAATGCCCCAAAGAATAATTACAATCGTAGACAGAAATGTGGTGATATATGGTCCAACATGGTAGATCAATAATATGCACGACTCTGACAGGTCAGATGATGCTAACATAGAAATTGAAAAATTTGAGTCCATAACTGAAATCTATCAAATCAAAATTAAATTACAGCAACCTAGGCTGAAAAACACGTTGAATGCAAGCACACGAGGACCTTCCTCTTTTAAAAAACTCTTGGCCAGATGTATAAAACCTGAATGTTGTGCCTACTATTAATGTTTTGTGCAAGTTAGTGTGTGGGAGTCTGCTTACCATTTTTAATACACTTGTTCCTCTGCTACGCACCTGTTGATTCACATGTGTTTTTTATTTTTATTTTGAATTTGGTTACTTAAAATTAGTCAAAATAAACATTTAGCAGAATCATTCAGTTGATTATAAATCTAGAAAGGAAAGTACCCGTTTTTGAAATCTGCTGCATACAGCACATAACAGTCAGCAAGGCCCCTGCTTGAGGAAGGGAGCTGAGGGGTATACCCTGAAGCAGGATTTTTATCAAGGTAACTTCAGGGTTAACTCTGGATTTTCAGTACTATGACGGGGATTCACTCCTTACCAGGGTAGATCACCTTACCATGGTTAATCATGCTGAACTCCTAACCTGCTCCGGGGCAGGTTATGCTCAGGAACAGAGATCAGTTTGGAGAAAACTGACCACTGACCAATCAGCTTGCTCCATCACGGAGCTCTGTAAGCCAACGAGGGGGGAGAGACAGGCAGGACGCTTTGTCTACCTGTATGATTTTACATAAAATACTGATGACAGCAATTGATTATCTTTCCTGACATCATACTTAAACAGTCTAAAACAGGTTAGTCAGGTGAAGTTTTTGTACTGCATTATATTTATAAAACTGCATGCTATCACTTTGAATCATGTTCTCATTTGTATTAGTCCTTTAACCACAGCACTCAGTTTGATACTGTCAGAGCTGCAGCTGAAATATTAAGTCTAAAACTGTCACACATGACAAGATGAAATCAGAGAGAGAGAGATCACTGTCAGGGAATAAACAGAGTTATTATAGTCAGATCTATCTGCACTATATGATGAGAAATATGACGTCATTATGGCATTCACTCTCTGTTTTTGTCTGATCTCTCAGTTCCTTCTTCATGTTTCAAACACAGTGTTGTTTATGTTAGTCTGGGTGATGTGTTTCACTTCTTCATATTTTTCTAATATCAGTGCAGTGTTTGAAAAACATGTTGAAGTGCTGACAGCAGACTGTCCGTGTCTGTGATTGGTCCCATGTTACCTTCTCTACCCCTTCATGTGAACGCGCTCAGGGTAACTCCAGATTGACTTCGTGTGACAGTTTAGCATGATCTCCTTTGTTAGGTTCAGTGAAGCCGGATCAGGAAAATATATCTAGGATATGTTGAACCCCCTTCGTAGTATACCCTTCAGAAGTATCTACATTGAAGCTGAGCTATGTGCAACCAACAGAACACATGTAACGTTCAGGGTCATGAGAAATATATCACGTAGCCACTCAGAAATCCTACATAAAGGACATTTCTCAATGTGAATGTATACACTTCATTCTTTAATATTTCCATGACCTTATCTTGACATCAATGAGCCTTTTTCTCTGGGACTATAATGTTGTTAAAAGAAAAATATAAAATATATATATAGTATGGAAGAGACAAGGATACTTTTATAATCCAGAGAACACAAAGGAACAACTTAAGTGGAACATGTATGTTGTTGTTTGGTAAGATGTTTTGTTCAGTGATTTATTTAGCACCAGCTTTCCCGGTGGTTGGGTCAGAGTAATGTTCTTTAGAGAAAGTCTAGCTGTAGATGATTTGCTCTGCTGTTGCACTGATCACTGCGGATGTAGAATTGTCCTTTTGTTGCACTTTGAGTGTTTACGTGTACATTCAGTTCAGCTAGCCAAGAGTGATTGAGGTCATTATGACTCAAGGGTACACTGTAATCTCCACAACGTGTATATAAGCTGACCCATACAGCTTATATTCACCTTGCACAGCATCATGGGAACAGTTGCTTATTGTATTGAGTTGTATAGTTTGGTAGGAAAGAGCTGCCAGATATAGAAGTGAAGCAGTTATAAAGTTTATTTTGATCCCGTCCAAGCAGTTAATACTGTACAGTCATGGCCAAAAGTTTTGAGAATGACACAAATATTACATTTTCACAAAGTCTGCTGCTTCAGGGTTTTTAGGTGTCTTTGTCAGATGTTTCTATGGTATAATGAAATACAATTAGAAGCATTTCATAAGTATCAAAAGCTTTTATTGAGAATTACACAGAATTCATGCAATAAGTCAATATTTGCAGTGTTGACCCTTCTTTTTCAAGACCTCTGCAATTCTCCCTGGCATGCTGTCAATCAACTTCTGGACCAAATCCTGACTGATGGCAGTCCATTCTTGCATAATCAATGCTTGGAGTTTGTCAGAATTTGTGGGTTTTTGATTGTCCACCCGCCTCTTGAGGATTGACCACAAGTTCTCAATGGGATTAAGATCTGGGGAGTTTCCTGGCCAAGGGCCCAAAATCTTAAGGTTTTGTTCCCCGAGCCATTTTGTTATGACTTTTGCTTTATGGCAAGGTGCTCCATCATGCTGGAAAAGGCATTCTTCATCACCAAACTGCCCTTGGATGGTTGGGAGAAGTTGCTCTAGGAGGACGTTCTGGTACCATTCTTTATTCATGGCTGTGTTTTTAGGCAAGATTGTGAGAGAGCCCACTCCCTTGACCGAAAAGCAACCCCACACATGAATGGTCTCAGGATACTTCACTGTTGGCAAGAGACAGGACTGATGGTAGCGCTCACCTCATCTTCTCCGAACAAGCCTTCCTCCAGATGCCCCAAACAATGGGAAAGGGGATTCATCAGAGAAAATGACTTTACCCCAGTCCTCAGCAGTCCAGTCCCTGTACCTTCTGCAGAATATCAGTCTGTCCCTGATGTTTTTACTGGAGAGAAGTGGCTTCTTTGCTGCCCTCCTTGACACCAGGCCTTCCTCCAAAAGTCTTCGCCTCACTGTGCGTGCAGATGCACTCACACCTGCCTGCTGCCATTCCTGAGCAAGCTCTGCACTGGTGGTGGCCCGATCCCGCAGCTGTAACACCTTCAGGAGACGGTCCTGGCGCTTGCTGGACTTTCTTGGGCGCCCTGGAGCCTGTTTGGCAACAATTTAACCTCTCTCCTTGAAGTTCTTGATAATTGGATAGACGGTTGACTGAGGTGCAGTCTTACTCGCTGCTATAAACTTCCCTGTTAGGCCCTTTTTGTGCAATGCAATGATGGCTGCACGTGTTTCCTTGCAGGTAACCATGGCTAACAGATGAGGAACAATGGTGTCATGCACCATCTTCCTTTTAAAGTGTCCAGTCACTCAATCATGACAGATTGATCGCCAGCCTTGTCCTCATCAACACCCACACCTGTGTTAATGTGTGTGACACCTGTGTGTCATTGAAATGATGTTAGCTGGTCCTTTTGTGGCAGGGCTGAAATGCAGTGGAAATGTGTTTTTTGGTGATAAAGTTCATTTTCAAGGCAAAGAGGGACTTTGCAATTAATTGCAGTTGAGCTGATCACTCCTCATAACATTCTGGAGTATATGCTAATTGACCATTATAAAAACTGAAACAGCAGACTTTGTGAAAATTAATAGTTGTGTCATTCTCAAAACTTTTGGCCATGACTGTACTGTTGACTGGCTTCTCCAAACACTATAATATCTTGTATATTGTACAATGTGAGTCTACCCTCGTAGCTGAATGACATTAAGGTACATATCTTGATTGAGTCATTGTCTTTCACCCTAAATGCCACTCTCTCTTTGGCAATAAAGTTATCCAAATGGTAATTCTGTGTGCTCATCAATCATCAGTCATCAGCATCCTTTATCCTACCGTTTTGGGATTTGATGGGGTAATGAGCCACAACAAAGTCCTGACCAACCATAAACACATGACGTTCATTTGAAACACGACATGCCCTTGCTATGGCGGTACAACTTGAAGTACTATAACTACAAAATGTATGTGACAGGAATGACGTAGGCTGAGATGCCGGTTAAACTAATTGGGGAAGGGTGCCGTGCATACAGAGGATAGAGTCCTCATCACAGCAGTCCCTGGTTCGACCCTTTGCTGCATATCTACACCCCACACTGCCTATCTCTCTTCAGCTGTCCCATCAAATATAGGCAACAATTCCCCTAATGGAAACAAGTAATAGTTAGATGATCTTTATGAGCCATTCAAATGAACAGGAGGAATGACTTCTGGTCAACACATAACCTTTATCAGTGTGCCTTCAGGCTTGTTCAGTGTCTGTAGTATATCCATGTGGATCAGTAAACACTGGCAGATTTGGCTCTTTTTTACTGGCAAAATGTTTAGACTCTCACAAACTGCTTGACACCTGTTCCATCTATTATTGATGTCTCATTACACTTACTAATTCCATTTGTCAAATCATCATTTCAGCGCCTTGTCAGTGTTGCTGCTGAAGAGCTCAAGTGTGTGCTCCCTTCCCGAGCTGTCAGCGTTTCCAGGCCTTTGTCCTCATTTCACACTTCGCCCACAGACTAACACTAATATGACAGGCCTGTCTGTATAAACAGAGAAGTGGCAAATCTTACAATTTCTACATACTTTAGTATGAATTCCTGTTTTTATTTCTGGGACAAATCCTCGACAGAGTTGGCATGTTCAGCCTTTCTGTCTCATTAAAAAGGACCAGGTCTGACTCCGAGCTCCGGAGCAGCCATTTCTATGGAGATCACTTTAGACTCTGTGCTACTAACATCTCAGTCCTTTTTACATTAGAACGTAACAGGCTGTTTTGATGACAAAGCACCCTTCTGAAAGACAGACTTGATGACTGTAATTGAATTAATACGCTACAGTTTTAAGTGAAATATGGTGTCTTATGCCTAAACTGACATTACAAAATGAGTCAGTTAATGATTTGTGTCCCGCACGCACTCACACACTCGCTGCAGAAGGTTCATCCCCCGGGCGGCTTTGCCCTTGAATTTGGAGGCCTGACCCCATTCACTCAGACTATTACCCATCTGTCCAGTGAAAGGACAGCAGCAGAGCATTAGAAATATTGATAGTTTTAGTGGGATTTTTGCCCTTGCTTCTTTATTAAAGATACAGTTGGCCATGAATTTTAATAGGAAAGGGGTTGGTGTCTGGGAACAAGCAGGCATGTGTATTTGTGTAGCCACCAGTATGACCTTAGTGTTGATCAGTGTGCTTGTAGATGGAAATAACTTTTTAGAATAGACTCATGCCTTCTTTAAAGCTGGGGTTGGTAGTCAGATTCAGATACACTTTTTGTTATACTGGTTAAAATGATCTTTATGTCCTGATGGCAATCAATACATAATGTGTTCTTAAAAAAGAGCGAAGAAAAGCTGCTATCTACAGCCGGAGTAAACCTGGGAAAACACCAACCAATCCCTGTTTTTGGGGTCCAAAATTTTAAATTCAATTCAAATCCTGTCCTGACGTTCTGCCCGCCTCCTGTGTGTACATTTCCCTGGCGTGCACTCCCCGTCTCCTGACTCTACTGACCGCCCCTCTTACTTGACCTCGGGCCCGATGAGGTGCTTTGCTCAGGACTTTAGTCCGGATCAGAGTCTAAATAGCTCTCACCACGGGCGCTCTGACAAGCGAGAAAAACTTCTCCTCTTGTCTCTCCTCTCTCCCGCTTGCACACGCTACACCTCTCCTGGTGCCTTCACTGACTGCCAACACTGTAGGAATTAAGAACAGGGGTGCTTCCCACACCACCCTCACAAACTGCCTCACTGAAATAAACTCCTGGATGCAAACAAACTTTCTCAAACTCAATTGTAATAAATCCAAAATTCTTATCATAGGCCCAAAATCCCTCATTTCCACCTGCCCAGACTTCTCACTCACTATTGATAAATCCACTGTTTCAGCATCCACACATCCGTAACCTTGGTATCATTTTTGATCAGTCACTCAACTTTCAACAACACATTAACAATATTTCAAAAACGGCTTTCTTCCACCTCAAAAACATCGCCCGTCTCCGCCCCTCCCTTTCCTTCACTGCAGCTGAAACTCTCATCCACGCCTTCATCACCTCAAGACTCGATTATTGCACTAGCATCCTCTACGGTACACCCAACACCCTCCTCAACAAATTACAATACATACAAAACTCAGCTGCACGCCTCCTCACTCATACCCGCTCCAGAGACCACATCACCCCAGTCCTCCAGAACCTCCATTGGCTTCCCATCCCCTCAAGAATTCAGTACAAGATCCTCCTCATCACCTATAAAGCCCTCCATAACCTAGCTCCCTCCTACCTCACCGACCTTCTGCAGCCATATAATCCCTCCCGCAACCTCCGCTCCACCAACACCAACCTCCTCACCCCTCTCACCAAACCCAAGCACCGAACCTGGGGGGACAGGGCCTTCTCTGTCGCTGCCCCCACCCTCTGGAACTCTCTCCCCCAACACCTCAGATTCTCTCCCTCACTCACCAAATTCAAATCTGGACTCAAAACACACCTATTTAGAAAGGCTTTTAAACTAGAATTGATTGTTTTTTTTCTTGTTTTGTTTTATTTTGCTGTCTTGCTCTTCTTTGCTTTTTTTTTTGCACTGTTTTCCTTTGCTTTTTTATTGTATAATTGTATCTTATTTTCCTGTAAAGTGCTTGGAGAATCTTTTAAAGCGCTTTTATAAATAAAATGTATTATTATTATTATTATTATTATTATTATTATTATTATTATTATTATTATTATTATTATTATTTCTATTATTACTAGCAAACAGCTATGCGTTCCCGCCTGTTAGTCAAGTCAGTCATGTCCTTATTTGGGCAAAAACTTGTAATCTTAATATCTTCTGAACTGTCACGTTAGAAAAAAAATTCACCCCCCCCGTACAGTGTGTGCCGATAGAGAGATTAGCTACGTAGAGCCGTTTTTTCATCCAGGCTGTAAACATGTTTATTAAAGGTGACATATCATGCAAAATGGACTTTTTAATGGTTCTCTACCTGAAATATGTTTCCCTGGCATCTCTACAAACCCCCCGAAAATGAAAAGAATCCATTCTGCCCCTGTTCTTATTTCTCCACCTTTCTGTAAATGTGTGTGAAACGAGCCGTTTCAGTTTTCAGTGTTTTTCATACGTCACAACGACATCCGGTCTGTAACGGAGTCAGAGCTCGGAGCTTGTTCAGCCCATAGACTGTATAAAATACAACTCAACCCCTCCTCTGTTTTCATTCCCTGCACACATGTGTGCTAATAAGGAGCTTAGGAGGGAGGCATGCTAGTTGTAGGCTGTCTTAATAAACACAAAGGTCGGTTTTACTCCCCACGTCTGCAGATTTGAAGATCTAGTGGATGATTTTTATTTATCATGGATAAGTGCTAGCGCTAGTTAGCATAGCCACATAGCTACATGTTCGTAGCTGTGTACCAAGACACATGTCGACAAACTGACACATAAAACAACAAGAAACACTAAATCTGTGACCAATGGTTCAGAAAGGTCCTGCTGCAGGCGCCTCTCCGTCAGGATCAGATTCTGGATCAGATTCAGAGGGTTGAAGTAACGTGGGTCTGTGAGCAGCCGTGTATATTCAGCCACCATGTAAACATTAGATCAACGTGCCGGAGAGCCAAGGCCACATCCACTTCCTGAGGGGGCGTGGTCAGAGAGCTCATTCTCATTTAAAGGCACAGACACAGAAAACAGAGTGTTCTGAGCAGGGCTGAAAAAGAGGGGTTTACAGGCAGACCAAAATCTGATTTCAAAGTGTTTTTTTGAGCATAAACTTTAAAGACATGTTTTGGGGACCTCTTAGACCAATATATTTTGATGAAAAAGAGCATAATATGTCACCTTTAATGTCTTTTTTGAATTGGTGTGTGTGTGGTTTTCGGTGTTTCTGCAGCCAGCCTCAAGCATAACACTTCTGCATTGGCTTCATATTTTGAGACCGGAGGTTGCCACTTTGCTGCAAGTCAAAGTCTCCTCTGGTCTGTTGTAATATTTATTTACTTCAACTTCTAAGTCTACTGCACAGTCAGGTGCATTCCTTCCATGGTCACAAGCACTTGTTTGCTTCCTAATGAAAATGCATACAGGTCTAAACATTTCATTTGGATTGTGACAGTATAAAGAAAGACTTCAAATTCATACCATCAATCTGAATACTTTGATGTGGACCAAAACTTTCTTCCCACAAATTCCAGAGTGATTTCTTTTGTTTGTTGTTGGAATGTGTTCCAACTTCAAAGAACGTTTCTTTGAAATTTCAAGCTGTACTGCTCAATGCAGTCATGCAGTCAGGTGTGGTTTGTGCTGTAGGATGTGAATGAGAAAACAGAGACAGATGCCAACAGGCAAGGCAAGAACAATCAAAGTCTGATCTGAAAGACCTGGGAGAAATAAAAAATGTGGCGTTTGGGGTGAAAAGAGACTTTTGCAGAACTTGTTTACTTACTTGCCCCGACTTTTGGCACACTTGACAATTGAGCCTTCCACAGATTTAGACCAAAAGAGACAAGCTGTAGGTTTTAAAGTTCTTTAGGGATATCTTCAAAAATTTAGGACCAAATTTAGATGCTACCTGTTTATTCTGATTAATGCAGGATCCTTCAAAGGCTTATATTATAAAGTTGTTTTCGACTACAGGAACTTTACCCCTGAACTACGTGCTTTTCAACTGGAGGAACTAAAATTTAGTTCAGGGGTTGTTAATCTCGCCCTGGAAATGCCCCTGCTTGGGGGTAGTACTTTTTAAAGGTCCTGGGACTTTTGAGGGCAGGTCCTGCAATGCTGAACATGTCTGATTGGTAGATTACCTGCAGTGTTTTTATTCCACCCACCGTCCACAATAACATCACACACACCTCTGTGATTCACTTGATTTCTCTTTCTTTCATTAGTTTTTATTTGTTCTATCTTTTTTGTATGTGTGTGTACTTTTCAAAAGAAGAAGCTGTGATTCTCTTGATTTAACAGCTTGTAACAGTAGTCTTCTTTAAGCCCACTGCAAATGCATCTCCCCCGGTGTTATGGTTTTAAAAGTGACCCTGTAAACTGGAGACCTTCAGCTGAACGTGTCAGTGTTTGTGGAGTATAAACAAGTCACACAGGGATATAAGATGTCGAAACATGTGTGTACAGAGACATGGTTTAAGTTATTATCTACATTATTTTGAATCGTCCTCACTGTGTGTTATGTTGTTTCCACAGAGGAGGAGTACAAACGTCTGAGTGAAGCTCTGGCCGATGAAGGCACCTACAACGCAGTGGCCTTCAAATACAGCGCGGACTACTACGACCCGTCTCAGCCCACAGAGGAGGAGGAAGCCAACAGGGAACATGGTGAGAACGTGCATCAGTCTCAAACTCATTGAAGAAGTTAACCAATCTCAGATGTGTTTGAAAATAACAAACGTAAACACTTAATTGAGAAACAGTGTGACGAAACCAGGAAGTCAATGCAAAGTTAACAGTTGCTGATGATAGAGCTTACACTGCCACAGACAAGAACTTTCCAAATGATGCTACAAAATGAGAAATAAGAGAAGCTTCTCTTCCTTTTGATGTGTTTCCAGTTGGCTGCCAAAAAAAATCTTCACTGTGTCTGGTTATTAAGAGAAACCACATAACAGATTGAATTTGAAAGCACAGCCAGAAAGTACAGGCTCTTTGAAATACCTCTCTCCACGTTGACAGGCTTTTGGTTTGGATCGGTTCTTTGTCTGAGTTTGCATCTGCAGCAGTCTGCTGTGAAGAACTCTGCAAATCTGTCTGATCCATTTCCTCCTTTTTTTCCACAACTCTTATAATCCGTAAGACCATCTGCAGATTCACGGCCACGAGCTGATTGCCGAAGACAAATTTATTTTCACAGATTGAACTGTGAAAGTGTCGAACACGTCTGAACGAAGCCGTTACCTCAAAAGGTGATTTCAGTTTCTAGCTGTGGAGAATCTCTGAGTGTATCTCTGAGAGTGAGGCACACCTGTGAACTGTGGTTGTCGTTTTTCTCCAGTAGGTCTGACTTGGCACACCACACACACACACACTCAAACACACACACTCGTGGAACTTTAAATATTTGATGTAGAGATTGCTGGAAGCACTTTGTCCCTGACAGACTAGATGCCTGTCTCCTGGGAGATTGTGGAGCTGAGTCCAGAGTATGAGCACATCAGCTACAGCTTAAAGATGCCTTCACAATTTTACCTTAGGGAATAAGTCAATGAGGGTCATGTCACACTTGCTGTGAACATTTTGAGCCGACTGAATCCCTGCTCCAGTTGATAGCCTTTGGTTGTTGTCATGTTTTCTGCCCCTTCTTTAAAATACTCTAATTCGCCCACCATGACGACATTCTCAGATCTTAGGATATCGTTGTGGCAGATGGATTAACTGAAAAACCAACACGTTATTAATAAATCATCATGACTATTGATGGCTCCCAAGAGAAGGCCAAATACGCCTGAAGGTTAATTGCAGTGTGATTTATAATCTGTTATCCGTCTAAATATGACAAATCTCATTCTTAACCTTGCAGTGTAACCATTCTCCAACGACACCCATTTGATTTAATATCCTGTCAACAAAAGAACATGATCTAAACGTGCAGTACATGTATTAGCTGAATATATTGAGATGTACAACTTCACCTTCACTGACACATCTAAATGTGCCATATTTCAGCCTGTTTATCACCACGAGCTGTCTCCTTCAGCTGCAGTCAGCCTTCTTGTCTCCCTCTGTCCAACTGCTGAGTCAGCGTTTGGCTGTAACTTTGAATAAACAGTAGTTTAATGATAAATAGAAGATGACATATGACTGCTTTTAAAGCACAAGAGGGAATACATTTTGATGTGTGGTAATACTTTCCCTATTTTTAAGCCTCTTTTGAATCCAAATATGAGCCATTGGACCATGATAATAATCCTGTTATGTAACTAAAGTGATGATTAAGAGCAAGTCTTCTTTCATAATTGTGCCATCAAATTGAAGTTGAGACATGCCATAAGATTGAGTGAGCACATGGTCACTGCCAAACGCTGATTTTTTTTTTTTATAAGTCTTTTTATTTGGGACACAATCAGAGCAAAATACAGTGATGTCAATTCAAAATATACAGTCATGGCCAAAAGTTTTGAGAATGACACAAATATTACATTTTCACAAAGTCTTCAGCTTCAGGGTTTTTAGGTGTTTTTGTCAGATGTTTCTATGGTATAATGAAATACAATTAGAAGCATTTCATAAGTATCAAAAGCTTTTATTGAGAATTACACAGAATTCATGCAATAAGTCAATATTTGCAGTGTTGACCCTTCTTTTTCAAGACCTCTGCAATTCTCCCTGGCATGCTGTCAATCAACTTCTGGACCAAATCCTGACTGATGAGGACGTTCTGGTACCATTCTTTATTCATGGCTGTGTTTTTAGGCAAGATTGTGAGAGAGCCCACTCCCTTGACCGAAAAGCAACCCCACACATGAATGGTGTCAGGATGCTTCACTGTTGGCAAGAGACAGGACTGATGGTAGCGCTCACCTCGTCTTCTCCGAACAAGCCTTCCTCCAGATGCCCCAAACAATTGGAAAGGGGATTCATCAGAGAAAATGACTTTACCCCAGTCCTCAGCAGTCCAGTCCCTGTACCTTCTGCAGAATATCAGTCTGTCCCTGATGTTCTTACTGGAGAGAAGTGGCTTCTTTGCTGCCCTCCTTGACACCAGGCCTTCCTCCAAAAGTCTTCGCCTCACTGTGCGTGCAGATGCACTCACACCTGCCTGCTGCCATTCCTGAGCAAGCTCTGCACTGGTGGTGGCCCGATCCCGCAGCTGTAACACCTTCAGGAGACGGTCCTGGCGCTTGCTGGACTTTCTTGGGCGCCCTGGAGCCTGTTTGGCAACAATTGAACCTCTCTCCTTGAAGTTCTTGATAATTGGATAGACGGTTGACTGAGGTGCAATCTTACTCGCTGCTATAAACTTCCCTGTTAGGCCCTTTTTGTGCAATGCAATGATGGCTGCACGTGTTTCCTTGCAGGTAACCATGGCTAACAGATGAGGAACAATGGTGTCATGCACCATCTTCCTTTTAAAGTGTCCAGTCACTCAATCATGACAGATTGATCACCAGCCTTGTCCTCATCAACACCCACACCTGTGTTAATGTGTGTGACACCTGTGTGTCATTGAAATGATGTTAGCTGGTCCTTTTGTGGCAGGGCTGAAATGCAGTGGAAATGTGTTTTTGGTGATAAAGTTCATTTTCAAGGCAAAGAGGGACTTTGCAATTAATTACAGTTGAGCTGATCACTCCTCATAACATTCTGGAGTATATGCAAATTGCCATTATAAAAACTGAAACAGCAGACTTTGTGAAAATGTAATAGTTGTGTCATTCTCAAAACTTTTGGCCATGACTGTACAATGCCCATCTTTTCCCCCCTCCTAACTAAACAAAGAACATTGTCTCTGTATTCAAAGAAGATTATATTAAATTTCCCTCTGCAAAATGATCAGATACATTGTTTTAAATACCATATCACCATATCACCAGGGGATTAAAGTCCCATACAAACACTGAGTAAATGCATTGAACAAATCAATGACTGGACGAGCCAGAACTTTCTTCAGTTAAACAAAGAAAAACTGAAATGATTGTTTTTGGAGGAAGAAAGATTAAAGGTTACTGCTCAACTCCAATCTGCAACGATGAAATGTTCAAACCAAGCCAGAAACCTTGGTGTAGTCATAGACTCAGACCTTAATTTCAGCAGCCACATTAAGACAATTACAAAGTCCGCCTACTATCACCTTAAGAACATATCAAGGATTAAAGGACTTATGTCTCAGCAGGATGCAGAAAAACTGCTCCATGCATTTATCTTTAGCAGACTAGACTACTGTAACGGGGTCTTTACAGGACTCCCTAAAAAGTCCATGAGACGACTGCAGCTCATACAGAATGCTGCTGCTCGAGTCCTAACAAGGACCAAAAAAGTAGACCACATCACTCCAGTTCTTAGATCCCTACACTGGCTTCCTGTCTGTCAGAGAATAGACTTTAAAATCCTGCTGATGGTTTATAAAGACCTGAATGGTTTAGGCTGATCTGCTACTACTTTATGAACCACCTCAACCTCTGAGGTCATCAGGTACTGGTCTGCTTTCAGTCCCTAGAGTCAGAAGGAAACATGGTGAAGCAGCGTTTAGTCATTATGCACCACATATCTGGAACACACTCCCTGAAAGCTGCAGGTCTGCTCCAACTCTCACCTCTTTTAAATCAAAGACTAAGACTTTTTTATTTGCCACTGCCTTCCTACCTTAGATTATTTTAACTCACTTTAAATTAAAATTTTAATATCATTTTTAATATATTTCTAATTTTTCTTTTCTTTTCTGTTTTATCATATTTTCATTTTAATTATGTTCTTTTATGCCTGTCTGAATGTCTCCAATGCTTTTAATGTTTTAATGTAAAGCACATTGAGTTGCCCTCGTGTATGAAATGCACTATACAAATGAAGCTGCCTTGCCTTGCCTTGCCTAAATAGAGTAGTCACCAAATAGGTAAATGGCAATGGAACTGATGCAATAAACAAACAAAAATGAATTTAATAAATAGATAAATAAATAAATAAATAAATAAATAAATAAATGTAATTAATAAATTAAAAAATTAATAAATAAATAAATAAATAAATTAATTCAAAAATAAATGTAAAAAAATAAAAGAAAGAAAGAGAGAAGTTGGAGAGGGTATGGGTTAGAGGAAACACTGGCAATGATTGAAAATAGTCAAGAAAACAATTCAATTTTTTTTAAAATCTTAGAACTACCCTTCATTGTTAGTCTTATTCTCCAATTTGAGAAATGACATAATTTCATTAAAGGTGACATATCATGCAAAATGGACTTTTTGATGGTTCTTTACCTGAAATATGTTTCCCTGGCATGTCTACAAACCCCCCGAGAATGAAAAAAATCCATTCTGCCCCTGTTCTGATTTCTCCACCTTTCTGTAAATGTGTGTGAAACGAGCCGTTTCAGACTTCAGTGTTTTTGTTACGTAACAACAATATCCGGTCTGTCACGGAGTCAGAGCTCGGAGCTTGTTCAGCCCATAGACTGTATAAAATAATACTGAATCCCTCCCCCGTTTTTCATTACCTGCACAAATGTGTGCTAACAAGGAGCTTAGGAGGGAGGCATGCTAGTTGTAGGCTGTCTTAATAAACACAAAGGTCAGTTTTACTCCCCACGTCTGCAGATTTGAAGATCTAGTGGATGATTTTTATTTGTCATGGATAAGTGCTAGCGCTAATTAGCATAGCTACATGTTCATAGCTGTAGCTGTGTACCAAGACACACGTCGACATACTGATAAATAAAACAACAAGAAACACTAAATCTTTGACCAATGGTTCAGAAAGGTCCTGCTGCAGGCGCCTCTCCGTCAGGATCAGATTCTGGATCAGATTCAGAGGGTTGAAGTAACACGATCTATGAGCAGCCGTGCATATTCAGCCAACATGTAAACATTAGATCAACGTGCTGGAGAGCCGAGGCACACCCACTTCCTGAAGGGGCGTGGTCAGAGAGAAAACAGACTGTTCTGAGGAGGACTGACAAAGAGGGTTTTTCAGGCATGCCAAAATCTGATTTCAAAGTGTTTTTTTGCATAAACTTTGAAGACATGTTTTGGGGACCTCTTAGACCAATATATATTGATGAAAAAAGCATGATATGTCACCTTTAAGCCACAATGATAAAGAAGGAGGTTTGGAGGATTTCCAGAGGAGCAGGATTTGAAGCCTTGCTAAAAGAGAAGTAAAAGCCAATACCTGTGATTGTAAGGAATTAAGTTGAACTTGATCAAGTGGGATTCCGAATATAGCAACAAAGGGGTCCATCTTAACCTGAATACCTAGGACTTTTGACGAGGTCGTAAAATAATCATTCCAAAATTGATGTCAAATGCTGATTTTAACACTTCACCTCATGGCAAACCTCACAGGACAAGCCAAGCGTCAAATACAAGCTGCTGTTTGTTCCCTCTAGATGCCACGTCTTAAATGAACTGGCTTGTTTCCTTCACTACTGTGCAAAGTCCCAGCAATACAACATTAAAACGGTTAATCCCATTTCCACCTGACCTTTCCATATTTTTTTAAAATGCAGCTGCAGGTCGATGATAGAGGATGAAGAGTGGTGTATATGTGGTATATTGATATGCAGGATGGAATCATGTGGTTTACTCACTTTAAAAATGTTTTTTATAAAAAACAGGAAATAAATCCTGAATCCCCGCTCACCTGGGTGTACTGTGTATCCAGCAGGGTGTATTTACTTTTGTTACAAATGACGACATGCTTTGATCTCATTCTGCTTTTCTCCCGGTATCTCTCCTCATGCACAGAAGACACAGAGCCGGAGGAGAGTGAGGAGCCGTTTGTCGCTCCCCCAGGCCTCGCTATCCCTCCTGATGTGGAACTTGTAAGTATTCAGTATCCAGTTGAGTGACTGATGTTTATTTGTTTATTTACACTGGATCCCCATTGGTTATTACCATGGTGACAGCTGTTCTTCCTTAGGTCCAAAACAAGACAAAACAGTCTAGAGCAAAGAAATAAAACGTGAATGCTAATGTAGACACAGAACTGAGACACAAGATAGAAACATGGGTAATAGTAGTTGCTTCAAAGGCTGTCCTGGGTTTCAACAAACTCTGAGTCCAACCCTGGAATCTGAGTTGATTCACCCTCAGATGGGAACCTTCGAGTTGTCGATTCCAGATGAGTTGATTTGAGTAGGTTCACCCAGAGTTAAGCACGTGCACCACGACTATAAAAAAGCCATCATGAATAGAGCTCTGATGTGTCAATTCTCCCTGGCAACAGCTGACAAAAAGAAACCCCCTACTCCCCCCCTGTGGAATTAGAAATTCTCCTCACATGCAGCAAGTATGAACATATTTTCAGGAAAGAAAAAAAGAAAAAAAAAAGTTCAGCAGCACAGAGAGAGAAGCATCATGGGAGAAAACTGCTTTTCAATTCAAGGTGTAAGCTTGAATGAAATCTAATTAACCTATTAAATACTGAATCCTATGACTTGATAGTAGTACAGGTGAAAACTGATGGAATGGTTTTGAACCTAAAGCGCAATTTTACTTAGATCAGGGTTCCCACGCGTCCTGGAAAACCTGGAAAACAGTTGACCAGTTTTCCAGTCCGGGAAAACACCTGGAAAATGAGAGAAAAAGTAAAATGTCCTGGAAAATCACAGATTGTCCTGGAAAATTATTCCAACATGACTGCGTGCGACCTGACAAGGTTAAAAAAACACATCCCCATTCAACATTTGTGGCCATTTTTGTCATTCAGTTCTATTTAGGTCATTAATGCACTGATCCTCTGATTATCATTATTTATTTATTTCAGTAAGGCAGCTTCCTGAGTCCTTTGCTGGCTCTTTTTTTTTAATTAGCTAATTTAATATTTTTTGAGAGAAGAGAAAGCTGAGATGAGAGTTGCCCATCATTGTTACTTGGTTGCACTAATAAAGTGAAGTGCTGTACATCTGTGGTTGCATTGTTCTATAATTAATTTGCCATCATTTTTAAGCATGTAAGAGATGATTTCATAGATAGCCATATACTGCACGTCTTTCAATGTAGACTTCCACTGAGAGGAACACATTAGACTATTTAGGAACTAAATTTAGACTGTAATACCAGCTTGATCATCACTGAAAATGTCCTGAAAATGTCCTGGAATATGATCTCTGGAAAAGAGTGGGAACCCTGTTAGATGCAACCTGGGCTGAGAAAGCCATTTCGGGATAATTTGTATTGAAATATATTTAGAAGAACATAATAGAATCTGCTCAGATGTAAGAGCACATCCACGATGGGTGTTGGTGATGTGAGACTTGATAAGGTCATGTAGATACATAATAGACTGTGAGGAAAAGCAGTAAAGCTTCTATAGGTACTTATCTGGAAATGATCAAACATCCAGCCAGGGTTTAAAAATCCTCTCCCTATGTAAATGTAACTCCTGCAGAGCAGTGCAGCCCCTTCATGTGCAAGTTCCTCCATAACAGCACATGCCGTGTTTGAAAAATAGTATGTTTTATATAGTCTAGTTTGTGTAAAGCCTGGTTTATACTTCTGCGTCGACCCTACGCATCAGTGGTCGACGCGGACGTGAGCACTACATGTGCGTCGATGTGTCCATGACGCGCAGCAATACTCCGCCGAAACACTTGAGGGCGGTGTGTTCTCTGATCGTCTGTGTCCGGCCCCACTACGTTTTCTGTTTACTTTTTCACATCGATTCAGAACTTATAATGTTAATGTAGAGCTGATACATGTTTATCATACAGCAATGATTACAGGGAATAATAGAGAGGAAGAGATGAAATACACGGGCAATGTGCGGCCAATTTCAGAGATTCTGAAAGTGCTGTAAATGTGGGAAATACAATGCAGCCGAGCGGACCAATCACAGGGCTTGCGGTCCACATTATTCAACGCGTGGTTACATTTTGGAAGAGGTTCGCGTCAGCTACGTGCGTAGGCCTCTGCGTAGGTATGGGAGCTATGCAGATCTACGGCGTAGGCTACTCCATTCAAGTATAAATCAGGCTTAAGAGTCATGGTTTAAAGTGACCTTTACTTTAAAGGTGACATATCATGCAAAATGGACTTTTTAATGGTTCTCTACCTGAAATATGTGTCCCTGGCATGTCTACAAACCCCCCGAGAATGAAAAGAATCCATTCTGCCCCTGTTCTGATTTCTCCACCTTTCCACCTAAATAAAACAACAAGAAACACTAAATCTGTGACCAATCCTTCAGAAAGGTTCTGCTGCAGGCGCCTCTCCGTCAGGATCAGATTCTGGATCAGATTCAGAGGGTTGAAGTAACGTTATCTCTGAGCAGCCGTGTATATTCAGCCAACATGTAAACATTAGATCAACGTGCTGGACAGCCGAGGCCACATCCACTTCCTGAGGGGGCGTGGTCAGAGAGAAAACAGAGTGTTCTGAGGAGGACTGAAGAAGAGGGGTTTTCAGGCAGGCCAAAATCTGATTTCAAAGTGTTTTTTTGAGCATAAACTTTAAAGACATGTTTTGGGGACCTCTTAGACCAATATTGATGAAAAAATGTGATATGTCACCTTTAATAAGAATACTCATCTCTGGAGAGGAACTGCTGTCAGACTCGCATCAACCTGCTGTAACAATTTTGTTTGTGCAGCTTAACCTGGTGTCATTAGGCTTCATCTGCAGTAATACACCTGTTTGGTTAAAAAGGAAGAAGAATGAGAAAATGAAGACTCAAGCTGAATGTTTCTTCAAGCAAAAAAAACAAGCAAAAAACACCCAGATTTTCTATTCAGACAAACGCTAATCCTCTTTCACACGTGATACAGACTTGATGACAGTAGCAAACAACCAGCAGTAGTGTGTGAATGTGGCAACTGAGGTAGACAGGGATGGGTAGATAGACTGACCAGACTAAGGGCAGTTGTGGCTCAGTGGGTAGATTCGGTTGTCTATCAAGCAGTTTGATCCCAGCTCCAACAGTCACATGCCGAACCCCAAATTGCTCCCGCTGTTGTTCAGCAGTGTGAATGTGTACAAATGAGATTAGCTAACACTGAGGGTCCCTTACTATATGGTAAACTCTACCATCAGTGAGTGAATAGGTGTGAATGGGTGAATGTGAGGACTAGTGTGTAAAAGCGCTATATAAGTACACATCCATTTAACATTTACCATTACTGTGATGGAATTCAGCAACAAACTGGACACTGGACACAGAAGACTCAGGAGACTCGGATGGCTTACGTTGAAATAGTTTATGTAGAACTTGGCCAAGGAGAAATAACATAACAGTACACAGGCAGGAGAGTGCAGTGCAATGCCAAGTCAGTTCTGACAGACAAATCCTCAGGCACGGTATTTATTCCCTCCGAAGATGACGCTAAAGTTAGATAACTTCTGGAGACAGTAAGTCGGCCATGAAACATAGATAAAGACGGGAGCAGGGGGAGAGACCTTGACTACTACCCTGACACTATCTCACCCATAACAGATGACATAGGAATCAAGTTATTCTAACTTGACATTGAGACAGAAAGAATACAATAGTTAAACATTCTTACATACATATATAAGATTATGAAAATTCCACGACAATTACCATGAATGAATGCGCTAATGAAGCGGTGTTTCTGGCACTGTAAGATGGAGGAGGCTGAAAGAAACTTAGTGTCTATTGAAGAAAACCTGCTCTTGACCAGGCAGCCCCAGTTGGCACAGTACCTCACTTCAGATACCTCTCTTTCTCAGGTTTGAGTTACCTCCATATCTGAAACAGCAGGGTTAACAGACTCACGGTTTTCACTTTTGAAACGGACCCCAGGACAAAAAGCATGTGATAAAGACTACCTGTGTCTTAAATAGGCTTTATGTGAAGTCCCCATGATAAGGATAAAACAGAAACAGATTCTGATTTTAGTGTCTATATTAGCCAAAGTCTCATTTAGCAACTCTGCGACCACTCCCAAATCAACTACGATTCTGGCTTTTGATTGCCCCGTCCTGAGTAAAATCAACACAGCTGCCGAAGATTTCTTTCCCACTTCATCCTCAGCTGCTCTGACATAGTGCAAACAAAGGCATCCATAACCTTACAGGATCAATGTGGCTGCAGTTGGTGGTGACAGGCTCTGTATGTGCTGTCAGCTGAGTGTACGATTGTAGAACTTTATGACGGGAAATGCTTTGCTCTACACTGATCTGAGAGCTCATTGGTGTAGATGTTAGATCAACCATGAAGGCTGAATTTGTAAAAAGAATAACTCTTCTGTAGTTGAAGCCTTCTTTTTTTTCTTTTCTACTCCAAAGCTGAAAACATTGTTTAGAACATATTTGTCGTAGATTCCACACCTTTGGGCTCAAACTGTCCGTGATAGTTTGCGTCCAGACTGTGATCACTACTTAGTTAAGCCGACTTAATTAACTCTTGAAGGAGCAGGAAGTGACACGCAACTTTTAGTGACACGTCTGATGTTAAGATCTCAAAATACCCTGTGTATGGATGTCAGGCCCTGACAGTTATATGACACATCAAAAATAGAAAACGTCTCTAAATAGATACGGTTTCTGTTTTTCCTCATCATGAGATCTGACAGTTGATTGGTGGAATGAATCCCTGCAGTTTGACAGGGACAGGCCCTGCAATAAAGTCTGAACAGCTCATTTGCATGCAGCAACAAAGTCATGAGAAAGCATTGCAAACAATTATGTAAATATATTCATGTAAATAATTTGAGTAATATAGAGATGATCACACATGGCCTATAAATAGGGTACTATTATTAGGCTACCTCATCAAACAGGAGAGAATAATTGGGACAACAGTTATTGGAGAGTGAGTACAAGCTGTTCAGATTAGTATGAGGACCTGGTTTCCCAGAGCTCATCATGACTCACTCAAACATTGTAAACTCTGGACACTAAGTTTCCTCTTTCAGAAGACTAAAGCCTTTTTTTTTTTTTTTACATTGACATTCTGCCGCAGCGCAACTCTGCTGTCACGTAGCCTTTGTACTTTTACAATGAACCCCTCTGTGGCGCCCCGCTATGTGATTTCACACAGTGTTACCAGCATTGCTGATGCACACGAGGAACGACGTGTAAACAAAACAGCACCAGCTTCACGTACACACTCACACAGTCCCGTGGTGACGCCATGCAGTGTTAATTTTGTTGTGAAAATTACAACAACAAGCTTTCATGTCGAAGGTGAGACTTCAACCAGTTAGAAATATCTTTAACATAAACACTCTGGCGACACCTGTGCTGAGCTTTTGTTTAAGGGACAAGGGTAAACTAAAATGTTAATGGTGGGCTGCCAGACATTCAAAATACAGACTATTTCCCCCTCCACTGTGCGTTCAATCCAACTGTCCACATACAAGCAATGCATTTTGTGATGGTGGAGTCGAGGGGCACAGCGTTAATTATTGCATTTATCTGCAACAATTGCGCTGTGGGTACAAATTATTGCTGCCACCATACGTCTTTATCATTGTCATAGTTCTTTCCCCACGCATGTTCATGACAAAGCAACAACCAGCTACTGGGTTAATCATTCAATCAATCAGAATCAGAATCAGAAGCAGAATCAGACTCGGCTTTATTGTCGTTGTAGAAGTACAATGAAATTTCATCTGACTCTCCGTTTAAAGATAAGAGTTTAACAAGAATTTATATAGGAAAGAAATGTTCATCAGAGACGACAGCTTGGCCATAATTCTCCTGTCAGCCACCACATCCACAGGGTCCAGTACTGAGCTGGCCTTCTTCACCAGTATTCCCTCTGATGCTGGGTTAGCTCGTCCACCTTATCGTAGATAGATCTTACATTCCTCGTAACGGTGGGTGGAAGGACAGGTCCATGTCATATTTTTTGGCTTGCACCTCAATCCCAGCACATCATCCTTGCCTCCTTCTCCTCAGCTCGCAAGGAACATCGGGCCTAGCATCGTTTAGCATCGACATGCTACGGGCTGCTAACAGCTGATCTCATAGGTAAACAATGCGACCATGGTTACACGTAGGATCTCCGGACACACACAGGAACAAAAACAGCAAAAACACCACTGCAAACGAGTCAAGGCTGATTTATACTTCTGCGTTGAATCAACGGCGTACCCTACGCCGGGGGTCCGCGTAGCTCCCGTACCTACGCCGAGGCCTACGCACGTAGCTGATGTGCACCTCCTCCAAAATGTAACTCCCCGTAGAGCCGATGCAGACCGCAAGCTCTGTGATTGGTCCGCTCGGCGGCTTTTTCTTTCCCGCATTTACAACACTTCAGGGATCCCGGACATCGGCCGCACATCGGCCGTGTATTTCATCTCCTCCTCTCTATTCTTCATGTAATCATGTCTGTATGATAAACAGCAACATGTATCAGCTGTAGATTAACATAACATGCTCTGAATCTCTGTGGAAAAGTAAACAGATATCGTAGCGGGACCGGAAGCAGGCGGCCGGCTATCAGAGAGATCGCACTGCCCTCATGCGTTTCGGCGGAGAATTGCTGCGCGACACAGACACATCGACGCACAAGTATGTGGTGCTCACGTCTGCGTCAGCCCCTGCTGCGTAAGGGAGACGCAGAAGTATAAATCAGCCTTCAGTTTGTTGTCTATGGCCAACAAATGAGTCGTTAAAAGTCATGACAGGCTCCAAATACAAAGATAACTTAACAGATATGAAAGAAGGTCGAAAAAAGGACAACGAAGAGAGAGCGGCACTAAGCAACAAGAAAAATCAATCAATCAATCAATCAATCAATCAATCAATCAATCAATCAATCAATCAATCAATCAATCAATCAATCAATCAGCCAATCAGCCAATCAGCCAATCAAGCTTTATTTATATAGCACCTTTCATAAAAATCAGATGCAATTCAAAGTGCTTTACAGTGATTGAAAGAAAGAAGCAGAAATAAAATAATGGCAAGATATGATAAAAACAAAAATAGATTTTAGAATATATTTTAAATGGAGACTAATGCTCACCAACAACAGTAAAATGTGTAATTAAAATAAGTTAAAGTATCAAATTAACATTAAGAATATAAATAGTTCAAATAAATAAATAAGGGGTAAGAATAAGAGTTGAAGTTAAAATAAAGGCCAGAAATATCAATTAAACTGAGTAGATTAATAATAAAAAGAGTTAAAATTGATAAAATAATCAATCAAAATTAAATCAATATAACACATTAAAAGTAGTACAATTGTTAAACTCCACATAAAAGCCAGTCAGCAAATGTCAGTTTCATATTTGACATTTGCTGTTTTGAAGCTTTCAAGCTCTGCGCCAAATCCTCCATCCGTCCTTGTCTGGAGTAACGTTAGAGAGCATATTTAGGAAGACGTTTCACAGTTTTGATCAACTCAAAATCCTCAGAGATGATGAAGCAGTTTACAGTGCACTGAACTTGATGTCTGTTGAGCACACCTGTTGCCAGACACAGTAAGGGTGTTTTGTTTCTTGACATGAAATAAGGAAAATTCCTCTATTATCTCTTTAATCTGTGTGTAATGCACTTTCACAACCCAAACGACTCTTCATTGTACATGTACATGCTATTATTATTATTTTTATTGTATTGATATTTATATCTTATTTTTTTATTTATATTAATATTCTTTGATATTCTTACTTATTGTGTATAGAACCAACTGTAATGAGAGATACATAAAGTATTTCTGATTCTGGTTCTGATTCATTCAAGTCTCAGCAGAAATACATTGAACAACAATGCTGAGAGTATAAAAGCAGACAACCATACATATAAATAATGCTTCACATTGACCTAACATCCCATGATAACAATGAGCAACAAGTGATGCACTGAAAAATGTAAAAGGCATCACTGTTACTTTGCTCTTTGTGGTGTGTTTGTGTGAGACAATCTTCCCCCAGGATCTGGCCAGTCCTCTTCCACAACCCTCACTCTGAGCCCCTTCAGCAGCCACTTCCTTATGCTTGAGAAGAGAGACAAGCTTTAATGTTGGCTTAGGCTACATGCATATACAGTATATATCAGTCGAGGGTATAGAATTGCCCAAACACCCATGTGTATGTGTACATGGAGAACACCATACATCAATACTTTATTAATGTATACTCCCAAGATTTTCAAGGTTTCTTCTCTCTGACTTCATTTCAGTGAAGCATATTTCTCATTATTAATTTTCAGGACTATTCTTATGGGTCTTTTCTTTCATAGTTATAACAGGAAATGACTGGCAGCTTGGGGAGAGTGGAGGGAAAGGCCTGCACTAAAGACAAAATCTACCTAGGATGTTGGATAAGAATGTACATTTTCATCATTGCATTCACTTTTAATTAAGAAGAGAGTTGTGTAATGCTTTAGTCTTTTGCACACAATGGGCCAAAGACCAAGATGGTAACAATGGGCCTCATTCACCAAGCGCTATTCAGAAAATTGTTCTTATAACCTACTTCATGTAGATTTTAAAGAAGATTCTGATATTCACCAACGTTTTCTAATGTGGGATTTCTGCTTAACTGAGAACAAAATTTAAGAACACTCAAGAGAACTCTTATGCACATTTAAAGCTGGGGTTGGTAATCAGATTTAGATACACTTTTTGTCATGCTGGTTAAAATGATCTTTATGTCCTGATGGCAATCAATACATAATGTGTTCTTAAAAAAGAGTGAAGAAAAGCTGCTATCTACAGCCGGAGTAAACCTGGGAAAACACCAACCAATCACCGTTTTTTGGGACCCCAAATTTTAAACCAATCAAATCCCGTCCAGCCGTTCTGCCCTCCTCCTGCGCGTACATTTCCCCGGCGTTCACTCCTCCGAGTCCCCGTCTCCTGCCTCTACTTCCCCTGACTCTATTTACTGCCCCTCTCGCTCGTCCTCGGGCCTGTCCCCTCTGACCTGATGAGGTGCTTTGCTCAGGACTGTAGTCCAGATCAGAGTCTAAAAAGCTCTCACCAACAAGCAGAAGAATTAATGACATTCAGTAAGTCCTACAGAAAATATAGATTTATTGTAGCGTCCGTCCGGACGCTGTAGGGATGACGAGCCGATTCGTGAACACGTTGAGTTTTAATAACCGGTCACTGTCGGCCGTGATCACGCCAACCAACAAAGCAACAATCAATGTAATTAATTGGCCAGATATAGGTCTGATGAAAATTACAGACCTCTCTCATCTTTCTAGGCAAGGCAAGGCAAGGCTAGGCAAGGCAAGGCAAGGCAAGGCAAGGCAAGGCAAGGCAAGGCAAGGCAAGGCAAGGCAAGGCAAGGCAAGGCAAGGCAAGGCAAGGCAAGGCAAGGCAAGGCAAGGCAAGGCAAGGCAGCTTCATTTGTATAGAGCATTTCATACACGAGGGCAACTCAATGTGCTTTACATTAAAACATTAAAAGCATTGGAGACATTCAGACAGGCATAAAAGAACACAATTAAAATGACAAATATAATAAAACAGAAAAGAAAAGGAAAATTAGAAATATATTAAAAATTACATTCAAATTTTAATTTAAAGTGGGTTAAAATAATCTAAGATAAGAAGGCAGTGGCAAATAAAAAAGTCTTAGTCTTTGATTTAAAAGAGGTGAGAGTTGGAGCAGACCTACAGCTTTCAGGGAGTGTGTTCCAGATATGTGGAGCATAATGACTAAACGCTGCTTCACCATGTTTCCCTCTGACTCTAGGGACTGAAAGCAGACCAGTACCCGATGACCTCAGAGGTCGAGGTGGTTCATAAAGTAGTAGCAGATCAGCAATGTATTTTGGGCCTAAACCATTCAGGTCTTTATAAACCATCAGCAGGATTTTAAAGTCTATTCTCTGACAGACAGGAAGCCAGTGTAGAGATCTAAGAACTGGAGTGATGTGGTCTACTTTTTTGGTCCTTGTTAGGACTCGAGCAGCAGCATTCTGTATGAGCTGCAGTCGTCTGATGGACTTTTTAGGGAGTCCTGTAAAGACCCCGTTACAGTAGTCTAGTCTGCTAAAGATAAATGCATGGACCAGTTTTTCTGCATCCTGCTGAGACATAAGTCCTTTAATCCTTGATATATTCTTAAGGTGATAGTAGGCTGACTTTGTAATTGTCTTAATGTGGGAGAACTTGCAAAATCAGTGGCTGACTAAACACTTTTTTGCCCCACTGTATATGGTGAATAATGTTCCCTGAAAAGATTCTTAAAAACTTGCTCAATCCATCGTTCATCAATGGGGCATGATGACTCCTCTTTTCTAAGTGTTTGTGTGTTACTTTCAGTCTTTGGCATTGAAACATTGTTCCCAGTTCAGAACGTGGCATAGGATGTTTTGCTTGTTAATCACACTAACATGACACACTACTGCATCCCTGTTTCCCTTAATGGATTAGCTATCAAGCTGAGATTGAAAAGGCCCTTGTATGACGAGAAGCCCTTGCAAGCTTAAAGCACATTACTGGTGTTTTTAGTGTTGGACACCGGCGTCTTTTTGGCCGATTTTCCGGAAAGGTGGTATTTATCATGACTCTCATCTTGACAAGTTATGACAGAGATTGCTTCATTTTTCCCTTCTGTGTTGGTTATGACAAAGATTAATCATTGAAAGCACCCAATAATGAATGGATAATGGACCATTTCTTGTTTCCGCTATTTCAACCCCATGTGTATTTTTAAGAATTAATGTCACTTAAATGAACACAGGAGTGCCTGACATGAAAATGCTTCAGACAAAAAAATGGTGTCCTTGGTGAGAAGGATGCATTCATAAACTGTTCAACCAAATCTTTCTGTATGTGTGGCAGCAAGGCTCTCTCTTACCCGTCGTATTACTACTTACTACAAAATCGGGGGAAAAAAATAATAAAATAAATTATAATAACAACAACAAACAAACAAACAACCCCCCCAAAATAAAAAATAAAATAAAATAAAAAATGTATGTGTATGTGTGTGTGTGTATGTGTATATATATCTATATATGTATATATAGATATATATGTATATATATATGTGTGTATGTATGTGTGTGTGTGTGTATATATATGTATATATATATAGAATAAACAGACAAAAAAAAAAATAAAAAAAAATAAATGAGCTTAGGGAATTGGAGGGACTTCCGGGTGAGGGGAAAGGGCGGAGATGATGATGGTTAAGGTCAATGTGTAAATGATACTAAGAATTATGATTAGTTCTACAGATATTATTACCTTTAGTATTATCATGGCTATATATATTTACTATTTAGTTATAAGATCTTTTTTTTTTTTTTTTTTCTTATTGGTTTATTTATTTATTCTTAATTTTTATCAAATCAAACTAATTACTTTTATTATTACTATTATTATTATTATTATTATTATTATTATTATTATTATTATTATTATTTGTTTTTTTGTTATTATTATTACTATTAATAATACTATTATTAATACTATTACTATAAATACTATTATTATTATTATTATTATTATTATTATTATTATTATTATTATTATTATTATTACTATTAATATTATTATTATTATTGTTGGTATTAGTGGTGGTGGTTGTGGAATTGTAGCCCTTTATTATGGTTGACCGGGCTTCTTGCTTGCCCACTGAACTAGTTCAACCCCCCTTTATTTAATTCAATTTAATTTAATTTATTTATTTTTATTTTGATTGTGTTTATCTATTATTCTAATGATTTGGTTTGGGATGTCCCCCCCCCTCTCCCCTCCCCTCCCGAATTGCCATCGCTGCCTTCTCCCGCCCAGCTTGTCCCAAATTACTGTCCTATTTTGATGCAGTTGTACATACGGGGAGACGAATGCCCACTAATACACACATACGGACTCACACAAATGAACACACGCATACACACACACACACACACACACACACACACACACACACACACACACACACACACACACACACACACATTTGCGCACTAATTTCTGTAATGTTCACTTGTTGTCTTGTCTTTCACTTTTTGTATATTGTGTATAGTATTGTCATGTCTCTCACCTGCCTTTTATCGTTAAGCATCACTTTAAAAAAATTAATAAGAAATAAATAGATAAATAAACTGTTCAACGAAATCTTTCTGTATGTGTGGCAGCAAGGCTCTCTCTTACCCGTCGTATTACTTTGTCTTGAGCTTCAAGAGTCTTTCCAAAAGAAGTATTTACTGATTTTCTGAAATATTATCCCTCAGAAACCAACAAATTGGTAACAAATTAGCGCCTGCCTTCAAATGTTCAGTTTAAAAATCTAACGCTCATTTCTGGCCTTTTATGTTTTTTGCAGCCAGCAACCATCAAGACCCACAACATCATCGAAAAGACGGCCAACTTTGTGTGTCAGCAGGGGGCTCAGTTTGAAATAGTCCTGAAAGCAAAGCAGTCTGGAAACTCCCAGTTTGACTTTCTCCGCTTTGACCATTACTTGAACCCCTATTACAAACACATCCTGCGAGCCATGAAGGAAGGTCGATACAAGCTTACCTCCGCTGGCAAGCAAGAGCAGGCACAGGGTGAGTTATAGAGAGCAGCTATTGAATCTGCAGGGGAGCCATGTCCCTCACACGGACATTAGATTTGCAAAATCAATAAGTGTCATGTACTGTAGTCAATGCAGAAATGTCAGATCTGTATGTAAGCAGAGAAAAAATAAACACAGTGAGAGAAAAAAGACTGATTCACATATTTTCTTTTTGTCTTTTTTAACTTTCTTTCTCCAGATTCCAACTCTGATGATTCAGACGATGACGGCGATGGCAGTTACCTTCATCCCAGCCTGTTTGCCCCTAAAAGATGCTCTCGCCTGGAGGAGCTGGTAAAGGTAATGTCAATAGTGAGACCACTCAGCGTGAAGCTCATTTATATTTTGAGTGTATGCGGCATATCTAACTGTTAGGGGACCACTGCTCTCCATGTGAATTACATTTACACCCTGTGCCAGTGTCTGTCACTATATCCTCTAATAACTGTATTCTGCTCCCCCGTCTTCATGCTGCTACAGTTCTTTGTTAGTGCTTTCATGTGCCGTGTCAGGACAGCCATTAGTCTTTGGCAGAGCAACCGGAATGGAAGACTGTCTTTTTAAAGAAGCATAATGAGCCTCTTTTAGTAACAAGCTGTCGTACAGTTGCCTCCTGTCAAGACGGATTTTCTTTTCAAATCAATCCCTTTAATTTTCTTCTAATTATACATATTTCATGGGGTTAAATCCTAAATTCTGTATGTCACTTGAAAAGAAGACATGGAGAGTTGCAGAGTAATGCTTAAAGGTGACATATCATGCAAAATGGACTTTTTAATGGTTCTCTACCTGAAATATGTGTCCCTGGCATGTCTACAAATCCCCCGAGAATGAAAAAAATCCATTCTGCCCCTGTTCTGATTTCTTCACCTTTCTGTAAATGTGTGTGAAACGAGCCGTTTCAGACTTCAGTGTTTTTGTTACGTAACAACAATATCCGGTCTGTCACGGAGTCAGAGCTCGGAGCTTGTTCAGCCCACAGACTGTATAAAATAATACTCAACTCCTCCTCTGTTTTTCATTCCCTGCACACGTGTGCTAACAAGGAGCTTAGGAGGGAGGCATGCTAGTTGTAGGCTGTATTTATAAATACAAAGGTCGGTTTTACTCCCCACGTCTGCAGATTTGAAGATCTAGTGGATGATTTTTATTTGTCATGGAAAAGTGCTAGCGCTAATTAGCATAGCCACATAGCTACATGTTCGTAGCTACATAGCTACAGCTACATAGCTACAGCTATGTAGCTGTAGCTATGTAGCTGTAGCTCTAGCTGTAGCTCTAGCTGTAGCTCTAGCTGTAGCTGTAGCTGTAGCTCTAGCTGTAGCTCTAGCTGTAGCTCTAGCTGTAGCTGTAGCTGTAGCTCTAGCTGTAGCGCTAGCTGTAGCTGCAGCTGTAGCTGTAGCTGTGTACCAAGACACACGTCGACACACTGACAAGTAAAACAACAAGAAACACTAAATCTGTGACCAATCCTTCAGAAAGGTCCCGCTGCCTTTCTGGCAGAGGTCGGTTTTACTCCCCACGTCTGCAGATTTGAAGATCTAGTGGATGATTTTTATGTATCATGGATAAGTGCTAGCGCTAGTTAGCATAGCCACATAGCTACATGTTGGTAGCTGTGTACCAAGACACACGTCTACATACTGATAAATAAAACAACAAGAAACACAGAATCAGTGACCAATGGTTCAGAAAGGTCCTGCTGCAGGCGCCTCTCCGTCAGGATCAGATTCTGGATCAGATTCAGAGGGTTGAAGTAACGTGATCTCTGAGCAGCCGTGTATATTCAGCCAACATGTTAACATTAGATCAATGTGCCGGAGAGCCGAGGGCACATCCACTTCCTGAGGGGGCGTGGTCAGAGAGAAAACAGAGTGTTCTGAGGACTGCTGAAGAAGAGGGCTTTTCATGCATGCCAAAATCTGATTTCAAAGTGTTTTTTTGAGCATAAACTTTAAAGACATGTTTTGGGGACCTCTTAGACCAATATATATTGATGAAAAAAGCGTGATATGTCACCTTTAAATATTGTCCCCATGTTATGTTTTTGACCTCAGAGAGCTCTACGTGTTAAATTATACTGTAAAATGATTCTGTATCCCTAATATGCGCAAGTGACGCTCTCTCCATTTCATACGCATTCCCTCACAAAGACTAACAGTGGTGCCATGTATTGTTTTCACCAAACTACCCTCATTATTTTGCAGCCTCTGAAGGTATTAGACCCAGACCATCCTCTGGCAGCACTTGTACGAAAAGCCAAAATGGAGAGAAACGGCACTGCAGTAGTGGAACCCAAACCAGAGGAAGTGGCAGAACCTCCTGCACCCACTACTCAAGTGCAGTACAGTGCAGACCGTGAGTAAAGCCTTTCTTTCTCTTAGAACAGAAGTCATGTGTAATTCATAAGGACTATTTTAGTGTTCATCACACGTCAGGTCTGGTGTGCCTTATTTTGTTCTGTCTTTACTTTTTCATCTCCCTCCATTCCCCCCCCCCCCGGGGCCTGGTAGTTTGTAGCTTGTTTCTCTACCACTGAGCACAGTAATGGTTTTATTTATTAAAAAAAAGCCTCCCTGCCTTTTGCTCCAACTGTTTTTTTCCTGAGAGCTTTGTTTACCACAAAAACCTGGCATTTAGCTTCCTCCTTGTGGACCGCTTTGTGCTTTCGGCATTTCGTCACTACTGGTCGCTCAATACAGCTCCTTAATACTTTATGCTGACCCTAGTCTGGTATTGATGCCAAGGAACTTTCAATCACTTTAAGTAAAAGTAATGTTGATTTTTCCCGTGTTCTTGGGCACACCAAAAGGGGTTGGTAGTCAGATTTAGATACACTTTTTGTTATACTGGTTAAAATTATCTTTCTGTCTTGATGGCAATCAATAAGGTAAGATAAGATACTCCTTTATTCGTCCCTCAAAGGGGAAATTCATGGAGTTACAGCAGCAAACAAGAAGGTGTACAGTACAAGAATTTCAACAAGAATATATATAGGAAAGAAATGTCCATCAGAGACGACAGCTTGGCCATAATCCTCCTGTCAGCCACCACCTCCACAGGGTCCAGGACTGAGCTGGCCTTCTTCACCAGTGTGTTCAGTCTTGCTCTCCTGTATCCTGTCCGCCCACAGCAGGTGACATCCTTCCAATGTGGCCTTCGTGTCCGGTGTTAGCTCTGTTAGCATGATGCTACTCTGGTGCTGGGTTAGCTCGTCCACCTTATCGTAGACAGATCTCACATTCCTCATAACGATGTCGTCTTTTTTAGCTTGCACCTCAGTACCAGCACATCATCCTTGCCTCCTTCTCCTCAGCTCACAGGGAACATCGGGCCCAGCATCGTTTAGCATCGACATGCTGATCTCGTATGTAAACAATGCGACCATGGTTACACGTAGGATCTCCGTACACACACAGGAACAAAAACAGTAAAAACACCACTGCAAACGTAGCCAGTTTGTTGTCCATGGCCAACAAATGAGTCATTAAAAGTCATGACAGGCTCCAAATACAAAGAGAACTAAACATATGAAAAAAGAGTAAAAAAAATACAACGAAGAGAAAGCTGCTGCAACAAGCAGCCACTTGAGCGGCGCTAAGCAACGGAACACAATACATAATGTGTTCTTCAAAAAGAGGTTAAAAAAAGCTGCTATCTCCAGCCGGAGTAAACCTGGGAAAACACCAACCAATCCCTGCCATCAGGAGCCAAATGATGAAACCAATCAAATCCCGTCCTGCCGTTCTGCCCGCCTCCTGCAGAGCGTACATTTCATGTTTGTTTGTGTTTTTAAGTTTCACTATGAGAATGTTTTGGTGTTTTCTTACCGCTGACTGAGACATGAGTTGACATAGTGCAAAACACAAACCATGTGCTGAGGACCGCTTTTTGAATCAGTGCATGTGAGCGGGGGCGTCGTTCTGGAGGAGCTCTGAGGGGAGTGGGGGAGGGGTTAGACGGAGTCCTGAGGACATGCTACATTCAAACTCATGCTAGTTTTCTGTGACTACCAACCCTAGTTTTAAGTGTTACAATGTTACAATGTCATTGAGCAGACGCTTTTATCCAAAGCGACGTACATACGAGAACAAGAACAACACAAGCAAAGATCTAGACAAGATGAAACAAGATCAGTAAGAGGAACAAAGTGCTTTAAGTCAATTTTGGTGCAGGTACTGCCAAGCAGTGTAAAGGCAGTGCACAAAAGTAAATAAGGATTTTTTTTTTCTTTTAAATAAGGAACATCTACAATGAAGCAACCAAACCATTTAGGACCTTCCATTATCATCATCAACAATTAACATCACCACAATAATGACCAAAGTACCAAGTGCTGGGTCCCTCAAGAACTGAACACAGATTCCCAGAGTAGAGCAGGACAGTGTGAGTCAACTGTAGCTGGAAGACATGATCTGCCACTGGGGACAACAGTGGAGAACAGTCTAGCTAAGTGCATAGTGCTTCTTAAAGAGCTGGGTCTTTAGCTGTCTTTTGAAAGTAGAGAGGGACTCTGCAGATCAAATGGAGTTAGACAATTCATTCCACCATTTAGGGACAACAGAAGAGAAGATTTGAGCTAGTGATTTTGAGGCCTTGTGTGCTGGAAGCACTAGGCGCTTTTCAGAGGCTGAGCGTAGCGGGCGAGAAGGGCAGTAGACCTGGATGAGGGGTTCCAGGTAAACTGGAGCGGTTTTGGTGACTGCTTTGTAAGTCATGATTAGAGTTTTGTATCTGATGCGAGCTGCAACTGGAAGCCAGTGTAGCGAAATGAGCAGGGGAGTGACATGAGCTGTCTTAGGCTGGTTGAAGACCAGACGTGCTGCTGCGGTGGCAATGTGGGCCCACATTTTATACTTCAGCTGGGTTCTTCTTTAGGTCAGACTTAAATTACCGGTTAATTGTCGGGGGCTGAACTTAATGAAACACTGGTGATGGTAGTTGCCTATTGGATAACCTTAATGACGTACTGCCTCTCCCTGCCTGTTTATCTTCATGCTTAGGTCATGGGGGGCATTAGGGGCCATGTGGTAGGTTATGTAACATATCAGTAGAGCATAGATATTGAAATAAAGGCATCATGAAATAGGATTCTTCACTTCACTGAGTGCACATCCTTCTCATTAGAGCACAAGCACCCTGTGTTTATTTGGAACATGCTGTTTTATTCCTGTGAAGCACTTCATAATGAGATTTTAGAAGAGTGCTGGTCACCCTAAATACAAATCAAGATACTGTTTACAACTGAATTAAAAAAAACTTTTTTTTTGGAATGAATGAAACAAAACAAGCATTAACTTTAGAGACAAAGGCAATCCTGGATACTGTACACACTGTATGCATTGCAATTTGTGTACCCATGATGAGTCACATCCACCCACACAGCACTTTATTCATCACTTCAGTAGCTTCACCATGTTTGCCTCTGTCCCCCCCTTGAATTAGTTGCTTGAATAAACCCATGGTCATTGGCCCGGCTGACCTGTGAGCATTTACTTGTCCATTATTGCAATTTATCCGTCCCTGAGACGGCTGCAGAGGCTGTCCTTTGACCGGTCTTTTCTGCTGTTGACATACGGAAATTGTTTGTGGATGACCCAGCTGTGAATTGCCGTTGAATATGCATTGTTTCTGCAAACAGAGGCTCTTAATTTGCCTATACGTGTAGCATTGAGAGGCCTTCACATGTCTGTCAAACGATCCTGTTTGGCCTTATATGGGTAGACACACAGCTTTTATGTCAGATTTCCTCCCAACTTTTTGTGTTCAAACAGAGAATGGACAGGTAACACAATCAGATCACCTCAAACAGCCCAAGTTTGGAGAGATGAAAGATGTAGGTGATCCCATCATCCGTCTAGCCGACCAACCCTTGCACTGACTTTCCTTCGTAGCCTTCCATGTACACATCTCAAATCTTTACATCAGCTGTAACACATCACAACAAGTTTGGAAATGAAAGCCTGTGCGTTGGTTTTCCATTTTCCTGTCTGGTGAAAATTGGATGTGTCATCAAAGTCAACCAGCTCAGTGACTAATGTGTTAATATGACACTGTCTCCACTTTGACACTGACAATTTATTTTGTCCCTGTCCCTGAATTGCCCCGTTCTCTTCCTCACTCTCTTTGCAATAATGTGATAAACACTGACAAGTATCAACCCTTTACACAGAGGTTACATTTGGATCTATAGTTTGTTCCTCTAGCTGTTTAAAATGGTTACCGTATACACCACTTAATGAGTGTTTCATAAAAAACATGGCTTTACAATGAAAAGGAGGATTCATCCAAAAATCTCTGTGCAATGTTGTTACAACCCAGCTCATGAGGGGAAAGGGAAGTATCATAAACCCAGATGTTAAGGGTAAACAAAGTTATTTATTACAAAAGAAGTAGGCAAATTGAGCATGTGACAAAAATGAGGGAACTGAAAAAGGACCAGTGAGTGCTGCCCAAAGGAATAAAATAGTAAAACCAAAAGAGGACTCTAACCCATAGCCATGGTTATCTGCCTTTTCGAAATTAAAGGTGACATATTATGCAAAATCTACTTTTTAATGGTTCTCTACCTGAAATATGTGTCCCTGGCATGTCTACAAACCCCCCGAAAATGACAAAAATCCATTCTGCCCCTGTTCTGATTTCTCCACCTTTCTGTAAATGTGTGTGAAACCAGCCGTTTCAGTTTTCAGTGTTTTTGTTACGTAACAACAATATCCGGTCTGTCACGGAGTCAGAGCTCGGAGCTTGTTCAGCCCATAGACTGTATAAAATACAACTCAACCCCTCCTCCGTTTTTCATTACCTGCACAAATGTGTGCTAACAAGGAGCTTAGGAGGGAGGCATGCTAGTTGTAGGCTGTCTTAATAAACACAAAGGTCGGTTTTACTCCCCACGTCTGCAGATTTGAAGATCTAGTGGATGATTTTTATTTATCATGACAAAGTGCTAGAGCTAGTTAGCATAGCCACATAGCTACATGTTCGTAGCTGCAGCTGTGTACCAAGACACACGTCGACATACTGACAAATAAAACAACAAGAAACACTAAATCTGTGACCAATCCTTCAGAAAAGGTCCTGCTGCCTTTCTGGTAGAGGTTGGTTTTACTCCCCACGTCTGCAGATTTGAAGATCTAGTGGATGACTTTTATTTATCATGGATAAGTGCTAGCGCTAGTTGGCATAGCCACATAGCTACATGTTCGTAGCTGCAGCTGTGTACCAAGACACACGTCGACATACTGACAAATAAAACAACAAGAAACACTAAATCTGTGACCAATCCTTCAGAAAGGTCCTGCTGCCTTTCTGGTAGAGGTTGGTTTTACTCCCCACGTCTGCAGATTTGAAGATCTAGTGGATGATTTTTATTTTTCATGGATAAGTGCTAGCGCTAGTTGGCATAGCCACATAGCTACATGTTTGTAGCTGTACCAGGACACACGTCTACATACTGATAAATAAAACAACAAGAAACACTAAATCTGTGACCAATGGTTCAGAAAGGTCCTGCTACAGGCGCCTCTCCATCAGGATCAGATTCTGGATCAGATTCAGAGGGTTGAAGTAACGTGATCTCTGAGCAGCCGTGTATATTCAGCCAACATGTAAACATTAGATCAATGTGCTGGAGAGCCGAGGCACATCCACTTCCTGAGGGGGCGTGGTCAGAGAGAAAACAGACCGTTCTGATGGTCTGTCAGACCTCTTAGAACAATATATTTTGATGAAAAAAGCGTGATATGTCACTTTTAAACAAAACAATAACCTACCTAGCTTACCTGTAAAACCAAACAACATACGTGCGTTCACCCTAGTGAAACTAACAAAGAAAATCTTGAAATGTATGGGTAACCGAAAGCTAAACCCTGGCCCCGGTCAGGTCTAGTGCCTCTGTACAAGAATAAACACGTTTCACTCTACCAATTCTAACAAACAATTCTAACACGCTAATGATTCTAACAGACTAACAACTCTAACAACATAGAAGGCACGGAGCAAGTGTCTGATCTTCTCCCCGTCCGTCCAACTGGCCTGCACTTTAATCTTTCTGTCTTTCTGTCTTTCTGTCTTTCTTTATTTAACCAGGTTAGAGACTCATTGAGATTTAAAACCTCTTTTTCAAGAGTGACCTGGCCAAGACGGCAGCACAAAATAGGTTACAACACACAAGCACACAAAACAACACAAATAGAATACGGTCACAGTTTCACATGATTACACAGTGCAATCACAAGATCCAATGGAGCTTGTTTCTCTGTCTTTTATGAGTGACTTGAATTCCCCCAGAGTTACAAGATGTGTCAAGTTCAAGTCCTTCTGCACATCATTCCAGGTAAACGGGGCTGAAAATTTAAAAGCCTTTTTGCCCAGTTCAGAGGGCTCTCTGTCGATTGGCGGGCAGGTTCCGCTCGTTTATCAATCACCTTGCGGCTTGCAGGACCTGGGGGAGGAGCGCACTTACACACACATGCACACGCACACACACATTCAGAGACACTACCACAGATTCATTCATAAAACGCACTTGGCCCGTCACAAATGTTAGCTCTAGAGACAAACGCCCCAACAAAGTGCTGAGGTTAAACACCCATGACACTTTCCTTTCACCAACATCAATCTTGGGACCCAGTCTGGTTAACCTTGTCTGGTAATGATAATAATTTTGTTTATAAAGCACTTTTCAAAACAAATTACAAAGCACATTACAAGCAATTACAAAGGCAGTAGGCAGCAATTAAGACCATATTATTATCCAACAGAACAGAAGTATTAAAACAAGCATCAGAGCTATGAAGCATCAAATCAATAAAAAGCACGTCTAAAATAGTGAGTTTTTAGAAGTGACTTAAAAGACGACAGCTTCCTGGATATCCCCTGGCAGGGGATTCCACAGCCTAGGGGCCCGAACAGAAAAAGATCCATTGCCTTTGTTTTTTTGTTTTGAGCGTGGAATAGTTAGTAATGACTTACTGGATGATCTGAGGTTACATGAAGGTTTAATAGGGGGTCAGGAGGTCAGCAATGTATTCTGGAGCTTTAAAAGTTAACACCATCATTTTAAAATCAATTTTAAAATGGACTGGGAGCCAGTGAAGTGATGATATGAGCAATGATAGAGCCTCGAGAGTCAGGGCCAACTTTTTGGGGTTTCTGGTACAGCCAGCAATTCTTGATCTCGGACTTTGTTGCTCTGCAATAACATTGTTTACAGTCAGGCTGACAACTTGAGAAACGAGAATAGGGTTGGCAGGGTTCCCACGCGTCCTTGAAAACCTGGAAAACAGTTGACCAGTTTTCCAGTACTGGAAAACACCTGGAAAATGGGAGAAAAAGTAAAATGTCCTGGAAAATCACAGATTGTCCTGGAAAATTATTCCAACATGACTGCGTGCGACCTGACAAAGTTAAAAAAAAAACATCCCCATTCAACATTTGTGGCCATTTTTGACATTCAGATCTATTTAGGTCAATTTATGCTCTGATCGTCTGATTATTATTATTATTATTTATTTCAGTAAGGCAGCTTCCAGAGTCCTTTGCTGGCTCTTTTTTTTTTACTTAGCTAATTTAATATTTTTTGAGAGAAGAGAAAGCTGAGATAAGAGTTGCCCATCATTGTAACTTGGTTGCACTAATAAAGTGAAGTGCTGTACATCTGTGGTTGCATTGTTCTATAATTAATTTGCCATAATTTTTAAGCATGTAAGAGATGATTTCATGGATAGCCATAGACTGCACGTCTTTCAATGTAGACTTCCACTGAGAGGAACATATTAGACTATTTAGGAACTAAATTAGGAACTAAATTTAGACTGTCATACCAGCTTGATCATCACTGAAAATGTCCTGGAAATGTCCTGGAAAATGATCTCTGGAAAAGAGTGGAAACCCTGGGTTGGTGTTGAGAGACAAAAAAAAAGATGGAATTATTCCCTCTTTAAAGAGCTAGTGTTGGATGAATTGAATAGAAATATGAACACTTCTCATATCAAAGTCTAGTTCTGCACAGACAGAGACAACATTTATATGCACAATCCGTATATGGAGAGATAGAAAACAGACCTGCATCAACCAAACTCGTGGCCACTGTTTCTTTAGGTCAGCATCCCAATTAACAGACAACATGAAAGTAAGTTCCCCTGTGGCTTGATTAATCCAGACTAGACCTCCTATATGGGGCAATGCATGTTTCAAGGCAGGGAGAGCAGATGGAGGTTTTAAAATCTGGGCAGATAAAGGTGTACAGAAGGTAGAAGACCTTTATAAGGATGGCCACCTTCTTACATTTGATCAATTATGTCAAACATATGACATTCCAAAGAAGCATTTCTTTAAATATTTACAAGTAAAACATTTTATAATGTCAAAACATGAACATATTGTATCTCAACCGCTATTATCTTGTTTGGAGAATCTTACACTCCAAAATCTAGAGGGGAGAGGTCAAATTTCTTTATTTTATACAGCTCTTGTAGCACATGATAAGGAAACCACCACTGATAGGCTGGATGCGTGGAGATCTGACCTCCAGGAGGATATACATGAGGCGGATTGGGAAACGGCATGTTTAAAGGCTCAAAAACAATCAATTAATACAAGGATGAAACTCCTACAATATAAATGGTTGATGAGAACTTATATTACCCAAGTCAAATTGAATCGTTGGTCACCCAACATCCCAGATACCTGTAGTAAATGTTTGGAAGGACAGGGTACTCCGTTTCACTGTGTCTGGGACTGTCCAAAACTACAGAATTACTGGAAGTCAGTCGTACAAACTTTATCTAAGATCGCTGGAGTGAGTGGGCCTTTTCAAGCAAGGATGTGTGTGTGTTGGGTATACACCCAGAGAACTGCACGTTTACCTCAAGACAACTAAAACTCATCGACTTTGGACTCCTGCAGGCCAGGAGGTTGATATCTTTATACTGGAGGAAAGTTGATGTGCCCTCAATGCATATGTGGGTGAAGGAGATGGCATCATGCATTGTATTGGAACGACTTACTTATATTGTCAGGGGAAAGGGGGGAGATTTTCAAGAAATTTGGTCACCTTTAATTGAGTTTCTCAGACGTTCAGAGTGAATTGATTAAAAAGTGGTGCTGTGTTGTGTATATCTTATTTTATTTAATTACTGTTGTTTATTTTTTTGCCCTGCTTTTTATTTATTTTTTTTTTATTTATTTTATTATTCATTTATTATTCTATTGTATTTTACTCATTTTCATTTATTTATTTGGAGGGATTATGTTGTTGGTATAATGTGTATTGTATGTCAATTGTACCATTAGTATTTGTCTTGTCATAAAACAATAAATATATTGTTGAAAAAAAAAATCCAGACTAGACCTAGCAGTCTGGTGTAAAAATTTCAATGGGTCATTTGGGGATGTTGCTGGATTTCTTAAAGGGTTTCATTTGTGTGTTCTTGATATCTAAATTCAACGTAGTGATATACATACATGTGGCATTTTTGTCATCCTTATTCCCAAAGATCTGGCTCAAGTTAGTCACCTTCCAATTTTTGTTGCAGACAAAATTTTCCTTGACTTATAAAGAGAAAGATTGCTATCAAAAGAGCTGCTTTTTACCAGGCCTTGTAATTCTAATCAGCTGCCATTGTTCCAATATAACTCAAAACATACATTGTGTATTCATGCTTCCCATCCCAGACCTCCTGCCTCCATGCCTTTGGAGATAGACGTGATTTTTTATTTTAGCAGAATTGGTGCAAACCTGAAGAGAGTTTCCATGTTCTGATTTTCTTCTCCTTTCTTTCCAACAGCCATGTATTACGGGTACTACATGCTCCCTGATGGGACATTCTGCTTAGCTCCACCTCCCCCTGGGATAGAAGCCACCTCCTATTATAACACTATGCCCTCAGCTGTTACAGCGACCCCGGCATCTTCTGCTGCTTTGCCTAATGTAGGAGCTGCGTCTGCATCCACCCCACCTGAAAGTGTAGCAACGGCACCAGCAGCTACTGCCCCTGCTCAGGTCAGCAGCCCTGCTGCTCCTGCTGTGGTAGTAGAAAGCAGGTAAGAAGTAATTGACATTCCCGTTTAAGGTTTGTTTACTAAGTTTTTGTTGCAGGTATCTTGAATTCTTAGAACTTGTCAACAAAAATGCATTCCTACGAACCTTTGAATGAAAAGAAATTGACGAAGCAGTTTTAAAGAGAGCCTTTATAAGACTGACATTGATTTGTACTTAGATTTGTCACAGTTTCATTTACTAAAAACTGTAATTAGTGGTATTTGCTTTAAGAGAGTGGTTTGAGTAATCAGTCTCTTAAATGAAAGCTGTAATTTGATCGAGCATTCTGACCAAGAAGTAGGAAAAAAGCACAACAAAGCATTTCTCTCACCGCCCTCTATTTCTCCCCACAACAGCCTGAAAGCCGAACCTCAAGCTTCCGCACCAGCAGCCATCATTCCCCCACCGCCAGACATCCAGCCAGTCATAGACAAGCTGGCCGAGTATGTCGCTAGGAACGGGCTTAAGTTTGAGGCCAGTGTCCGTGCCAAGAATGATCCACGGTAAGTGTTCTCACAAGAAATAAATCCATTGCCCCTGTCAGGGCTTGGTTTAAGGAACTCTTATCAGTAAATTTTCCCTCCAGATACTGCTGAGCCTCTCTTCATCATCCTCTGGCTCATCTTTTATGAGTGCTCACCTTTCATCTCATACAGTTTGTCCTCCTCTCTCTGCCTGGTATAGATTCGACTTTCTGCAGTCTTGGCATCAATACAACACCTATTACGAGTTTAAGAAGAATTACTTCATGAACAAGGGAGGAAAAGGATTTCCAGAGGTATTGTACTCATATATACTTTGTCTGTGTCTGTGTGTGTGTGCTGTCCTTGTGCAGAAGAATCTCAGAGCTGCCCTGCAGCTTTGTGCTCTAGTTAACATATCCAACTGCCACATTGCAATTTGGCAAAGGTACTCACAGTTCCCTGTTAATGAATGCTAACATATAGGGTGACACTACAGCCATATACTGAAGACAGCTGCAAGTGAACCATTAAAAGCTCCTTTATGAAACCCTGAATAGGTTCATAAAGTTTTGCCACCTGCCATAGGATAAACACTGTAGCTGTTATGTACACTGATGAAGGGTACTTTTACAGGCTGGTTTGGATCTAAGGATTTAAACGTGATTAGGAATTTATTGTTCAGGCAAAGGAAGAAAAAACGTCACCATAACCATCCAAACAAATTTCAATTTTCATATTCTATTAAAAGCTCTACTTAAACATGTTTTTTAGAGCGGTCATGTATTTGCAAAATATGCAGGGGAAATGCGAAAAAAAGGTGTATGGAGAGTAGGGCTGTCTAAATTGCTCCAAAATGACGTTTGAATATTCGCTCTAAAAAACCCCCATAGGTTCGAACCATTCGAATATCTATATTTGCACATTATGTCAATCACAGGTGGACAAACTAATACAAGGAGACATAACTACTTGTGTATGTATTTTTATTTAAGATATAACATGCCTAAAACATACCTACACATTACAAAACAAGTAAATGACCTAATGGTCTTTACCGTAACACTTTGAAGACCTCTCACTCGCTCGCCCCCCATCCCCTCTCTGTGCGCAATGCGCTGAGTGAGTGCTGAACAGTCTTTGGTGCTGAAAAAGACTTGTGCGAGCAATTAAAGCTCCCGACTCTTGTCCCTAATAGAGGCAGGCTTTATTCAGTGATTGAAGCAAATATTATTAAAGGTGACATATCACACTTTTTTCATCAATATATATTGGTCTAAGAGGTCCCCAACCCTCTGAATCTGATCCAGAATCTGATCCTGATGGAGAGGCGCCTGTAGCAGGACCTTTCTGAAGGATTGGTCACAGATTTAGTGTTTCTTGTTGTTTAATTTATCAGTATGTCGACGTGTGTCTTGGTACACAGCTACGAGCATGTAGCTATGTGGCTATGCTAACTAGTGCTAGCACTTATCCATGATAAATAAAAGTCATCCACTAGATCTTCAAATCTGCAGACGTGGGGAGTAAAACCGACCTCTGCCAGAAAGGCAGCAGGACCTTTCTGAAGGATTGGTCACAGATTTAGTGTTTCTTGTTGTTTCATTTGTCAGTATGTCGACGTGTGTCTTGGTACACAGCTACAGCTATGAACATGTAGCTATGTGGCTATGCTAATTAGCGCTAGCACTTATCCATGATAAATAAAAATCATCCACTAGATCTTCAAATCTGCAGACGTGGGGAGTAAAACTGACCTTTGTGTTTATTAAGACAGCCTACAACTAGCATGCCTTCCTCCTAAGCTCCTTGTTAGCACACATGTGTGCAGGGAATGAAAAACGGAGGAGGGGTTGAGTTGTGTTTTATACAGTCTATGGGCTGAACAAGCTCCGAGCTCTGACTCCGTGACAGACCGGATATTGTTGTGACGTAACAAAAACACTGAAGTCTGAAACGGCTGGTTTCACACACATTTACAGAAAGGTGGAGAAATCAGAACAGGGGCAGAATGGATTTTTTTCATTCTCGGGGGGTTTGTAGACATGCCAGGGACACATATTTCAGGTAGAGAACCATTAAAAAGTCAATTTTGCATGATATGTCACCTTTAACATTAATTGAAGTTAAAGTTAAATATGAAAAAGTAGTCCACTTACATTCTTGGTGCTAGTATGAAAAAAAAGAGGAAAAACTGCATTTTATCCCAGTGTCACTGATTGTCGGGCTCTTTTAGTCCACTGTCAATGTAGGGTCTTAGGCCTGACAGGTTATTTGCCAAAAACACTAGACAGTCAGTGTGAAGAGGCCTGATCTCTTTTTAATCACTATATTCCCAGCGGAGGAAAAGATGCGTTCAGAGCGCACTGAGGATCTGGGGACGGAAGGATTTCTCTCTGCCGTCTGCTTCACGCTGTGCATGTGTGACTCCTGTGACCTGTCCCTGACCCGTCATGCAGTGCGCCCACTCGCAAAGCAGCCGCTGATGTGTTTTTTCCCACAATCAAATATTAATTTTCACAATCGAATCTCCGTTTTTTTTAAATATTCGAATATATATTCAAATTTAGAATATTCGTTGACAGCCCTAATGGAGAGCAAAAGCAGGCAAAACACATTGCTGCCATGTGTTCTGCTGTGTGGACCTTCTGGGAGGTAACATGACGGCTGCCAAAAGTGCAGCCAACAATCAGTGCGGTATCCTGAAAGCCAATCAGCGTTCAGATTTCCTGACAACCCGAAATGCTTCAGAAATAAATGGTCAGACCGCCATTTAACAAACAAGCGTTTTGAAAGTTGTTTCCTTTGTCTTTTGAGGTTTGCCTCGACAAAGCTTGTATTTGTCCTTTTATTTAGTGCATGATCTTATCAAAGCACACTTAAGACCTGTTCATCGCACATAAATCACAATTTCTTTTAGGGGTTGCTGAAGCAAGCCAGAGTGAACTCCCTTGTAACTCACTATTAACAGTGAAACTGAGACTTGCAGGCAACAGATAAAGCAGCACTACTCCAGAGGATGTCATAAACCAAGGAATGACAACGCTCCCCTTGAAGACATCCGGAGGGGTTAATTGTCCTTTGCTTTTGATCTTACCACAATTTTTTCCCAAGTTGCTAATTGGACTGTTAACAAGGCAGCACATGATAAAGTCTTTACTGGAAGTTGTTTATTGCTATCTTCTCTTTACACTGGATTGCTTGTACAATTGGCTTTTATTCCTAGTGGCATATATCATCCTCAGAAGATAGCCGATTAGCTTGCCACCCATAGAACTAGTCTTTAAAAAATATTGTAGTAAGTACATTATTTATTTCCATCAATATAATGCTCCAGCCATTATTTCTCCACTCTCTTATCTTAATTTCATTGCTCGCTAGATGCACAGTATGCAGAGATAACAGTTCAGAGATGCTCACGTTAATACTTCACTTTAGGAGGTGACCTTCACACTTAGCAGGAACACGCTCCTCTCATTTGTCTCCTGTCATCAGCCTCACCTCTCCACACCTGTATGCAGTTCTGTTTAATAGAATTACAGCCGAGGTTTAGATATGGGGAAAAGGTGGTCTAAGCATTCACTGCACTTACAGTCAACCTTGAAATTAGCTGCCTTTTGGTGCTGATAAGGTAGGACCTGCCATGCTAAAATTAGAGGTCTACTCATCCCAATGTTGCAATGACGGAGGCAAGTGACACATAGAACAAGGAGGAGTTTAATTGGCAGGGTAGGCTGACTCAGTGTTCTTACTAGGAACCAGGATACACAAAAAACATTGCCCTATTCTTAGTAGTCATCCAGCCAACCGTCCAATGAAGTGAGTTAGTTATTTTCTATACAGTCTTTATTATTTTAGGAATTGTACACACTCAAGGATGAGTATTATTAAAGAGGAAGTAGTTCACTGCAGGGCTATACAACCCTAAATATGAAAGCAGAGTGATTGGTTCCCTGATTATTTGCAGACTTCTCATCTATTGTTCCCATTTTTCAGCCTTTCCAGTGCTGCAAGGCCTCCACAGCAGCTCCCTATCACTGTTTGTACTCTAGCATTGGACCTTAAATCCAATTGTGGTGTATCAAGACCTCAATAAGGCATCACCCTCAATTAGCAGCAGTGCCAACAGACATGTAGCACTCTCACTTGGTCTACTTGCTGGCCCAGCTCCCCAGCAGCACATGTCTTATAAGCTGTATGGCTTATTGTTTAAGATGTGATAAGGTAAGATTGTATTGATCCCCAGAGGGAGTCTTGGGTTGTTTACCACTAACTGCTCCCTGAGTTTTGGCAAGGGATTTGTGTACCCTGGGTTAGATTCCCATTTTCTTTTAAGAACCTGAAGGTGCCCTTGAATTTCTGAACGCTCTTCAGTATTTTGGGCTGAGGTAATTTTCTGATTTACCCTCAATACTTGAAAATGGTGCTCAGTAAGTTGTTGTTTTCTCCCTCCTTCAGTTTGAATTCAGCTCCAGTGAAGAAAACCATCTGTTCATTTTAAACTTTCAATGATTATAATAGACTGCACTAAGCTTTTGGTGAGTCTAGAAAGTTGCCCAAGATGGCCAGCTTGTCCAACTAAATCCTCTTTAGAAAAACTTGGATCAGAGAGAAAGATAAATTTAAAGGGCCTATTTTTTGTGTAATTTATCCATCTATTAAATCAGTAAAAACAGTTTGAGCTCAATTTTTGTTGCCTCAGACATGGCCCCTCTGCCACTTCTCTGTTATAAATTAATGATCCTCCTCCAGAACTTTTAAACTAATATAACAATGATTTATGACTGACAGTAATTCTAATGACATGTTGGCATTATCTACTATTTTATAATGCCATATTTTTCCTTGTATTACTGAAATGGTATTAAAATGACTATGGGTTCTAGGGGTGGGAATTTGGGGTGACTCATGGTTTGATTTATTTCGAATGTAGGGGAGAACAGGGTTGGTTGTCACACTTTTTACTGTTTTGATGATTTCTCATCATCAAAACATCTTTCAATAGTCATTCCTACATTACATTGAAGCTTAAGATGTTGGCTTGAAATGTGTATCCCTCTCATTTTCCAATAAAGAGGCAAATTAACTATCAAAGACACTCTGACACATTCTGACAACCAACCCCATCATAGGGATGATTGTCACACACTATGGGGTTGGTTGTCACCATAGACTGTAAATAAAAATGGACAGTGTTGCTCCGCCTCTTCCCATTGTAAAAACACAGACTGATCATTCCACATTTGTTTATTTCGTTACAGCAAAATAGCAAACAGCAAATGAAGAAAACTGTTCATCTGTAGTATCAATGGTTCTGAGTGAGTGTAATATGTAGTGTGTGTAAATGATGTCAAAAAGGTGGGAGAGGAGATGTCCTCTCACATGCAGAGCCAGCCAGAGTCAGAGAGATGGATAGATAGATAGATAGATAGATAGATAGATAGATAGATGGATGGATGGATGGATGGATGGATAGATGGATAGATGGATAGATGGATAGATGGATGGATAGATGGATAGATAGATAAATAGATGGATGGATGGATGGATGGATGGATGGATGGATGGATGGATGGATGGATAGATAGATAGATAGATAGATAGATAGATAGATAGATAGATAGATAGATAGATAGATAGATAGATAGATAGATAGATAGATAGATAGATAGATGGATGGATGGATGGATGGATGGATGGATGGATGGATGGATGGATGGATGGATGGATGGATGGATGGATGGATGGATGGATGGATGGATGGATGGATGGATGGATGGATGGATGGATGGATGGATGGATGGATGGATGGATGGATAGATAGATAGATAGATAGATAGATAGATAGATAGATAGATAGATAGATAGATAGATAGATAGATAGATAGATAGATAGATAGATAGATAGATAGATAGATAGATAGATAGATAGATAGATAGATAGATAGATAGATAGATAGATAGATAGATGGATAGATATTTGTCCTTACTGAGGAGATTTGTTGTCACGGTCTGTACAAGAATACATACATAAAACATACACACTAAACACCCACCCAGCCTATGAAGGACTGCAACATCTTAAGTGTAGGTTGGAGCAGGCAGGTGGGCTCAATCAACCTGATTAGACAACCTACAAGCAAGTGAGAAACACAGGCTGTTTTCCAAACCGCCTACTTTACTATCAGTACGTACTGATTTGGCCAAAATTCAGTGTGTAGTAGGCAGTATGTGAAAAAGAGCAAAATCTGCAGCATGCCAAAACTCCCAGAATGTGGTACTGATTCGGGAACATTTCTCAGTTTGCATCAGACCAGTCTCCCTCGCGTACTCTTTCCCATAATGCACAATGCTAACGTTACACTTTTTTGATGGGTGGCTCAGTTTTTAGGTGCTGTGAAAATGATTAAATTCCATAAAAACACTTCTTAACTTTTTTAATTATAAATAGATGCTAACGAAGCAGTATCGCTATCAGCTTGGCCGTTGTTTACTTCTGCATTCTGAAACCAGAAATCCAGCAATGTATGACCCAACCGCAGTATGTAGTAGGCAGTACCTAATGCCTGCTACATTCATAGATAGTATGTTGCAGGCCATTTCTAAAACAGCCAGAGTGAGACACAGAAAGCACCAACACAACCCCCAGGGTTGTCACACAGAAGTCAGGAAGATATATAGCTTTATTAATTTTCCGTCCTATCTCAATTATATACAACATAACACATGCTGATACACTGAACAAACCCCCACAGCAAATACACTATAAATAACTTCACATTACTTCATGAGAACAATAATAAAGAGAGGAGTTTAGTCTTCCTCGAATGATAATAAAATGTGGATATGCCCATTTGTACATATTTTGGGGACTAACTTGTCTCTTTCATCATAATCAGTGATAAAAGTACAAAAACTCAGTCTCTAAGTCCCAGTGCTTAAGTTTTTTGTTGTGTCAAGACGAAATGTTGTACTTAACGAGCATCTTCTTAATGTTGTATACGTGATTTGCTTGTGGCGGGGACCCCGATAGTCAGAATAGAGAGTGTAGACAATGACAGACAGAGGCGGACCTTCCCTTTTGAAATGAACGCGCTTATAAATGGGCACAAGGACAAGAGATGCATTACATATTTTCTCCGTACAGGTGATAAATCTTGTTAACTGCAGAAAATGAAAGCAATTATGAGCTCAGCTTCTCCAAAGCACAACCTGTTATTCTGCCAAGGTCTCTTAAGACTCTGATCTCATGGCACCATTGAAGATGAATGAACTTTGAATATAGCAGCATAGTCACCAGTTATCTAAGGTGTTCAAATCAATTAGAAATGTTGTCTCTCTCCAGAGTCATTAACCTTATAACATATACGGTCTTTTAAATAAATAGAACATCAACTTTCATCTTCAGTGTCTGATATGAATTGGCTTTGTGCATGGGTGTTTATTATTTAACTAAAGTCCCTCCAGTCTTCCAAAAAGGGGGTCGTATTGTTTCAGCAGTCAAGTAGCTCAGTGGGTAGATGGATGACTAGATGCTTCTTAAATGTACATACTCTCTGAGTATATTTACATATATTCAAGGTTTGTTGCGTGTGCTTTGACTGAGAGTGAGAACGCAGAAGGCAAGACGTGAGTGAGAAAGTTTTGCGAGGAGCAATTTGTCTTGTGGTGAATCAAATCAATTAGCTTGTCAGAGTGCAGAGGAGTGTGGCCCATTATGACACAGCACAGGCTGCTCCAACAAGCAGCTGCTCAGCTTTTCTATCAGGAAACCTGTCTCATGTTTGTGATCGGTGCTGCAGCTAATGGCATGCAGATATCGCCGCTCCCAGTCTGTGCCATTATTTATAGTTTCACAGTTAATGAAAAAAAGTGAGAAAGGGCTGAAATAAGTCAGAGCAGACAGCAGCTGGATGTGAGGACGCTTTGCGCCGTGCTAATATAATCTTTTAAACCTTACAAACATGGCACCTTTGAATGGATGAATAAACCTTGTCTGAAAAACAATATTAAAACAAACAAAACAAAAAACATGTGATAACAGTCCAGATCATAAAGACTGCTGTCCTAGTTTTTTAGAGTTCTGAACACAAGGTGTAAAGAAAATCACTGATTGATAGTAATGCTAGGTTTATTGTGGTACTCACCTGAATTTTCAAGTTCCAAATATCACACATCATTTGCTTTAAAAGAACACTAAAGTCCTGCTCATCCTCTCTGAAAAACTGTAACGCTGACTTCATGTGGTTTAGACCTGAATGTGAATACAGACTAAAATAAATACCCTCTGCCTTAGCATATCAGCTATTAATGTGTAATGGAAATGAAGTCAAATTGATACAAATGATATAACTCAGACCAGTGGACACATTCACAAAAATAGTTATTCAAATAAACTCTAAATGAAGCAGTGAGTTTGGGAACAGAGCAGCAGTTCTGCTCCATTTTGCTGTCACATTATCCAAGTTGATGTTTAATTTTAGTCTGGACTTTCTAATCCAACTGAAAGCTTTTTAATGAATGAATAAATCGTTTTGACATTAATGTTTTAAAGATTTAAATTTTGTTAAATTTGGTTTAATATTAGGCTGACATTTCAACATGTAAAAAGTAACGTGGTTTTCTAACATGTATATATAAGAAAACAAATCAGAAAACCTCCATGTGTATGCATCTATAATAATAATAATAATAATAATAATAATAATAATAATAATAATAAATACTAATAATATAAATGGATGATTATATTAAACAATAATAATAAGTATAATAATGGTAATAATAGTAATAATAATAATAATAATAATAAAAAAAAACCAAATAGAATAAAACAATAATAATAATAATAAATACTAATAATATAAATGGATGATTATATTAAACAATAATAATAAATATAATAATGGTAATAATTATAATAATAATGATAATAGTAATTTTAATAATAATAATAATAATGATCGATGGTGGTGATTTTAATAATTATACTAACAATACATATTAATTATTGTAATAATACTAATTATACTGCTTCTACTACTACTACTTCTACTGCTAATGATAATAATATAATGATATAATAATAATATTAATACAAAATACTAATAATATAAATGGATGATGATATTAAACAATAATAATAGATATAATAACGCTAATAATAATAATAATGCTGATGATAATGATTGATGGTGGTGATTTTAATAATTATACTAACAATACATGTTAATTATTGTAATAATACTTATTATACTGCTACTACTACTACTACTCATAATAATAATAATAATAATAATAGTAATAATCTAATGATAAAACAATAATAATAATAATATTACAAAATACTAATAATAAAAATGGTTGATGATATTAAATAATAATAATAGATATAATGACGGTAATAATAACGGTATAATAATGATAATAATAATAATAATAATAATAATAATAATAATAATAATAATAATAATAACGGTATTAATAATAATAATAATAATAATAATAATAATAATAATAATAATAATAATAATAATAATGATGATGATGATGATGATGATGATAATGATAATGATTGATGGTAGTGATTTTGCTAATTATACTGCTACTGCTACTTATAATAATAATAATATAATGATAAAATAATAATAATGATGATAATACTGATAATCACAATGATAAACTTTGTTTCTATAGCGCTTTCCAAAAAAAGCAATAAAATAAAATTTAAAAACTTGAAATGTGAGGAATAAATTAAGTAAAACAAGACGAAAAGGTTTAGAACACCAAAGATAAGAGAACTTAATTATATATAAAATAAATAAAACAATATTTAAATGCTAAAAGCAACCAACGAATAAGGAGAAATAAATCAAACAGTGTAAGAAGAAGAAAAACTGTATTCAATCAAGTAGGGGTCAAATGAAGCCTCAGTGAAAGCATTTGAAATATCCAGCTGCCCTTGATTCAGTGTTGCCTTCTTTTTGTAAGCTAGCTTTTCTTTATTATTTTTCCTACAGATTTTTAATACTTACCTTTAACAGCTTATAGCCCTTCACCAGCACTGACTTTGCTGCCCTGCTGAAATGGGTTCCCATTTAGACTGAAGGATTTATACTCTTCAAACCTAACTGTGTCTTAGTGTTACAGCAACCAATGTGAATCAAAGTATAAAAGGATTTTAAAGGCTGAGCTACAGGTGTTTAAATGAACACGTTCAGATTCCTACCAATCCCAGCTGAGGTGTTACCAGAATGTTTTGGAGTGAGTTTCATCCTGCGTCTTCTCTTGTGAACTTTGATTTTCCAACTTTTTTTTTTTTAGGAGTTAAACTCTCAGGGGCCGCTCTAAAGTGCTTTGACTGTTGAAAGCGCTGTTCAATTACAGCAGAATAGTAGGAAGCGGTCTTTGAAGCATTCTTCAAACATGGTAAAATGAACCTCATGAGCTTAGGCTTTTTTATTTCTTTTTCTCCCCCTCTTGTGGCGTTGGCTTCATCACCACGTCTCCCTTTTATTCCACCAGCAGTTTATACTTGGGAAGCAGCTAAGAGCACTTTGGTCCACAGGTATTACTTCAGAGGGTTTCTGGTTATCTAGCCTGTGCACACATCCGGCTATGAAGGCTTTGTGAAGAAACTTTGTTGATGTGAGGAGCAACAGACTTTACAGTGGGATATCAGAGAGCTCAAAAAAGACTTTTAAACTATTAAAGCAACTAATTATACTGCCAGATCAGTGAAGGAGATCAAAGAGAAGATGGTGAGAGGTTGCAGACTGTGAATGACTTCCTTCTGAAGCACATTTTTAACATTTTTTAAAAACATTTTGGAAACATGATAATGCTTGGTAACTTTCCAAACCCCTGTATCTTAACAAATGTGAAAAAAGAGAAGCTGATTTGAATTAGTTTCCAAAACCATTTGATATCCTCACCTCTGTGCAAAAGTTTCCTCATGCTAAAATAAAAAGCTCAAAAAAAAAAAGGCAGCTCATGGTAGAGGGAAGGTTTTAACTTTGGTTTTACTCTTTTTTTCATCTTCTTATATTAAACATGAATTGATATCTGATAGGCCGGCTTATACCCTGCCTCTCGACCAATCACAGCTGAGATAGGCTGTAGTCCCCTAGAATCCAGAATAGGAAAAGCAGGATAGATAATGGATGGATGCTATAACGTATTGAATATTTTATACATCAGAAATAGTATCTTCAAATACTTTTACTTTTGGCCACCATGTAGGTTAAAGGTGACATATCATGCAAAATGGACTTTTTAATGGTTCTCTACCTGAAATATGTGTCCCTGGCATGTCTACGAACCCCCCGAGAATGAAAAAAATCCATTCTGCCCCTGTTCTGATTTCTCCACCTTTCTGTAAATGTGTGTGAAACGAGCCGTTTCAGACTTCAGTGTTTTTGTTACGTAACAACAATATCCGGTCTGTCACGGAGTCAGAGCTCGGAGCTTGTTCAGCCCATAGACTGTATAAAATACAACTCAACCCCTCCTCTGTTTTTCATTACCTGCACAAATGTGTGCTAACAAGGAGCTTAGGAGGGAGGCATGCTAGTTGTAGGCTGTCTTAATAAACACAAAGGTCGGTTTTACTCCCCACGTCTGCAGATTTGAAGATCTAGTGGATGATTTTTATTTGTCATGGATAAGTGCTAGCGCTAGTTAGCATAGCCACATAGCTATATGTTCATAGCTGTTGCTGTAGCTGTAGCTGTAGCTGTAGCTGTAGCTGTGTACCAAGACACATGTCTACATACTGACAAATAAAACAACAAGAAACACTAAATCTGTGACCAATCTTTCAGAAAGGTCCTGCTGCCTTTCTGGCAGAGGTCGGTTTTACTCCCCACGTCTGCAGATTTGAAGATCTAGTGGATGATTTTTATTTATCATGGATAAGTGCTAGCGCTAGTTAGCATAGCCACATAGCTACATGTTCGTAGCTGTGTACCAAGACACACGTCAACATACTGATAAATAAAACAACAAGAAACACTAAATCTGTGACCAATCCTTCAGAAAGGTCCTGCTACAGGCGCCTCTCCGTCAGGATCAGATTCAGAGGGTTGAAGTAACGTGGGTCTGTGAGCAGCCGTGTATATTCAGCCAACATGTAAACATTAGATCAACGTGCTGGAGAGCTGAGGCACATCCACTTCCTGAGGGGGCGTGGTCAGAGGGAAAACAGAGTGTTCTGATGAGGACTGAAGAAGAGGACTTTTCAGACATGCCAAAATCTGATTTCAAAGTGTTTTTTTGAGCATAAACTTTAAAGACATGTTTTGGGGACCTCTTAGACCAATATATATTGATGAAAAAAGCGTGATATGTCCCCTTTAAATAAACTGGATAGCTTGTTAGAATTTCTTCTCCTCCTCCAGTTGGACTGAAAGGTCAATGACATTCCTCATGTGTTGTTTTGTCCAATCAGATGCAAAATAACTATACTGTTGTGTGAGTTTAGGACAAACCTGTCAGTCATTTCTGTCAAGCCAAACTCAAATACACAAGAGAAATCTTGTTTGCCTTAAAAAGGTTCTTCAGTGCACAAAACACACCTTCCCTTGTCTGCTTCAGCTTGTATTCTGTATACTTTGCAGCAGTTCAGTGTAGAATCTCATTTTCCTGGCTCTGCTTTTTAAGACTTCTCTTCTTTGGTTAATGGTCCACTGACCTTTTCTGTTCTGCTCACTGCAACCTCCACACTCTCCCACAGCAGAAATGTAATCATGAAGGATATCCTTCAGGCCACAGACAGAGGTTTCTGTTTTGCACAGTTACCTCTAACTCTTCTGCAGCAACATTTGCCGTACTGTTTCACAGCAGGGAGAGGACATCAGAGGCAGTACATTAAATTGTGGATAGGACCCTTAAGATGACTTACAACAGCAATTGACTGGAACGGCTGAGGTTCACAGGAAACGGATGCAAAGAAGGATGTTATTCTGTTGATGCACATCCACTCACTGTTGATATATTACAGAGAGTAGACATTCACACCATGTATGTGTTGCTCTTCTTGACAAACTGAATGACAGTCAGACAAACAGCCTGCTCAGCTGGATAGCTCTTCTTCCACCTCTTCATGGAGGAATGTGATCAGGGGCGTGTCAGCCTTTTTTGACTGGGGTGTCCTGACTGAGGTACTGACTCATGCAGGGTTGGCATGACGTATATGTATACGTATACAAACAAAATAAGCATTTACTTACCCTTTGTCTACCCTTTTTGTCTTCACTGATCAAATCTATATTGGTCATTGACACTATTTTATTTGTCAAGAGTCACTAATTCATGACTTCCCATTGGTGACGCCAATAACATGAATCCTGAACTTTACCTTTTAGGGGCATTTTGTCTTCTTCTAATCAGCGATGGTGATATTGCATTGCATGAATGTCTTGCCCTTTTATCAGTTTTCACAGAATCTCTGTTTTGTGATATTACTGATGTCGTCGGCCATGTATCAGGTAACTAATCAGTCCCTCCAGGATTTTGCTGGATTTTTTTGTGATTGTTGCGGCCCAAAAAGCCTGAATTTGCGACAGCTTTTTGAAAAAATTGCGGTGAAAGCATAGACTGTATAAAATATGGACGTAGTATCCGTGACGTCACCCTTCTGTTCCTGAGAGCTGTTTTGAAGCAAATCGACGGCAGCAGCCATATTGGTAATGCGGAACTCAACTAGGCAGAGTGTGACGTAGTGTGAGTCTCTTAGCCAATGGCTGTGTGTTCCCGACCGGGAGTCACGTCAGTCATGTCCTTATTTGGGCAAAACTCATAATCTTAATATCTTCTGAACCGTCACGTTAGAAAAAAATTCACCCCCCGTACAGTGTGTGCCGATAGAGAGATTAGCTTTGTAGGGCCAAGCCGTTTTTTGAACCAGGCTGTAAACATGTTTATTAATGCTGCAAAGATCGTCTTTTTCCCATTCATATCTATGTGGTTTCCGGTGTTTCTGCAGCCAGCCTCAAGCGGATTCTCGATGTATTGCAGTTTATATCACTTCCGCATTGGCTTCATCGTTGGAGACCGGAGTTTGCCGCTTGGGTGAAAGTTGCGATTGTTTTTTGTTGCTTTTTTCCCCCAATAACATCTCAGGGGCAAGTAAATACGCTAAATTACAGATGTTTTTAGAAAACATTCTTGATGTGGACACTGACTGTATTTTGATTCTCTTGATTCACAGAAAAATGCCATGAAAGGACTGTATTGCACATTTACGACGGTCCCTGAATGCACCTCGCAGCGACTGATGCACAGTCAGTTCACGCACTCTGAAATGAATCTGCATCTTTGATGACAAGGAGTTGATCAAAACTTACTGAATGTGTCTGATGTTTCACCAAACTGGATTAAATCAAGCTGTAGACGCGGAGCTTTTTACGGTAACCACGGCAACAACGTCAAACATCAAATATTAAACAGACGTCCCCCGGTTGTGTCTTTGTCACTAACGCACACCGGGGGTAAAATCATCAATGAAGATGAGACAGATGCATGGAGGTGAGGAGAGCTGGTTCATAAAGCACACCTGCTGCAGGTAGAGACCAAGCTAACACTGAGCCCCTTAATCTATAAATAACAACGTTGTCATGGTGACTTGTCCTGCCTGCTGTCCCCTCTTTTCACCTGTTCTCTGTGCGTGTTTTGTTGTTGAAAAGTGCCGATCAAGGGAGGACTTATGGTTATGCTCCAAGGAAGTCAAACTGATGATAAAACTGATGAGGTACAGGGGCTGAGATTGAGGTAATTGGTCAAAGTTGCGAGAAAGTTGCGGTGATTGTATAAAATTGCAAGGCCGCGAAAAAATCGCGCTGATTGGTTGAATTTGCGTTGATAGTTGCGATCGCGAAATCACAACTTCCTGGAGGGACTGATTAATTAGAAGTTGCCTTGCGATTCCCTCCCTCTTTTGACTGTCTCACTGGCAAAAGTACATTTATTGACAATCCTTGGTGCTGACACATCGCCAATACATATGTTTTTGACAGTTAGACATTGTGAGGGTGTTTGCTTGCAATATTTGATGGACTGATTTATCTCATACACACCTGTCTTATGAAACAGAGGTGTGAAGTATTTTTCTACAATTTTAAGTACCAACCAAAGAAAATGTGCTACGGGCGCAGACCTAGCCTAAGGGTTAAGTTGTGCACCTTTACAGCAGGTGGCCTGGGCTTGATTCCAGCCTGAGGCGCCTTTCCTGCTTTGTCATTCCCCCACTTGCTCCTGGTTTCCTACACTTTCCACTGTTCTCTCCTCTATAAATGAAGGTGTAAAAGCCCCAAATATAAAACCTTAAAAAAAAAAAAAAAAAGGTTGTAACTAAGCCTAAATAGTAAGGATGGGCATTTCAAGCAAAAATACTATTTGATAATCATTGGCATCAATTCAACGATTATTCGAATAATTCCCCCCCAACACACACACACACACTTGTCCCGTTAACAGCCCCTTAAGGCTGATTTATACTTCTGCGTTGAATCAACGGCGTTCCCTACGCCGGGGGTCCGCGTAGCTCCCGTACCTACGACGAGGCCTACGCACGTAGCTGACGTGCACCTCCTCCAAAATGTAACTCCCCGTAGAGCCGATGCGGACCTCAAGCCCTGTGATTGGTCCGCTCGGCGGCTTTGTATTTCATCTCCTCCTCTCTATTCTTCATGTAATCATGTCTGTATGATAAACAGCAACATGTATCAGCTGTAGATTAACAGAACACGCTCTGAATCTCTGTGGAAAAGTAAACAGAGATCGTAGCGGGACCGGAAGTAGGCGACCGGCTATCAGAGAGACCACACTGCCCTCTAGTGTTTCGGCAGAGAATTGCTGCGCGACACACACACCGACGCACAAGTATGTGGGGCTCATGTCCGCGTCAGCCCCTGCTGCGTAGGGGAGACACAGAAGTATAAATCAGCCTTAATGTGGCAGTCGTGTTAACCAGCAGCAGGACGAGGTGCCACTAGGGGGCACTGACCGCGTTAGCCTTGATCTTTACGTTTGTGTTTCTGCGACACAGCGTGGCGTGTTTGTTTCCATCTTACAGCCATGCTCAGTATCTGGAAATACATGTGTAGTGGTGTGAGATTCAGAAGCGGAGAAAATCGCTGCAACTGTTGCTAATGTTTTCTTCTTCTTTTGCTATTTAATGCACTTAGTATTATTCTTCTTTTGTTTGCTAATGAGGTTAGCCGGCAGCTTTTAGAAGCTTTAATGCCACCGTCTGGCGGGAATACTGTATTACAACCAGGCACCGGTGAAAATGATGAGAAATTGTTCTTTTAAAATGAGAAAATATTCAAAGTAACTCTTTGATTTTTACAAAGTGAATTAATGTTCGAATATTTAAAAAACACTGCCCATCCCTACTAAATAGTTGATATTAACCAAGTGGCAACCTCCGGTCTAAAAATATGAGTCAATGCGGAAGTGTTAAAAGCTGCAGTTCATCGAGGATCCGCTTGAGGCTGGCTCCAGAAGTACAGGAAGTCACATACACATGAATGGGAAAAAGCTGATCTTAACAGCAGAAATAAACATGTTTACAGCCTGGTACAAAAGATGAGTGTAGCTCATTTCTCGATGTCCTCTCACTGTGAGGGGGGTGAATTTTTTTCCAATTCGGCAATTTCGAAGATATTGAGATTACTAGTCTTCCAATGAGAGGCACAGTTGACTGTGGGAACACTGCAGCTGTTGGCTAGGAGGCTCAAAGCCCGCCTCTTTACGTCACACTGGCTCAACAGAAGCAATATGGCTGCTGCTTGCCGATTGGCTTCAAAACAGCGTTCAGAAACAGATGGGTGACATCATGGATACTACGTCCATATTTTTTACAGTCTATGATATTAACACATGCCCCACCTCTGATGAGGCAAATAGCCAATCCAAAGTTTAATTATGGAGTTGGGGTGGCACCAAGGATGGCCAATTAAGTTTCGTGGGGGCCCATGTCACCCCTAAACCACCCCTCTAGATACACCCCTGAATACAATGTTTTAAAAAAAAGTTGCGCCACTGTCCATGCAGTCTCATTTACCATCTGTCTCTGTCTCTTTCCTAAACCACATGGTGTTCACATCATTTAATCAACCACTTCATAAAATTCCAGTGAAGTTTAGCTGGTGGGTTAAAATTCTCAGGCAGGTGTCCCACAACGCACTGATTTATCTTTTCCTGGTGTCTGCTTGTAGTAAGTTTACAGTGCATACTTTCTCACCCCTCCCTCTCTCCTCCTTCCTCCAGGATCCGGAGGAAGACGATGAGTCGCTTGACTCAGACCTGTCACTCACAGACTCCAAGTTGTCAAAAGGTAGGATACCAATACAAAAAATATCACACTATCACAGAAATATTTCCGGTCCTTTATGAGCTCTTGATTCAGTAAATGAGATGCAAAGCCGTCGCTAGATATGGATATACCTGCACAAACAGTAATTACTCCACTGTGTATTTAAATGTGTGCGTATGTGTCCTCTGTTGGTGCTGATGCACAGCTGCCTGCGACTGTTTTGAAATTTATGCCTGCAATTTCATCTGGTGATATCATGCTGGAAATGTCTATGCAGAGATGAAAGAGTCTGCTTACCATAACACTATCGGGACCCATAAACCCGCACATATATGCAAATTAAAGTCTGAATTCACACAGACTATTGGGAGGCGATGGGTCACGGTGTAGGCTCAGGAAAAAACTAATAACTAGTCAGTGAAGTGCACAAGAAAAGTATCCAGCCTTCCACAGTGATGATAAAGGTCCTGTATTGAGGGCAGGTCTTTTGGGAATGATGCACACTGTCTTATTTTTTATCTCTACAAGAGCAGACATGTTTGATTTGCAAAACAGGAATCAGTGTGACACACTGTCACTGCTTTGTGGACAACTCTCACTTCCCTTCTTTGTGTCTGTCTGTCCAACTGTGTCTGTTTCTACATTGTGTTCTCCCTCTTGCCTCCTTTGTTTGTCTGTCTGTGTGTTTCGGTTTCTTGTTTTGAAAACTGTCCTTCACACTTTTATGAGGCTCCCCCTCTTTCTTCTTTCTATTCCTCCATCTTTCTTTCCTCTCCATCTGTTCCCTTTTTAATCCTCCCTGCCGCCTCACCTTTATACTCGTCTTAAACTTCTCTCTACACTTCTGCCGTGAAAAAGTTCTGTTTAGTCAATGCTGTTTTCATTTCACCCTGAATGTGTCGATCAATCGAAGGTCCCTGCACTCTTCTTGTTATATGGCCTGTAACATGTCTTCATTATGTCTCTCTGTGCCTCTTGTAGCCTCTTTTGCCCCAATCAGCTTTGCCATCAAGGCAAAGGAAAACGACATGCTGCCGCTGGAGAAGAACAGAGTTCGATTGGACGACGATTCAGATGAGGACAAGGTCAGCTTTGTTAAATTTATTTCCAGCATCGGTGTTGATGGATAACTGTTCTTTGAAGAGAGGGTTTTAGTCCTCTGGTATTAATAATAACTTTGGATTTGTGTTCTCCTGAAGTTGCTGGACGAGGGCGGACTGGAAGCTTTGATGGACGGGGCTGGGATTCTTGAAAAGGAACTTCTCCCTTTCATCACACCTGAAGAGAAAAAACCCTCCCTAAGCTTGGAGGAGTTAGAAGCAAAACAAGGTACTACTATAAAACACACATCCCATATTAATCCTCAAGCGGTGGTAATACACAGAAACCGATTTCATTTGGACATGCATTTACAAACTGGGAAAAAATCAAGCCATTCGAGAAGTGTAATCATTTTATTTACATCACCATGTTGAAAACATCATGGTTCATCTTTTATCTAACAGCATTTAGACTCCTTTTTCAGTAGCTGCCTCTATTTATCCATATTTCCTTCAGGAGCACCCAAGACGTTCAGTGTCAGGAGCTACTAAAAGCTTCCTTCAGCCAAGGGATGTTAACAATTAAGAGTATTGAATAATTGATCGCGAGCAACGTGCTTGAACTCACTTTTTTTTCTAGTTTTCTATCAGGTAGAGATGAATGCGGTTTCTTTTAAAGCTTGTTTTATAGCAAACCAACTGGCTGAAGGTGTTGTGCCCTGTCAAGTGCTGAAGCTGTGCGCCAGTGTAGAGTTGTTTGACAGGAGGAACTTTACCCCTGAACTATGTGCATTTCGACGGGTAGATAATCTCCCACCTAAAAAGCCCCTGCTAGGGGGGTAGTACTTTTCAAAGGTCCCGGGACTTTCGGGGGGCAGAGCCTGCAATGCTGAACGTGTCTGATTGGTAGATTAACCGCAGTGTTTTTATTCCTCCCTCCGTCCACAATAACATCACACACACCTGTGATTCACTTGATTTCTCTTTCTTTCATTAGTTTTTATTTGTTCTATCTTTTTTGTATGTGTGTGTACTTTTCAAAGAAGAAGCTGTGATTCTCTTGATTCATCAGCTTGTAACAGTAGTCTTCTCTCAGCCCACCGTGAATGCGTCTCTCCCGGTGTTCCGGTTTTAAAAGTGACCCTGTAAACTGGAGACCTTCAGCTGAACGTGTCAGTGTTTGTGGAGTTTACACAGCTGTTGAAACACAGAGGGAGTTCCTGGGAATGCAAACTAGTTTAGTTTTTATTAAGATTTCAAAATATCCTCATCAGATATTTAATGATCGTCTAAAGACGTTTATGAGGGATGCATCCGGCTGAAAGTCTCCAGTTAACAGGGTCGCTGTTTTAACCAAAACACCGGGCGATCTCTGCCACGGCTTTTTGAGTTCAAAAGGATTTTAAAGGCGTGTTGAAACGTCTTTGCTACTCGCGCTTATCTCCTCTCACGTGTTGATTCAGTGAATCCATCTGTGATGAAATATAGCACCATCTAAAACAGCACCAGCTGAGTCTCTTCATGCTAACAGGCTAACTGTTGTGTTGCTCATAATGATACCTGCCTGTCTATCTGCTTCTATGGTATCATCTGTGATGAATGGCATTCGTCTTTGTTTTACTGCCCTCTACTGGTCTGGTGGTGTAGTGCATTTACTTTTTATCTCCTCCATACGTCACTGGCCTGATTTACACAATCTACCCGGGACTTCAGCCCGCGGTCAAAACGCAGACAATAATGGGGGCACAGGAACCTTTTAGTTCGGGGTAAAGTAGTTCTGGGGGCTAAAAAAAACCATAACTCTTAGTTGAAATGCACCTATAGATTCTTCTTTTGGGGGTTGCAAAACACAACACCCACTACTATGGATATAGACACGGACACAACGGTTGAGACTTTTTTATGGAACATTTCCCCATTCAGCTTTCGTCTTTGATGGACATTTCTTTTTTGTATATATTCTTGTTGAAATTTTTGTACTGTACATTTACAATCTTGTTTCCTGCTGTAACTCAATGAATTTTCCCTTTGGGGGATGAATAAAGGATTATCTTATCTTATCTTTGGATATAAAGTCAACAGACTGATGTAAAGTCAATGCAGAGAGATTTCCCAGACTGGCAAAGCTGGAACACTAGTGAGTCTGCAGACCAGTGACATCAGTGCCTTCTCTATATGTGTTGTCTACCGCTGCTTGACTGACTTCACTCCTGATGCTTATTTTATTTTTCAAGTTTGAACAAGTAGGAAGAAAAGTGGACACTAGGAGTCTGACATATTTTACTGTTCAGTTCTTTTGTTGCAGCAAATCCACATGTAATAGTTTTACCCTCGCTCTGTATGACTTTATGTCTGCTGAGATTACTAAAGTGAGCCTTTGCTGCATGTTGATCTTCAGAATTCAACACATTTGTTATTGTTTTTGTCACTGAAAATATCTACGCTTTTCTTTTCCTTTTTTAAAAATGAGTTATTGATAATTGATTGGTTACATTTCCAAAACTCATTCACAGAGAAATCGTACAATTTGCATTCCTACTTCAGCCCCATCTGGGTTTCAAACATGATCAAAAGTCCACTGAAGAGTTGCCAAATACATCTACTACTAAAGTGTCATCTTTACTAAAGCAACCCGAAATGTTAAAGGTGACATGTCACGCTTTTTTCATCAATATATATTGGTCTAAGAGGTCCCCAAACCATGTCTTTAAAGTTTATGCTCAAAAAAACCCTCTTCTTCAGTCCTCCTCAGAACACTCTGTTTTCCCTCTGACCACGCCCCCTCAGGAAGTGGATGTGTATCGGCTGTCCAGCACGTTGATCTAATGTTTACATGTTGGCTGAATATACATGGCTGCTCAGAGATCACGTTACTTCAACCCTCTGAATCTGATCCTGACGGAGAGGCGCCTGCAGCAGGACCTTTCTGAAGGATTGGTCACAGATTCTGTGTTTCTTGTTGTTTTATTTGTCAGTATGTCAACGTGTGTCTTGGTACACAGCTACAAACATGTAGCTATGTGGCTATGCTAACTAGCGCTAGCACTTATCCATGATAAATAAAAATCATCCACTAGATCTTCAAATCTGCAGACGTGGGGAGTAAAACCGACCTTTGTGTTTATTAAGACAGCCTACAACTAGCATGCCTCCCTCCTAAGCTCCTTGTTAGCACACATGTGTGCAGGTAATGAAAAACGGAGGAGGGATTCAGTATTATTTTATACAGTCTATGGGCTGAACAAGCTCCGAGCTCTGACTCTGTGACAGACCGGATATTGTTGTTACGTAACAAAAACACGGAAGTCTGAAACGGCTCGTTTCACACACATTTACAGAAAGGTGGAGAAATCAAAACAGGGGCAGAATGGATTCTTTTCATTCTGGGGGGGTTTGTAGACATGCCAGGGACACATATTTCAGGTAGAGAACCATTAAAAAGTCCATTTTGCATGATATGTCACCTTTAAGCACTGAAGACCATTTCCCAAAAGTCCCTGCATGTAGAAGGAGATACCTCTAGCACTCCCTGGGACTTCATTTCAACTCCGGCCCTTGTGGTGGAAATGCACTGAGTTTCTGCAAAGGTCTCAGTCCCTGTGGAAACATCCTTCTGTGGAAATGCAGCCTCTTTCAGTTTTATAGATTCAGATACGTGTCCTTATTCTTCTCGTGACATTGACAGAATGTTAATAGAGCGTTTGATGATGGTCATGACAAAGCTCTTTTTTGGTCCCCCCTCAGCTTCATGCTGGAGAGTTTCATTCGTTACCTCAGCATCAGCATACAAGTAGAAATGCTTACAAGACACCTCTGGCCCCCCCACTAGTGTGCTGTTATTTTCACAGAGGGGTTAGAATTGGAGGAAAAACAAGAGGGGATGAATAAATCCATTGAGTCTCAATTATAAATTCCCTCAAGAGGGTGTACCCTGCAGTGAGAGAAAAGCCATGTAGTACAGCAAACAGAAGTCATACTTCTCCCCCAAGACGTTATTGAGATAGATTCTCCTATTTTTGTTCCACCTTTGTTCAGTCGTAGTTGTAGTATTACCGAATGGGCTCTCCTCAGTCTTTTTGGAAGCAAAGTAATATATCAAGACTTTGCACAGAGAAAAACCGACACGGTTATATGGTCAGGATGCACACAGCCATGAAAATAACTCTGTCTGCCAGAGGTTTACTCTTTATTTTCTCTGATACAGAGTTGTAGGGCCTTTATTGTATGAATCCAATAACACGGTGATCTTAACCACTTTTTTAAACAAGCTGTTCCTGCGTAAGGGATGGAGAAATATGCACTACTTCTGCCTCGTGCATGTTGGCATTTTTATTTTCAAGGTTGAAGTCAGTGCTTTGAAATATTCATATATTCATATAAATCAGTGGCTATACATTTCAGAAGTCATGCACTTTTTAACAGAAAGCTTGAAACTCTTACACTTGAAGTTGATTCATTGAACCTTGTCATACTTTTACACCCTTCACATACTGATGATGAAGGAGGTGAGCAGAGTCTTGAAAGTTAAAGGTGTGTACAAAAACACTTGGAAAGAAAGTGTAGAAGAAGTTATAGTTCTCCCTTATGGTTGGATAATTTAAGTGTTGTAGGTACATACATGCTCTAAAAGAATTACTAAACATCTTTTTATATATTTGCTAAATGTCTACCCATCCTGTATTTCCCTGGCATGGGACTACCTTGCAGAGACATGTGATATCATGATATCTCAAAGGACAGAGTCAATGTGCAGCAATCTCCCTCAGACTGTTTGCCTGGAAAGATGGGCAGAGAGACAGTTAAGACAATTGTGCCACTTTTCAGCATCAAGGGGCTGACAGGTCCCGTTTAGGGTTCAGTGAAACAGAATCAGAGCGTAATGCTCTTTCTCTGAGCTGACAGACGGCCAGAGAAAGAGGCTGGAAAAGCCTAATAAATAGCTGACTGTATTGGCTTTGCTGTGTGGCAAAGTGGCTGTCAGTCAGCAGGCCTAACTTGATCAGATAACAGGAGAATCTGTGGCAGACAGCAGAACCCTAATCTCTATTGATGGCCTGGAAAAGTGCCACATACACTGAATGGGTTTCCAGAAATAAGTACATGAATCTTTTAGGTCACTATAAACCAGGGGTGTCAAACATACGGCCCGCGGGCCAAAAACGGCCCGCCAGAGGTTCCAATCCGGCCCATGGATGACTTCCAAAAGTGAAAAAATGACAGAGAAGACATTAACTTCAATATTTCAATAAAGGTAACTGCTGTTTCAGTTTTAAATGTAAACTTGTAACAGCAGGAGCGGTGGATCCAGCTTTTTCGATAAAAGGAGCCACATATCGTGCGCGTGCTTACCACACGTGTGTGTACGTCAAAGGTGCGCTCCGTCACTATGGTACTAGCACTGCACCCCTAATACAGCAAGCAAACTGTTCATGCTGGAGCAGGGGGGGTCCATAATAGTCAACTTTATATTATATGATATTATATATAATATTCGGCCCCACTATGAGACTCATCATGGCGAAAATACAATAGCCGTTGTTTTTTTTAAACTTATATTTTTGGGGCTTTTTGCCTTTATTCCATAAGACAGCTGAAGAGAGACAGGAAATATGGGGAGTAGAGAGCAGGGGAAGACATGCAGGAAATGGTCAACCAATCGGGAATCGAAGCGGCGACCCCTGCGACGAGGATTGTAGCCTCTGTATGTGGGGCGCTTAGACCACTAGGCCACCAGCGCCCCAATAGCTGTTTTTCTAAAAAGACTTAATGTGAACATTTTCAGAATGTACTTTTTTGCACTAACAGAAAGGACACATTTAGAGTTGACCTTCTTTATAGGTTAGTATGTCATGATTTTACTGGTCCGGCCCACTTGAGATCTAATTGGGCCGTATGTGGCCCCTGAACTGAATGAGTTTGACACCCCTGCTATAAACGCTTCACAGTAGATGTATTGACGTCACGCCTCCAATGTAGCCAAAGCACAATTACAACTTGCTGATGGAACAGCAAAGTTCCCTCAGGTGGGTACAGTCCACGGCAGAGCAGATTCTTCTGTGGGAGGAGCTGAAATCTGACAACAACCCTGTCAATTATGATGTCATATCCTGTCTGTTTAACATCAAATAACAAGTTCAAACTTATCTTTTCAGGAAAATGAAATCTTGCACATAAATTAGCATGCTAACAGCTGCCTGCTTTGACAGAAGTCATGTTAGGAAAAAGATATCTGCCATGTATTTACATTTTCTAGTTCGACCCATGTCCCACCGTTGTTAAAAGAAGGTGGCTTTATGACCTTATACCACTGACACCAAAAGGAGCGCTACAAATGTTGGCTTCACTTCTGGAGGGCTGTGATGTCGCCCTTCTTTTTATGCTCTCCATGCCGTCAATGGTGTCACAGCTCCCTCTTTTAACTGTAAAACAGCTACCCAGTGATCTCTCTAAGACAACTATGGCCTCCATTGAAATGATGATGAAAACTGGGGACATTTTTTAACATGTTTTTTTAGAAGTCATTAAACCTCTGTCTTTAGACCAGATTTTGCCAGGACATCTGTATCTGTCATGAGAATCATCACACATTCACACACACGTTGACAGGGTTTTTCACGTGAATCTGTTTACTGTGTATCACACTCACCATCAAAATAATCACATGATCTAATAACAATATCACAACCTCCAGTGTTCTAGCTGTTACATTTCTAACTCTCATATCCTGTTCATCAACTACACCAGTCTCTGAGCTGCACAGCCAAAGTACCAGAGAATGCAGGGTTTTTTTTCCTTCTTTTATTGGGAATGAAAAATACTCATCCTTTACCATATCTCTGAACCCTCTTTGTACTATCACACAGCCCTTAAATGCATTGTCGCCATGTGCTTCTTTGAAAAAGGAAACGCTTTAGAACCACATCTTTGCACCTCATTTTAGCACCTGCTGGAGATCTACTATGGAGAACTACTGTCACAATTCAAAGCTTGCTCTTGAAGACGTTTCTCCTCTCCTCCAAAATGCTTCTTCAGTTGTTTTTTTGTTATACAGGAAGGGGGTTGACCAAGTGACAGGGTAGACAAAATAACAAGGAACCAAGGGAACAAAGACCGTGAAGTTCTTACAGTTTGTTGTTGTAGTTAAGTGAAAATCGATTTGGTGATAACAGAGTGTTTTTTTCTGAAAATTAACTGGATGTTTTGGTGCCTGACTTCCTGTCCCACTCGATCTTCTCTGTTGAGATTGATGCATTGTGCTCCGGCATCCGGCAGAAATAGAAGTCTTGGGTATCTGATCACAACGGAGTGAATCCAGTGGAAGTTAACACATTGACTAGAATAGAAACCTATGAGATCTGGTGCTGTGACGGATCAGAGACGGGATGGACACAGATCCGGTGGAATTTGGCGGTGAGAGTCGATAAGGTCTTCAGTTGTCTGTGGGTTGTCTTGTCGGGGTTGCATGATTTCTGGTGTGAGTGTGACCCACTTGTTTGGAGACAGAATTCAAAACTGCATTATACTGTATGTTGGAGAAAAGTGGCGTCTTAGGCCACCACCTCTGTTAAAGCTGGGGTTGGTAGTCTCAGAAAACTAGCATGAATTTGAATGTAGCATTCCCTCATGACTCTGTCTAACCCCCCCCTCCCCTCGGAGCTCCTCCAAGACGACGCCCCCGCTCACATGCACGAGCGCCGCTGACTTGCGACCATATGATGGTGACTGATTCAAAAACATTATCACAGTGAAAGTTAAAAACACAAACATGGCTGCTGTTAGCACTCACAACTGTCATGCTAGCATTATCCAGTTGTCATGGTGACACGATATCAGGAGAAAAGTTATAACATATATATAATACTGTAACAGCTCTACTGTTTGTTAAACGTGCTCAGTGGAGATGTTCTTAATTCCTACAGTGTTGACGGTCAGTGAAGGCATCAGGAGAGGTGTAGAGTGTGTGAGCTGGAGAGAGGAGAGACAAGAGGAGAAGTTCTTCATTCATTCAAACATTGATGTTGTTTTGTTGGTTGGCGTGGTTGGCTCGTCATCCCTACAGCGTCCAAACTAACGCTACAATACATCTACATTTTCTGTAGGACTTACTGAATGTCATTAATTCTTCTGCTTGTCAGAGCCCCGTGGTGAGAGCTTTTTAGACTCTGATCCGGACTACAGTCCTGAGCAAAGCACCTCATCGGGTCAGAGGGGACAGGCCCGAGGTCGAGCGAGTGGGGCAGTCAGTAGAGTCAGGGGAAGCAGAGGCAGGAGACGGGGAGTAAACGCTGGGGAAATGTATGTGCAGGAGGCGGGCAGAACGTCAGGACAGGATTTGATTGGTTTAAAATGTTGGGACCCAAATGACGGTGATTGGTTGGTGTTTTCCCAGGTTTACTCTGGCTGTAGATTAGGGGTGAGCCCGACTGAGGATTTGCTTAGTCGAATCTGATCCATCAGATTTTGCCCATAGTCGACTAATAGTGGAATGTTTGTTGTTTTTCCTTATTGACCCAAAGTCTGCATGATGGTGACCGCATGACAATATTACACATAACCCTTTACAATTAAGAGACTCATAGCTTAAAGTAAAAGGGACAACAGAATATTATCAATGTAAAACTTAGATTTTTTAAATCTATATTGCAAAAACAACGAGGTGATGAAGGAGAGAAAACTCAAATAAGGCCACCATCCATTAAACATGGAACAACGCGCCGTTATAGAGTAAGGAATCAGGAGATATTTAAACAGTGTTCACACAGAGGAGAGCAGCACTGTGGAGGGTAGTTTGTCCAACTTAAGGCTAAACATTTGTATAATGTTCAAAATCAGACCTGAACCAGCTAAAGGGTTTTTAAATCTCTTAACAGAACCTTTTAAAACAGTCTTTCATCTCGTCTTTGTCTGCTTGATTCTTTTCAAATTGTACGTGAGGAAAACCATCGTGTGTACGGGCAGAAGTGCGCTCCTTGCTTTGTTGACTGTAAATCCTGTCTTTGAGAATATCCTCTCTGATGGTGTGGAGGTGGATGGGATGCTGTGGATTGTTTTTGAGGCTTCGGACAGTTTTGGGTATCCCTCCTGGTTCTTTTGGCCCTGTACAGCTGCTCCTCATCTTCATCACTAGTTTTTAGGATCAACTGAAGTTTTATTTCCTGACATTTTGAGCTGCCATGAACGTAGAAAGATTTAAAGACCAGCTGAGGTACGTCTGCTCCACAGGTCCCCGCTAAATGGGAGAGTCCACCTTTAATTACCAGGGGAGATTTAATTACCATTTTAAGGAGATTTAACACTTCAAGAGCTGTTCTCAGAATTACATTAAATAAGTCTATATTTATATCAAAATAGGATATATGAGACACTATTTTTACAGGAAACAGGAAAATAATGTAAAATTAGACATTGAGCACCCCCATGGTTTGAATGGAATGATCCACGTTTCATATGCAAATATTCAACTATGAGATTGGCAGTGGACTAAGGCTCGTTAGAACCAATCGTTGAATATTCGCCTATTTGGGGTCACCCCTACTTGTCAGAGCCCCCGTGGTGAGAGCCTTTTAGACTCTGATCCAGACTACAGTCCTGAGCAAAGCACCTCATCGGGTCAGAGGGGACAGGCCCGAGGTCAAGCAAGAGGGGCAGTAAATAGAGTCAGGGGAAGCAGAGGCAGGAGACGGGGAGTGAACGCCGGGGAAATGTACGCGCAGGAGGCGGGCAGAACGGCAGAATGGGATTTGATTGGTTTAAAATTTTGGGACCCTAATGACGGTGATTGGTTGGTGTTTTCCCAGGTTTACTCCGGCTGTAGATAGAGGCTTTTTTTCCCTCTTTTTTTAAGAGCACATTATGTATTGATTGCCATCAGGACATACAGATCATTTTAACCAGTATGACAAAAAGTGGATTTAATCTGACTACCAACCCCAGCTTTAAGAGAAGGTTTTTAAAGCTTAACATCCATGGATTCCTTCACCCCTCTTTCATACCTACAGTCTTCTTTGTCCAGAATCTGAACATTGCCGTCCTCAAAGGAGTGTCCCTCATCCTTGAGAAACAGTCCATAAGAGCTGGTTCTCCTGTGCTGGGTCATGAGAGGTTGCTTAGTTTCACCAGTGTACAGTTCCCTGCAGTCTTCATTGCACTGCATGGCGTAAACTACCTTCCTCTGTTTGTGCTGCGGTGTTTTGTCTTTGGGATGAACCCGTTTCTGTCTGTGTGTTGGCAGGCTTGAAATGTACCCGAGTGTTATGCTTGTTGAAAATCTACACTAACTCTGTAGACGGTAACATCAAGTTCACCCGGGAAGATGTTAGAGGGAACAGACTCAACATCCAAGTTTACAGGAAACACACCCACCCCGATCATTACCCCCTATTTGACTCACACCAATACACTTTAAACACTAATATGCTCAATGTAAATAATTAGCGCAGTCATTACTGGGCCAACAACCAATGCAGGCTTCTATATGGTCATACATTAGGTTGATAGACAGAAATAAGAAGCTCTGCTGTGACTCACTTCTTTATTTAATGGCAATAAGTTCTGAAACTGGCAAAGTTTGCCAAACCAGCCTGTCATTTGCTGCATATTGCAGTTTCATCATTACTGTTCCAGCTCTACATTCCCTTTAGGAGCCTCTGTTTTAATTGATATGCATTATTTAATGACTTACTCTATAAACTTACATGTCAAGAGAGAAGAAAGATTGTCCTTGGTGATGCATTGTTCCAAATTAATCTAAATAATATACTCAAACTCATCCTGGCGAGGACTGTGTAGCTACTGTGTCACTGCCTGGAGTAGAGATGGATTCTTCTCCGCTCAACTATTGTTCACACTCTACTCAAATATGATTTGCCTCGGCAGCCAGCCTATTTTTAATCCGGAAGAGATAACAGCAGCCCCAGCGGTTGCATAACTTAAACTTGTTTTCCACAAGCATTTGCTTTGTACTCCACTGTCTTGTCTTGTTTTCTCCGTCTCACTCATCCTGTTGCTCTCTGAGCCCAATCTCATTCTTATGCTGTCTTTACCTTTCTATCCTCTACCCGTCTGTGTCACTTTATCTCCTCTCCTCATCTCTCAAGCCTGTACATTTCTCCCACCCCCAATTTCACTCACACGTCTCACTCCTCCACCCACATCTTCCCTCCTACACTGCGTTTTTCTGTACCAACCTTGAATTGCATAAAATTACCTATCACTTGGGAGTTAGTCAGGCCTTATCATCGAGAGCAGAAACTTTGTCAATCAGCAGCGGTTGAAGATAGAGAAACTGCCAGACATCTTCTTAGTTAGACGTGAAAGTAAGAGCAGAAAATTACTTTTTAATTTCTTTAGTTCTTCTTCACCTTTAAATTCTCATCCTGCCTGTCTCTTTCTTTGTTTTATGTTTTGCTCTAAATGTGTCCAACCACGACTGTCCTCCCTCTCTTTGAATTATCTCCATTCCAAATACCATTCACTGGCTGTCAGGAAAGACCATGTCAAATGAAAAGCAAGCTAAAACTCTCTTCCAACCTTTGCGCTGTCTTTTCAGTCATTATCTCCTCCCTCACATTGTTTTAGTAGCGCTTTATGTAATGATGGTCGAATCAAACAGGTACAATGTGTGCAATTTTTATACAACCCACTTTTCTAATTCCACCTTCTCATCTGTCTGCCCTCAGCCAAGCAGAAACTGGAGGATCGCCTTGCAGCTGCTGCCAGGGAGAAGCTGGCCCAGGCGTCTAAGGAGTCCAAGGAGAAACAGCTACAGGCGGAGAGGAAGAGGAAAGCAGCACTCTTCCTCCAGACTCTCCGAACCCCCTTACCGGGAGAGACCGACGCCAAGAGAGCTGAGCTAGATTCATCCGCACAGCTAGAGGTACAGTATGTGCGTGGTTGACAAAAGCTGGTCATTAATATGCCATGTGTTTATGCATGTTCACATGTTGGAACAAGCACTACGTTTCATACTGTATCATGTAAAGAGCTGCAGAAGTAGAGCTGAAATCAGAACATACACTACCGTTCAAAAGTTTGGGGTCACTTAGAAATGTCCTTATTTTTGAAAGAAAAGCACTGTTTTTTTCAATGAAGATAACATTAAATTAATCAGAAATACACTCTATACATTGTTAATGCGGTAAATGACTATTCTAGCTGCAAACGTCTGGTTTTTAATGGAATATCTACATAGGTGTATAGAGGCCCATTTACAGCAACCATCACTCCAGTGTTCTAATGGTACATTGTGTTTGCTAATCGCGTTAGAAACCTAATGGATGATTAGAAACATCTTGAAAACCCTTGTGTAGTTACGTTAGCACAGCTGAAAACGGTTTTGCTGGTTAGAGAAGCTGTAAAACTGGCCTTTCTTTGAGCTAGTTGAGTATCTGGAGCATCACATTTGTGGGTTCCATTATACTCTCAGAATGGCCAGAAAAAGAGAACTTTCATATGAAACTCCACAGTCTATTCTTGTTCTTAGAAATGAAGGATATTCCATGCGAGAAATTTCCAAGAAACTGAACATTTCCTACAACGATGTGTACTACTCCCTTCAGAGAACAGCACAAACAGGCTCTAACCAGAGCAGAAAGAGAAGTGAGAGGCCCCGGTGCACAACTGAACAAGAAGACAAGTACAGTAGAGTCTCTAGTTTGAGAAATAGACGCCTCACAGGTCCTGAACTGGCAGCTTCATTAAATGGTACCCGCAAAACGCCAGTGTCAACGTCTACAGTGAAGAGGTGACTCCGGGATGCTGGCCTTCTAGGCAGAGTGGCAAAGAAAAAGCCATATCTGAGACTGACCAATAAAAGGAAAAGATTAATATGGGTAAAAGAACACAGACATTGGACAGAGGAAGATTGGAAAAAAGTGTTATGGACAGACGAATCAAAGTTTCAGGTGTTTGGATCACACAGAAGAAGATTAGTGAGACGCAGAACAAGTGAAAAGATGCTGGAAGAGTGTCTGACGCCATCTGTTAAGCATGGTGGAGGTCATGTGATGGTCTGGGGCTGCTTTGGTGCAGGTAAAGTGGGAGATTTGTACAAGATAAAAGGGATTTTGAATAATGAAGGCTATCACTCAATTTTGCAACGCCATGCCATAAGCACTGTCCAACCTGTGGTCAGCACTTGATTGGAGCCAATTTCCTCCTACAACAGGACAATGACCCAAAGCACACTTCCAGATTATGCAAGAACTATTTAGGGAAGAAGCAGGCAGCTGGTATTCTGTCTGTAATGGAGTGGACAGCACAGTCACCAGATCTCAACCCCATTGAGCTGTTGTGGGAGCATCTTGACCGTATGGTACGCAAGAAGTGCCCATCAAGCCAATCCAACTTGTGGGAGGTGCTTCAGGAAGCGTGGGGTGAAATTTCTTCAGACTCCCTCAACAAATAAACAGCTAGAATGCCAAAGGTCTGCAATGCTGTAATTTCTGCAAAGGGAGCATTCTTTGATGAAAGCAAAGTTTGAAGGACAAAATTATTATTTCAACTAAAAATCATTATTTCTAACATTCTCAATGTCTTGACTATATTTTCTATTCATTTTGTAACTCATTTGATAAATAAAAGTGTGAGTTTTCATGGAAAACAAGAAATTGTCTGGGTGACCCCAAACTTTTGAACAGTAGTGTATGCATGAAGACAAATCACCAAATCGTTGTAGGTATCTTTCCCCTAACTGAGGCAAACATTTAACTTTACAATAATAAGGTAAAGAGTGCTCAGGGCGGTGTGGTCTTCATCAGAACAGCTTCTTGTGCTACTTTTAAGCAGACTGAACTATTCTAAGAAGTTCAGAGACTCTTGTGTTTGTGTTTAGTACACTTTCTTTTGCTTTTACTTGTAATGCACACTGCACCACAGGAGCCATATCATTCAACAGAGGTGTCAGTCGTGGAGTTCAACCCCTTTGATTGCTTAAAATATCCAATCAAAACTGAATGAACACTGTGACAAGCTAGCACAAAAAGAACCTGCTACAATAACAGAAGTAATGTTTGAGAAAAATTGATTCCATATGTAATTTTGCTCTATATTTGTCAACATGGAGATGGCTAGCGTAGTGACTTGTTTTACAGTTCATCAAAAGAGGTGTTTTGGTTTCACTTTTGAGGCACTCTCAACGTCATCCTTCTTTTTATACACTCCATGCTTTAAAGGGGACATATCACGCTTTTTTCATCAATATATATTGGTCTAAGAGGTCCCCAAAACATGTCTTTAAAGTTTATGCTCAAAAAAACACTTTGAAATCAGATTTTGGCATGCCTGAAAAACCCTCTTCTTCAGTCCTCCTCAGAACACTCTGTTTTCTCTCTGACCACGCCCCCTCAGGAAGTGGATGTGCCTCGGCTCTCCAGCACGTTGATCTAATGTTTACATGTTGGCTGAATATACACGGCTGCTCAGAGATCACGTTACTTCAACCCTCTGAATCTGATCCAGAATCTGATCCTGACGGAGAGGCGCCTGCAGCAGGACCTTTCTGAAGGATTGGTCATAGATTTAGTGTTTCTTGTTGTTTTATTTATCAGTATGTCGACGTGTGTCTTGGTACACAGCTACGAACATGTAGCTATGTAGCTATGCTAACTAGCGCTAGCACTTATCCATGATAAATAAAAATCATCCACTAGATCTTCAAATCTGCAGACGTGGGGAGTAAAACCGACCTCTACCAGAAAGGCAGCAGGACCTTTCTGAACGATTGGTCACAGATTTAGTGTTTCTTGTTGTTTTATTTGTCAGTATGTAGACGTGTGTCTTGGTACACAGCTACAGCTACAGCTATGAACATATAGCTATGTGGCTATGCTAATTAGCGCTAGCACTAATCCATGACAGATAAAAATCATCCACTAGATCTGCAGACGTGGGGAGTAAAACCGACCTTTGTGTTTATTAAGACAGCCTACAACTAGCATGCCTCCCTCCTTAGCTCCTTGTTAGCACACATGTGTGCAGGTAATGAAAAACGGAGGAGGGGTTGAGTTGTATTTTATACAGTCTATGGGCTGAACAAGCTCCGAGCTCTGACTCCGTGACAGACCGGATATTGTTGTTACGTAACAAAAACACTGAAGTCTGAAACGGCTCGTTTCACACACATTTACAGAAAGGTGGAGAAATCAGAACAGGGGCAGAATGGATTCTTTTCATTCTCGGGGGGTTTGTAGACATGCCAGGGAAACATATTTCAGGTAGAGAACCATTAAAAAGTCCATTTTGCATGATATGTCACCTTTTAAAGCATGAATCCCCTGAGCTGCAGTGATAAATCACAGCCCAGGGAGGGTGTGAGTCCACACTGTAGTTAGCTGTGCAATAATCCATGTAAGCACATTTTGATAGCATACGCACACACAATTTTTTCCTGGCTCAGAATGGACCTTTAGGGTTTGACGCTGAGCTCAACAATAAGCATGCTTAAAGAACTTGTATTCTTTTTTTTTTTTAAGCTGTTGGTGAAATAGAAAAGAATTCAAACAAACCCTTCATTTGAACACAAATGTCCATCAGATTGAATGTGTCAGTAGATTTTTAAGAGACCTTTTGTGTATGTTTTAAAGTGCAGAGTGTAAGTCTATTTTAAAAGTTACATTATTAGCTACACAATGCATAACCTGAGCCCAAAGTAAGGTGCTCTCTTGATTATTTAAGGGTGTGCTGTGGGTGTAATATCAAGTCAGCCTATCACAGTTTCATTCCTCATTCCCCTTAAATACGAGGAGCGCCTGCAGGCAGGCTCACAGCTGTTTACATGGCAGATTTCTGTCATGATTCAAGTTCAGGCCAGCCCATATTAATTTTCTCCTTCCACTCTGCCCATGTGGACACGGCACGTGAAGGCCACAACGTGACATAAGTTCTAAATAACTTGTAAAGTCCAGAATAACATGGAAATGAGGCTTTTTGATTATATGTAGTTGCATAATATCTGACTAATACAGTACACCTTCCAATGCAGCAGTGTTAGTGGTTAAATAAGCACATATTTAGTGAGTACAGATGAAATATGGAGCTGTCTCAATGTTATTCTTAAAGTCCACACCCCCAGCCGAACCTGTCCACCCTGAGGTTAGTGGTTTATTTCATTGACTTTGTCTCTTTTTGGACTTCAATTGTTCTATTTGTCTTTTAAAAGTTGACCTGCTGTCAGCTCTTTGATCATAGCAGAGATTCGGTAAATGGAAAATCACTACTATAGTTGGCTCAGTAACCCAATGCCTGAATGGCCTTGATTTTAATGTCTGAGTGGGATTTTTAACACATTTGCATCAGATGGCATTTTTCTCCTGCTTCTTCATTGATTTTGTGCAAATGAATTCACAGACACCTACAGTCTGTTGAGCTTATGTGTGTGGCTAAACTATCCAGTGGTTTGCATTTAACTCTGCAGTTAAAGATGAAGAGACCATGTGTGGTTGCTGAGTTAACATCTTTGTGTACATCTGTTAAATAAACATGAATGCTTGGGAGTTATTTGCATGTAAGCGTCTTCTCCATAGAGCAAAGGATTGCAACGATTAGAGATTTGAATGGCACGATTACAGCTCTGAGTAATAATCACAGATTCACTGTTATTATGCATTTTTCATATTTCAAATAAAGGGATTTCAGTATTTAATATAAAAGATGAACTTTACTGATCCCCCAGGGGGAAATGTACTAATGTGAGTCATAAACTGAAGTGCTACAGTCATCCATGCCTATAATTTAATCATCTATTTTGAATAATTCCCCTAATCATACACCCTGTCTATTCATGTTTTTGGTTTGTTTGAAGTTTAGTGAAAACAGAAAGAAACTAAGATCATCTCTAACAGTGTTTCATTGATAACAGAATGAATTACAGACGGGAGGAAGCATTGTTAAATGCTCACTCAGGGTTCCCACACGTCCTGGAAAACCTGGAAAACCTGGAAAACAGTTGACCAGTTTTCCAGTACTGGAAAACACCTGGAAAATGGGAGAAAAAGTCAAATGTCCTGGAAAATCACAGATAGTCCTGGAAAATGATTCCAACATGGCTGCGTGTGACCTGACCTGATTAACAAAACACATCCCCATTCATTGAAAGTTGAGTGCACACTGTGCTGGAAAAGACAGCAACACTGCACAACTTTTTTCACATCTTTTCTCCTTCACTTCATAATCATGCATTCACAGAAAACGGGGGTATATTGTTTATGTTTTATGGTACATGAACCTTGTAGAGTGCTCTTTTGATTCAAAGAGTCTTATATTTAAGTTATAGTGTGACCAGTGGAGTCGGGCAGAGAGCTTGGGGGTCTGTGCCTCACAACTTTCTCTGCAGGCTGAGAGCTCAATTACCGTACTCTAGCTCAGTTGTTCTCAAAGTGGGGTCCTGGGACCCCTGGGGGTCCACGAACCATAGCGTGGGGGTCCGTGAAATAATTTGAATACATTTGTAATAAATTATAAAATTGTGCTGTGTCATTACAAAACAGCATACACCATTGTTATGATACCATTTGGTGGCTCGAAGGCATATGTGAGTCTTGTTACTGTTAATTTTCTGAAAGTGTTTAAGATCAATTACTTGAAAAGTATAAATGTTGTCATGTTGAGTCCAGAAGGAATGAAATGACCCTCTGTTTTAAAGGATCCAAGTGGTATTTACTTGATTCAAATTGAAGTGTTATCTGTTTATCACTATGGTACAGGTCTGAAGTATTTACATTGATACGTTTTACAATACAAATAGTTCCAAGGGAAACTAAGAGTGCAAATGGTAGTAAGCATGTGCTTTAGTGATGGGAAGTTCGGCTCTTTTCAGAGAGCCGGCTCTTTTGACTCGGCTCCCAAAGAAGAGCCGGCTCTTAATGTAGGATCTTTTGTAGCCGTATGTTTTACCTTAACTTTGCAAAAACTAATGGTTTGTGTTGAAAACCCTTTACGTACGGTGTTTTTGTGAGAAGCCTTATAATGCCCAATTTTGTGAATTTATTCTTTTACAAAACTATTCTCACCCTGATCCTAGGGTTAGGATTAGGGTTAGGGTTGTGATTAGGGTTATGATTAGGGATAGGGTTAGGATTAGGGTTGTGATTAGGATTAGGGTTGTGATTAGGATTAGGGTTGTGATTAGGGTTAGGGTTGTGATTAGGGTTAGGGTTATGATTAGGGTTAAGGTTATGATTAGGGTTAGGGTTATGATTAGGGTTAGGGTTGTGGTTAGGGTTATGATTAGGGATGGGGTTAGGATTAGGGTTAGTGTTGTGATTAAGGTTAAGGTTGTGATTAGGGTTAGGGTTGTGATTAGGGTTAGGGTTGTGATTAGGGTTAGGGTTGTGATTAGGGTTAAGGTTGTGATTAGGGTTAGGGTTATGATTAGGGTTAGGGTTGTGATTAGGGTTAGGGTTGTGATAAGGGTTAGGATTATGATTAGGGTTAGGGTTATGATTAGGGTTAGGGTTGTGATTAGGGTTAGGGTTATGATTAGGGTTAGGGTTGTGATTAGGGTTAAGGTTGTGATTAGGGTTAGGGTTGTGATTAGGGTTAGGGTTAGGGTTGTGATTAGGGTTAGGGTTGTGATTAGGGTTAGGGTATGATTAGGGTTGTGATTAGGGTTAGGGTTATGATTAGGGTTAGGGTTATGATTAGGGTTAGGGTTATGATTAGGGTTAGGGTTATGATTAGGGTTAGGGTTGTGGTTAGGGTTATGATTAGGGATAGGGTTAGGATTAGGGTTAGGGTTGTGATAAGGGTTAGGGTTGTGATTAGGGTTAGGGTTGTGATTAGGGTTAGGGTTGTGATAAGGGTTAGGGTTGTGATTAGGGTTAGGGTTGTGATTAGGGTTTTGATTAGGGTTATGGTTAAGGTTAGTGTTAGGGTTGTGATTAGGGTTAGGATTAGGGTTGTGATTAGGATTAGGGTTGTGATTAGGGTTTGGGTTTAGGGTCAGGGTTGTGATTAGGGTTAGGGTTAGGGTTGTGATTAGGATTAGGGTTGTGATTAGGGTTTGGGTTTAGGGTCAGGGTTGTGATTAGGGTTAGGGTTAGGGTTGTGATTAGGATTAGGGTTGTGATTAGGGTTAGGATTAGGGTTGTGATTAGGATTAGGGTTGTGATTAGGGTTAGGGTTAGTTAGGATTAGGGTAAGGTTAAGAACCAGAAATAATTTAAGCATACAGAACCAAACTCTTGCAAACAGAAACAGAATCAAACTCAACCAGAACCAGAACCAAACCAGAACCGAAGTAGAACCAAACCAGACCCGAACCAGAATCGAAACAGAACCCTAGCAGAACTGAACCAGAACAGAACCAGAACCGAATCGAACCAGAACCGAACCAGAACCGAACCAGACCCGAACCAGAACCATCCCAGAACTGAACCAAAACCGTACCGGAACCAGAACCGAACCAGAACCGAACCAGACCCGAACCAGAACTGATCCAGAACCGCACCGAACCAGAACCAAACCAGAATCGAACCAGAACCGAACCAGAACCGAACCAGAGCCGAACCAGACCCGAACCAGAACTGATCCAGAACCGAACCGGAACCGAACCCAATCAGAAACAAACAAGAACCGAACCAGAACCGAACCAGAACCAAACCAGAACCATACCGGAATGTACCAGAACCGAACCAGAATCGAACCAGAACAGAACAGAACCATACCAGAACCGAACCAGAACTGAACTAGAACCAAACCAGAACTGAACCAGAACCAAACTCAAGCAAACTGAACCAAAACCAGAACCAAACTCAAGCACAAAGAACCAGAACCAAACTGGAGCAAACATTATTAATGTCCTCAGGTTGGCATTGAGAAAAATCCGATGCCTCAGTTTGGATGGGCTGATCCGATTTCTCCTCTCAGTGAGTATTTGCCCGGTCTTCAAGAAGACTCTTTTTGAATGAACAGACAAAGCCACGATACACAGCCTCCCCTCCATCACCTGTATCCTATATCCTCACATGTGATTGGCCGCATGGCCACCATGCTGACTAATCAAAACAAAGTTCTGCTGTGAGCAGAGCTGGGGCTGAGCACTGTGAGAGCTAAGCAGGGAAAGGAAAAAACTGGGAGCCAGCTCTCTCTCGATGTGAGCCGGCTCTTCTGATTCACTATAAAGCATCGACTCTCAGAGCCGCAGCTTTTGATCATGACACATCACTAATGTGCTTAATCTGTGTTACAATTATGAGGGGGCCATGGACATTTTTCTCACCTGTAAGGGGTCCCTGGCTCCAAAAAGTTTCAGAACCCCTGCTCTAGCTAGTAGGAGTGCAAACTCCCGATAGTGAAAACAAACGGAACAAAAAGAGCGACACAGCTGCACAGAAACTCCACGTTGTAGACATCGCTGATCCTCAAATGCTCCTCGTGCAAACTTAACTTGCTTCTTTGTTGAATACAAAACCTCACTGATTGGTCCCTTTGTCATAGTTAAGCTACTGTAGCACAGCTTCCCTTTTCTCTTGATATGCACAGCATGCTATGCTCTGCTGGTATACCACAGGTGTAACTTTATTGTTGCTCCGTGCAGGTTGTACCAAACATGTACTGGTCTGTATTTGGGACAAGCAACAAAAACACTCACTGAAGTGGAGCCTTCCTGACTAAATAGGCGTGACATTTTAAAGCAGGGTTAATAGTGAAACTGGTTAATCATTACATCCCTAATCCCGTGTTATTATTAAATTTAATCTGTGCTTAACCTGACAGCAGCTTGCAATAAACTTCTGTGCCTTAAATAAGAAGCATTACCCCTGGATTTTGAAGGATGTTCCACTTCCATTCAGCCTCATTATAGATGAGGCCCAGCATCTTTCCCCTTACTCAGAATGGAGAAGATGGAATCTTTCTGAAGATCTTAAAATTGTTGACAATGTTGCTGTAGGTTAGTGTTTTGTATTACTTAAACAGCAGACATCTGTTTTTGTCATGTCTGTAATTTCTTAAAACCTTTATGCTCCAACATATTGACAACAGTATGGATGGTACACTTTCTTCTTAGCTGAGCACTCTGGGAAATTAATTGAAGATATTATTTCGAGGGCACAAGGTAGAGGAATCTATTTTTGGCAACCTTAGGAGAGCAGTTTTTGACTGTTGTTGATGAGGATTTTTTAGTAGAATGTATCCCAGTATTTTAACGTGTGCCAACAAGTTCTTTTTGGCAATATTGTGTGTTTGAGCATTATCTGAAATGATTTCAAAGAAATCTCTGGGTAATGCGATCGTTACATAAAAAGGTCAAATCTGAACGATCTCAGAGCATTTGTTTTGCACGTATATGAAGCTGGGATATTAGAAGGATGTTCTATAATCAATTCTTAAGACCACTCAAGTGTGGCTGCAGAATTGATTGGAAATTTGAATAAAACTGGGAAAAAAAAAAGGAAAAGAAAAGGAAATTCAAATTTGTACCAAAGAAAACCGCCCCTCACTTATTCACCCTGTCCTCTGTAGTGTTGCCTCCCAGAGATAAAGCACGCTCTCAAATGTCTCCCTTGTGAAGTTTAAAAGGAACACCGCACCAAATGCAAATTTTAAAACCTTTTTTTGTCGGCCATACTAACCACGTACACAAAAGGCGAGAAGACTTTATAGTGTAAATAAGACTCGGTGGTGGCCATTTGATGTGTAGATTGCCTGTCGGTGTGATGGATGTTGCATGTCAGCTCCTCATGTGATGTGTGATGTGCTGGCCTATCTCCTGTTGGGCCAGGTGGTTGTGGGTAGGCTCCTGTCACCATTGTGCCAGCTCTGTCGCTCTTCTCCAGATGTTGTGGGAATTCTGCCGAAGCCTGAACCACCACCCTTCAGTTTGTTGGCTTCTGAAGGGCAGCAGAAATGGAGAACTGTGTGAGTTGTTGCTCAACCTACAAAGTAAAATGTGTCTTTAAGACTTTACAGAGAAAAGCTATTGGAACTGAGCAGTTAAATAAGGGAGTTTCCATCCACACAGGGCCCAGTTTCTTCGTACCCCCCTCCCCAGTCCCCCACTGGCCTGCACATGCAAAATCTGAGGACTGAGCATGGTTTGATCCTCAACATGTCTTCATGCGACACACGCATGACTTTATGTCATCATGTAACCAACATGACCATGAAGTTAGCTATAGATTTTCCAAAAGACTTCAGAGTTCCTTGTTTTATCCTGCTGACTCTGAATATTTGTCTCTCCAAGTTTTGAGTAAACACTTCACCTCTGCCTGGTCTGTCTCCGATCAGCGGCGGTCTGGCTCCGTGCTCTCTTGTCCGTCAACACCCACCGGTTGCATTTTCGGAACACAGCATGGAAAAGTCTGCCGGACAGCTAGCCGGTAATTACTAAATCAACGATTATCCGACTCCTCTCTTTATCCTTATTGTCTTTATTGGCCTCTGAAAACCTCTGACCTGTTGACTCCAAGCCATAACCCCAGGCCATCGCTCCAGGCCTGGCCCCGCCAGTTGCGTTTTCAGAACACAGCACGGAGCAGGACCGCTGGACAGCTGGAGTCACCAAACCTCTGACCTGATGACTCCAGGCTTGGCTCCACTCATCATGACGTTTGTTGTAGTTAAGTGAAAAACAATCTGGGGAAAATGAACTGGATGTTTGAATTTTGTATTCCTGACTTCTTTCCCTGCTCAATCTGCTCTGTGCAGATTGATGCTCTGTCATCTGAAATAGAAGTCTCGCATATCTGATCCAGAGAGCTCAGGCGTGCCAGATCAGAGACTCAGCCGGAACCATAGACTGTATAAATAATGGACGTAGTGTCCGTGACGTCACCCATCTGTTCCTGAGAGCTGTTCTGAAGCAAATCGTCGGCGGGAGCCATATTGGAAATGCTGAACTCATCCAAAAGAGTGTGACATAAAGAGGCGGGGTTTGAGCCTCCTAGCCAACGGCTATGTGTTCAAGTCAGTCATGTCCTTATTTGGGCAAAAACTCTAAATCTTAATATCTTCTGAACCGTTGCGGTAGAAAAAAGCTACGTAGACCGATGCCATTTTTTGAACCAGGCTATAAACATGTTTATTAAAGGTGACATATCACGCTTTTTTCATCAATATATATTGGTCTAAGAGGTCCCCAAAACATGTCTTTAAAGTTTATGCTCAAAAAAACACTTTGAAATCAGATTTTGGCATGCCTGAAAAACCCTCTTCTTCAGTCCTCCTCAGAACAGTCTGTTTTCTCTCTGACCACGCCCCCTCAGGAAGTGGATGTGGCCTCGGCTCTCCGGCACGTTGATCTAATGTTTACATGTTGGCTGAATATACACGGCTGCTCAGCGATCACGTTACTTCAACCCTCTGAATCTGATCCAGAATCTGATCCTGACAGAGAGGCGCCTGCAGCAGGACCTTTCTGAAGGATTGGTCACAGATTTAGTGTTTCTTGTTGTTTTGTTTGTCAGTATGTAGACGTGTGTCTTGGTACACAGCTGCGAACATGTAGCTATGTGGCTATGCTAACTAGCGCTAGCACTTATCCATGATAAATAAAAATGATCCACTAGATCTTCAAATCTGCAGACATGGGGAGTAAAACCGACCTCTACCAGAAAGGCAGCAGGACCTTTCTGAAGGATTGGTCACAGATTTAGTGTTTCTTGTTGTTTTATTCGTCAGTATGTAGACGTGTGTCTTGGTACACAGCTACAGCTACAACATGTAGCTATGTGGCTATGCTAACTAGCGCTATCACTTTTCGATGATAAATAAAAATCATCCACTAGATCTTCAAATCTGCAGACGTGGGGAGTAAAACCGACCTTTGTGTTTATTAAGACAGCCTACAACTAGCATGCCTCCCTCCTAAGCTCCTTGCTAGCACACATGTGTGCAGGTAATGAAAAACAGAGGAGGGGTTGAGTTGTATTTTATACAGTCTATGGGCTGAACAAGCTCAGAGCTCTGACTCCGTGACAGACCGGATATTTTTGTGATGTAACAAAACCGCATGGGCTTCACATTTTGAGACCGGAGGTTGCCGCTTAGTCGGAACACAACAGAGAGGATCCAGTGGGAGTTAACACATTGACTAGATTAGAAAACTATCATATGCCATGACGGATTGGAGACGGACCAGACACGGATCCAGTGGAATTTGGCCGTGAGCATGGTGCAGTGAACCCACATTAGTCTAACAAACTGGACTTCAGCGTGAAATGGGATTGGGCACAGTATGGATTTCTATAGTCTAAGTGTGCCCTTAGAGTGAATGCTAATATGGGATAAATGGCTAATATGGAAAGCCACAACAGAAGTTGGGATCTAAGAAACTAATAGAGTTTCCCTGATTTCAGGCTTGCAGCAGCTCAGAGCTTGTAGAGATCGATGTGATTTGTCTGATCTTCTCTCTTTGATTTGAGGCGCTTACTTCACACAAGCAGAAAAGTGAAACATTGTGCAATGATTTCTTGTTGAAGAGAAGAACTTTGAGGAACAAATGTTGCCAGAATTTGAAGCCTTAAAGTCTCTGAGGAAAAACTACTGATATTGGAGAATATTCTGGCAGCAACATTGTGTAGATGGGTGCTGTGTTTTTGAGGACTGGATAAAAGAGTTGCAGATAGTACAGTATACTGGGGTTTACAAAGGTTTGGAACTAGATATGAATGCTGATGCTATTTCATCTATGTAAAGTTGGCTGACTTGGACTTGTTGATATAAGCTCACTGTGCTTTCATGCTCATCATGTTGTTTATGTGACAGCTCCACAGCAGCCATGGTGAGCTTTGATGAGTAAACAGCCCCCGCCAAGTAAGCCTTACAGGCCTCTTTGCTTTTGTTAGAAACTCTTCAGTGCTGTGTTTCTCTTGCTTTTCTTATTAATTTTTTTAGACAGCAGTTAGAGAGTTAGAGCCTTCTCCCAAACTCAGGTTGTGATAGTAGCTCTAGACCCCACCAATGGCAACTTGCAAAAACAACAAGCTTTCTGACCTGAGCAGTAAGGTTTTAAAGCTAGGGTTGGTAGTCTCGGAAAACCAGCATGAATTTGAATGTAGCTTTTCCTCATGACTCCGTCTAACCCCTCCCCTCCTCCCTCAGAGCTCCTCCAAAACGACGCCCCCCCCCCCCCCGCTCACATGCACGAGCGCCGCTGATTCTCGATCATATGATGGTGACTGATTCAAAACCGGTCCTCACCAAAACATTCTCATAGTGAAAGTTAAAAACACAAACAAACATGGCTGCTGTTAGTACTCACAACTATCATGCTAGCATTATCCAGTTGTACTGGTGACACGATATCAGGAGAAAAGTTATAACACATATATAATACTGTAACAGCTCTACTGTTTGTTAAACCTGTTCAGTGAAGATGCTCTTAATTCCTACAGTGTTGACGGTCAGTGAAGGCATCAGGAGAGGTGTAGAGTGTGCGAGTGGGAGAGAGGAGAGACAAGAGGAGAAGTTTTTCATTCATTCAAACATTGATTGTTCTTTTGTTGGTTGGCGTGATCACTGCCGACAGTGACCGGTTATTAAAGCTCAACGTGTTCACGAATCGGCTCGTCATCACTACAGCGTCCGGACGGACGCTACAATACATATATATTTTCTGTAGGACTTACTGAACGTCATTAATTATTCTGCTTGTTGGTGAAAGCTTTTTAGACTCTGATCCGGACTACAGTCCTGAGCAAAGCACCTCATCAGGTCAGAGGGGACAGGCCCGAGGACGAGTGAGAGGGGCAGTAAATAGAGTCAGGGGAAGCAGAGGCAGGAGACGGGGACTCGGAGGAGTGCACGCCGGGGAAATGTACGCGCAGGAGGAGGGCAGAACAGCTGGAGGGGATTTGATTGGTTTAAAATTTGGGGAGCCAAAAAACGGTGATTGGTTGGTGTTTTCCCAGGTTTACTCCGGCTGTAGATAGCAGCTTTTGTTCACTCTTTTTTAAGAACACATCATGTAATGATTACCATCAGGACATACAGATCGTTTTAACCAGTATAACAAAAAGTGTATCTAAATCTGACTACCAACCCCAGCTTTAAAGGAAAGAGAATGCATGAAAAGACATTTTTTTTTGGTTTTCTGCACCAACCTTCATCCTCCATGTGAGTTTAAGCATGTTACAGCATGGTTAAAAATCTTTTCAAACACGGACCTTGCAGCCACCTTCAGTCTGATAATGATCATTTTATGTCAGTCTTACACCTTTGATCCCAGTAGACCTTGTTCTATTCACTCAGTCGAGCTAGTAAGCCTTCAACACTGAATTAAAAGTGTCACCACTTTCAAAATGTCCGTTTTTGGTCGACAGAATCACCATTCCAACAGTGGACTGAATTTTACAGAATTCCGACAGGATTTCAGAGCAACTGGTATTTTGGTTCTAAGGCTGACCTCCAAATGTGTCATTGGTTGTACCAGTTCACACAGCTGCTGGCACACAGGAAGAGAACTTGTGAATCTATTGGTTTTCTTCAACACCTGATATGTCTAGGGTTGGAAACTTTCCATGGGAATTAACAGGAATTTATGTGAATTAACAGGAATAAACCAGGAATTTACTAAATAATAGAATATCTCTGCTATTCCTCAATCACATGCACACAGCACACTGCTTACTGCAGGGCTGCTCTTCTCCTTCCTCTCTTAACTTCTTATTGTTACTACTCTAACTGTCCCAAGCTCCTGTATCTTTCCAAAGCAGGTGTGCAAGGGTAAACTTTTTTTACAGCCTGGTGTTGGGATAAGCTTCCATGTGTCAGCCCTAATTTTGAACCAAACCTAACTTCCATCATTTCATTATCTCTACCTCAGCCCAAACACCAGATAGGGAGCAAATAGAAAAGTAAAATAAATATTCTTCCTGTCTATCCTTGCCTGCCTGTTTTTTTTAACTACCTTTTGACTGTCCTCTTGTTCTCTTCTCTGCATTTATTTCCAGCCTGGTCCTCTTTGTCTCATTTCCCTCCCTCTTTCATCACCATGTGTCTCTCCTTTTTTTGTCTTCTCTCTTTGTATGTTACAAATGTCAGCAGATAGGTTAGAGGTGAAGTGATTGAAATGATGGGATTGAAGTCCCGGCATGCAGTTATTTCCTTTCTGTCATCCATGCTCATAACTTATCCATTGAGCAGTCATACCAGTTATGCTAATGCTAACATATAAAATGTGCCTGTCTTTATCCAAATGCTTTTTATTGGCAGAAAAGCATACATATGTAGCACAAGTGACCTTAGAAGTGATCTAAGGCCTTACCCTGGAAGATAAAACCTGACCTTGGATGATTCAGTGTCATGCTTAATCCACTTTCCAGGTCTAGACCAATCCAAAACGAGCAGACAGACCCACATGGGGTTAATTAGAGGAACCATACAGCTGATACTTGTATCTCTGTGTATAGCCAGAGGGCTGCGCATAAATTATGTAACAACACAGTTTCAATCAGCTGAGTACGAATATTTTAGAGGTGTTCTGTTATAATCTAATGACTCCTTTTTAGTGCGCATATGATTAGTCATACAACCTTTATACAGCTACAGCTATACTGCTGAATATCAAGGTGAACAAAGACAGAGATTACATATTGTTTTTCATTAAATGTGAGCATAAATTACAATTAACATCACAGTCATACGAGCACTTTAATGAATATGACCAGATGGGAAAAGATAACTGCTTTTTTCCCTCTAGCCAGCTTTCTCCTTATAGAAATCCTTTTACTCACCTCAAGTAAACTTAATATATATTTTTTTTTTCAGATTCTCCTGCTACAAACTGATATATGTATACAACTTAAATATTTGAAAAGATTGTCATGGTAGTATTGGAAATACAGTCTCTAACTTCTGTACACAGCTTACCATGTGCGTCACTTCCATGCTACAGGAGAGAGTGCTTCTGTACTGACTGGCCAGAGATGTACCATAACATTTGATATACAAGACTCACTTCTAACACCTCTTATTTTCCATCTAAAGAGTAGGCTCTATCCTTTTATACCAGTGCAACCAGCAGTGTTGTAGTACTGGAGTCCAGGACTCAGACTCGAGTCCGACTCGAGTCACGTTTTGCAGGACTCGTGACCTGACTTGGACTAGAGCACTGATGACTCGTGACCTGACTTGGACTCGAGCACTGATGACTCGTGACTTGACTTGAACTCGAGCACTGATGACTCGTGACTTGACTTGGACTTGAGCACTGATGACTCGTGACTTGACTTGGACTCGAGGGCTGATGACTTGTGACTTGACTTGGACTCGAGCACTGATGACTCGTGACTTGACTTGGACTCGAGCACTGATGACTCGTGACTTGCCTTGGACTCGAGCACTGATGACTCGTGACTTGACTTGGACTCGAGCACTGATGACTCGTGACTTGACTTGGACTCGAGCACTGATGACTCGTGACTTGACTTGGACTCGAGCACTGATGACTCGTGACTTGACTTGGACTCGAGCACTGATGACTCGTGACTTGACTTGGACTCGAGCACTGATGACTCAGACTTGACTTGGACTCGAGCACTGATGACTCAGACTTGACTTGGACTCAAGCACTGATGACTCAGACTTGACTTGGACTCAAGCACTGATGACTCGTGACCTGACTTGGACTCGAGCACTGATGACTCGTGACCTGACTTGGACTCGAGCACTGATGACTCGTGACTTGACTTGGACTCGAGCACTGATGACTCCTGACTTGACTTGGACTCGAGCACTGATGACTCCTGACTTGACTTGGACTCGAGCACTGATGACTCGTGACTTGACTTGGACTCGAGCACTGATGACTCGTGACTTGACTTGGACTCGAGCACTGATGACTCAGACTTGACTTGGACTCGAGCACTGATGACTCAGACTTGACTTGGACTCGAGCACTGATGACTTGTGACTTGACTTGGACTCGAGCACTGATGACTTGTGACTTGACTTGGACTCGAGCACTGATGACTTGTGACTTGACTTGGACTCGAGCACTGATGACTCAGACTTGACTTGGACTCGGGCACTGATGACTTGTGACTTGACTTGGACTCAAGCACTGATGACTCGTGACTTGACTTGGACTCGAGCACTGATGACTCGTGACTTGACTTGGACTCAAGCACTGATGACTCGTGACTTGACTTGGACTCGAGCACTGATGACTCGGACTTGACTTGGACTCGAGCACTGATGACCCGTGACTTGACTTGGACTCAAGCACTGATGACTCGTGACTTGACTTGGACTCGAGCACTGATGACTCGGACTTGACTTGGACTCGAGCACTGATGACCCGTGACTTGACTTGGACTCAAGCACTGATGACTCGTGACTTGACTTGGACTCGAGCACTGATGACTCGTGACTTGACTTGGACTCGAGCACTGATGACTCGTGACTTGACTTGGACTCGAGCACTGATGACTCGTGACTTGACTTGGACTCGAGCACTGATGACTCGTGACTTGACTTGGACTCGAGCACTGATGACTCGTGACTTGACTTGGACTCGAGCACTGATGACTCGTGACTTGACTTGGACTCAAGCACTGATGACACGTGACTTGACTTGGACTCGAGCACTGATGACTCGGACTTGACTTGGACTCGAGCACCGATGACTCGTGACTTGACTTGGACTCGAGCACTGATGACTCGTGACTTGACTTGGACTCAAGCACTGATGACACGTGACTTGACTTGGACTCGAGCACTGATGACTCGGACTTGACTTGGACTCGAGCACCGATGACTCGTGACTTGACTTGGACTCGAGCACTGATGACTCGGACTTGACTTGGACTCGAGCACTGATGACTCGGACTTGACTTGGACTCGAGCACTGATGACTCGTGACTTGGGGTCGGACTCGAGCATTGACTGCAAAAGGACCCGGATGATAGAGAGGAGGAGGAGGGCTTATATATTGATACAGACTGTTTTAATGTTCATGTTAGATTTTGTATGTTTCATAAAATGTATTCCGTTCAGAGCGAGGACACAAGCGTTCGCCTGCATGTGCGTTCACGTGACGTCTGCCAGGATTAAAAGACGCTACCAGCCGTGCATTTTTCTTTCAAAGATTTCACAGTAAATGCAGCGAGAGCAGAGCGACATGTTGGAGATTTAAGAGACCCATCAAGGAAAGAGACCAGCTCAAACTTTAACAGACATCTGTACAGGATGAAACCAAAAGTGAGAGAGATGCTAAAGTTTCATGAGACCGTTCATCACTTTACTGTGTTAGTGTAACGGTAATATTAGCAACTAAAATAACTAACCCAAAGTTATTAAGTTGTTTGATTAGTTAGCATTCTGACTAACAGTGTTAGGGCTGAGTTTATTGGACACCAGCAGTGATCCCAGTGCAGCAGAATCTCTGAGCGATCCCCTCATCAACAGAAGCGCGTTGCGCATTTACGCACAGATCGTACAGGATCAGACACATTTCAAATGTCCAGTAAAAACTTCAGATTCTCTGATGTCATATTAAACAAGATAGATTCTCATTAAACAGTCTGTAGCGTCCTCGTGCTCTAATGTCTTCTGGTAAAAAAAAAAAACAACAACATTCACCTCTCCCTGTGTCCGCCCCTCCTATCTTACCTGCCCATCCAGGTGAAAACCATCAAACTATCAAAATGCTTACTAAAATAAAATAATAATAATGCACATGACATTGCCCTTAATATAAACAACATATAAATGACATAAAGTAAAATGATTATGAATATATTAGAATAATTTATATTTATGACATAAAATGATGGAAATAGCTCCAACACCAATGTTAATTAAATACATGTGTTTCCTACACATCCAAAAGGATTCAAACGGCTGCCCTCCTTGTAATATATGATATTACCGGTGAGGACTCGACTTGGACTCGGACTCAAGTAATGAGGACTTGACTCAGACTCGGACTCGGATTTTTCTCTGGTGACTTGGACTCAGACTCGGACTCGAACTGAGGACTCGACTCGGACTCGGATTTGGGGACTCGACTACAACACTGGCAACCAGTATAACAGTTTAGAATGCAGAGAGAGATATTTTATTATGTTCCTAAGAATGAGCTCAAAAGAAGCAGGAGGCTGCGTCATGCAAAGCAAGCCAGGTTAAATAGCGACATGGAATAAGTTGGCAGTGCTACTTTTCAACAGTGTTTCTGGTCATAATCGTGCATTTAAAGTAAACACTGGTGTACTATGAAGTAAATACACCTTGTGGAGTGCTGGTTTGATTGAAAGACTCCTTCATGTGAAATGAAAAAGTGGCCAGAAGAGGTGTGGTGGTCAGTTTGTGCCTCAGAACAGTCAAAGTTACTGTAAGTTAGGATCAACTATCACACCAGTAGGACTACAAACTCCTCATGGTGAAGCAACAGACAATAGTAGACTGGGCTACTTTGCTGAATACAATAGAAATCATCACACAGAAGGACAGTTTAACCCTTTTCCCCCTGAGAGATCCCCAAAAACAAACTGCATCCACTGTCACTGGTGTGACTTATATTCCAGATAATACAGTAGATAATTATCAAACATTGTTTTCTTTTTCTTTTTAAAACAGTTTAGAGAAAAGGTCAAGCATGCATGTGTCTGTCTTCCCTCACCGATAATGTTGCTCTTCGTTTCCTCCTTTGTCTCCAGATCCAAGAAGCCCTGTCTCTTCTGTGTGACCCTACACCTCCTCAAGTGTCCTCTGCACCACTCACTCACCCTCAGGATCAAAGACCCACCATGGAGCACCAAGGATCCCATCGCAGCAAAGAGGCCCCATCCTCCTCCTCATCATCCTCCCACACTACCTCCAGAGGAACAGCCAGAGACAGGGACAGAGAGAGAGACCGGGACAGAGAAAGAGACCGGGACAGGGAGAGAGACAGGGAGAGGGAGAGGGAGAGGGAAAGAGAAAGGGAAAGGGAAAGGGAGAAGGACAGAGAAAGAGAAAGAGAAAGAGAGAGAGACAGAGACAGAGACAAGGACAGGAGCAAAGCGAAGGACAAAGACAAGAAGAGGAAAAAACACAAGAGGAGGTCAAGATCAAGGTCACGGTCGAAGAACAAACACTCCCTTCCCAGTGCCTACAGGAGATCCCGCAAGTCCCGGTAAGACACCAAGCTCAATATCTTATTTGTATTTTCCTCCCTCCCTATTCGTCCTTGTTATCTTAAAATTTCCAATACAGCAGGAGAAATGCAGCTTTAGTTCTGACACTGCTCAGTGTAGCTCCAGATTCAGATCTTTATTGGCCTCCGCTGCTTTTCTCCATGGATTCCACACCAGGGAGAGAGTACTTTAATGTCTTCTGCTGTTTTATGTGTTGTTCTGCTATTTACTATTTTAATGCTACCTTAGTGCAGAAAGATGACCTATATTATTTATGTAGAATCAACTTCATTTTAACAGGGCCAAGAAAGGAAAGTGTCTGGTGAAATTAAACTTCAATCTTAGTACATTATGAAAACTTCAACTGATCTAAATGCATAAAAGTCTGTTTTTCAAAATAAGATGTCATAATTTCATATCATTACACAGGACCCAGCTGTAGATCTGCTCAAAAATTAAAAACAGTAAGACTTACCTAGTTTGAGAAGCAGGTCTGTAATTAATGCTCCTGCAATTAAATGCGCCATGAATGTAAAAATGACACACAATGTTATGATTAATTAGCCTCTTTTTTTCTGAATTGCACAGTAGGGATGAGTGATACCAAAGTCTTAAATTGAATACTGTACTGATCCTTTTTTATGCATTTTTACTGATACAGATACCGATTCCTCTTACATGGATGGAATATTAAAAACAATGAAGATTGCAAATTGAATGAAACAAACAAAAAGGGCATTTATAAATATGTTAATTCAAGGTTCAAGGTTCAAGATTACTTTATTTGTTCCTGTAGGTAGATTCTGTTTGCAGTGAGCCAGCCTCCTTTTTACATCAAAAGCACAAGACAAGACCGTAGGCTGTATAAATAATGGACACAGTATCTGTGACGTCACCCATCTGTTTCTGAAGAGCTGTTTTGAGGCCAATCGTCAGGGGTAACCATATTGAAAATGTTGAATGCAACATAACTGCTGTTGAGCGAGTGTGACGTAAATAGGCAGGCTTTGAGCCTCCTAGCCAACAGCTACAGTGTTCCCACCTGTCAATCAAGCTCAAGTCAGTGCCTCTCATAATGGAAAACTAGTAATCTTAAGAAATGAGCTATCCAGACTACACTAATTTTTTGTACCAGGCTGTAAACATGTTTATTTCTGCTGTAAAGATCGGCTTCTTTCATTTGGTGTGTATGTGGTTTCTGGTAGTTCCAGAGCCAGCCTTAAAGCTGGGGTTGGTAATCAGATTTAGATCCACTTTTTGTTATACTGGTTAAAATGATCTTTATGTCCTGATGGTAATCAATACATGATGTGTTCTTAAAAAAAGAGAGAAGAAAAGCTGCTATCTACAGCCGGAGTAAACCTGGGAAAACACTAACCAATCACCGTTTTTTGGGACCCAAAATTTTAAACCATTCAAATCCCGTCCTGCCGTTCTGCCCGCCTCCTGCGCGTACATTTCCCCGGCGTGCACTCCGAGTCTCCGTCTCCTGCCTCTGCTTCCCCTGACTCTACTGACTTCCCCTCTCACTCAACCTCGGGCCTGTCTCCTCTGACCCGATGAGGTGCTTTGTTCAGGACTGTAGTCCGGATCAGAGTCTAAAAAGCTCTCACCACGGGGGCTCTGACAAGCAGAAGAATGAATGACATTTAGTAAGTCCTACAGAAAATGTAGATGTATTGTAGCGTCTGTCCGGACGCTGTAGTGATGACGAGCCGATTCGTGAACACGTTGATCTTTAATAACCGGTCACTGTCGGCCGTGATCACGCCAACCAACAAAGCAACAATCAATGTTTGAATGAATGAAAAACTTCTCCTCTTGTCTCTCCTCTCTCCCGCTCACACACTCTACACCTCTCCTGATGCCTTCACTGACTGTCAACACTGTAGGAATTAAGAACATCTACACTGAACATGTTTAACAAACAGTAGAGCTGTTACAGTATTATATACGTGTTATAACTTTTCTCCTGATATCGTTTTGGAGGAGCTCTGAGGGAGGAGGGGAGGGGTTAGACGGAGTCCTGAGGAAATGCTACATTCAAATTCATGCTAGTTTTCCGAGACTGCCAACCCCAGCTTTAAGTGGACACTTGATGAACTGCAGTTTTAACACTTCCGCATTGGCTTTAATTCTCATGGCTGGAGGTTCCCGCTTGGACAAGACACAACAAACACAGTGAAAGAGTGTTCAGTGCTAAAAAGGTTACCATCAATAAAAACAAGAAATGAGCAATTCAAGAAGAACAAATCAATAAAAACAAGATAGAAATAAAATTAACTATTAGTCAATAAAAACAAGTATGATCAGTAAAAAAAACAAAAAAAAAAACAGTCAGTTCTATGAAACGTCAATTATTGTGCAAATAAATTTAAAAATATCCTTCAAAATAAAATAAGTCATAACAACACACAGCTGAAAAATAGCTCTCTTAGGTAAAATCATTCAAAACTTAGTAAGATATGTAATATACTATATATACATTTGAAAACTGTCCTTTGAGACAGTTGACTCTTGAACTATGTTTTACAAATACATTTATTTAGATGCAGAATTTAACAATGTTTTCACAGCCAATCCAATGGCAGCTCTTTTTGTAAAGACACTATTAATTGAAGCTTTCACATAAAACTTCTGCAAAAATGTCCTTCTGAAATATGACTGACATAGGTGTAGAAAGTGGTATTATGAAAAATATTCCAAGCACATTGCAAGTATCTGATATGTGTTGGGACACACAGCCTGTATCCCTCTACAGGTAATAACAGTGCTACATGTACCTCAACAAACACCACCTCCCTGAAAACTCTCTTGCTGTGTTTTCTGGTGTGCAGTGAGTAGTTGAGGCCACATCTTTTGTCTACCTGTAGCTTAGGTGTAAGTCTCAGAGTGAGTCGTGGTGGAGCTGCTGTCTTTTCTCCAAGTAGGTATTTAGCAGTATTTTTGTCTTTGATAAAAAAAATAGCACGACACCACACTGCGCTTTCACTCTGCGTGTGCAACAGGTGCCACTGAGCACAGGTTCCTTGTTTGTGATTGGTCTGCGTAGTCACATGATACGCAAGCAGGAAAATAGATCTGTCTCTGCACAGTAACGATGCAAAATGACTGATAACAGCCAAAGAAGAAGCAGTAATAGATGTTTGCGAATTTGATATAGATACACTATATTACCAAAAGTATTCGCTCACCTGCCTTGACTCACATATGAACTTAAGCGTCATCCCATTCCTAACCCATAGGGTTCAATATGATGTCGGTCCACCTTTTGCAGCTATTACAGCTTCAACTCTTCTAGGAAGGCTGTCCACAAGGTTGAGGAGTGTGTTTATAGGAGTTTTTGACCATTCTTCCAAAAGCACATTGGTGAGGTCACACACTGATGTTGGTCGAGAAGGCCTGGCTCTCAGTCTCCGCTCTAATTCATCCCGAAGGTGTTCTATCGGGTTCAGGTCAGGACTCTGTGCAGGCCAGTCAAGTTCATCCACACCAGACTCTGTCATCCATGTCTTTATGGACCTTGCTGTGTGCACTGGTGCACAGTCATGTTGGAAGAGGAAGGGGCCCGCTCCAAACTGTTCCCACAAGGTTGGGAGAATGGAATTGTCCAAAATGGTTTGGTATCCTGAGGCATTCAAAGTTCCTTTCACTGGAACTAAGGGGCCAAACCCAGCTCCTGAAAAACAACCCCACACCATAATTCCTCCTCCACCAAATTTCACACTTGGCACAATGCAGTCCGAAATGTACCGTTCTCCTGGCAACCTCCAAACCCAGACTCGTCCATCAGATTGCCAGATGGAAAAGCGTGATTCATCACTCCAGAGAACGCGTCTCCACTGCTCTATGGTCCAGTGGCGGCGTGCTTTACACCACTGCATCCGATGCTTTGCATTGCACTTGGTGATGTATGGCTTGGATGCAGCTGCTCGGCCATGGAAACCCATTCCATGAAGCTCTCTGCGTACTGTACTTGGGCTAATCTGAAGGCCACATGAAGTTTGGAGCTCTGTAGCAATTGACTGTGCAGAAAGTCGGCGACCTCTTTGCACTAAGCGCCTCAGCATCCGCTGACCCCTCTCCGTCAGTTTACATGGCCTACCACTTCGTGGCTGAGTTGCTGTTGTTCCCAAACTCTTCCATTTTCTTATAATAAAGCTGACAGTTGACTGTGGAATATTTTGGAGCGAGGAAATTTCACGACTGGATTTGTTGCACAGGTGGCATCCTATGACAGTTCCACGCTGGAATTCACTGAGCTCCTGAGAGCGGCCCATTCTTTCACAAATGTTTGTAAAAACTGTCTGCATGCCTAGGTGCTTGATTTTATACACCTGTGGCCAGGCCAAGTGATTAGGACACCTGATTCTGATCATTTGGATGGGTGAGCGAATACTTTTGGTAATATAGTGTATCTCTACAAACTATTCAATATCAAATGAGTTGTTTGTAAGTCTCACTAAGTATTTTTTCTACAGTATCCATTATGCAAATCCTCATTTGACAGATAAAACTAGATTTAAATAATATAATCTTCCCTTTCTTCACTCATTCATGCTTTATGTGTCTTGCAAAATAATGAAGTGTGAAAGTTGGAAAAGTACAGGAAACCCACAGGTTAAGAACTAGGCGATTAAAATACAAATTAAGGAGAAAAATTAAAGTTAAAGGATGAAATCTCTTCATGGATTTGAGAGGAAGTGATCAAAGCTAAAGATCAAACTGCTCTGTGTTTGCTGTTCTCCATCAGGCTGAAGTGAACAGTATTGACCGGGCAGCTTTGTTTTGCCTCCTCCTCAGACTGTATCTCAGCTTGCTCTCTTTTCTTGCTTTGTTTAAAAAAAACTAGGCAGTGTGGGACAATGAATTTAACCATGCTCTTTATTGGAGAAAGAAATCTGCACAGTGAATTAATATCTTATATTATCCATAAATATTTAATAATGTTTTCTTTGCAGGCAGCTTTACAATGTGTAGAAAACAGTGTTTACATATCCAGAGTCTATGTGATGTAATGTTTATTGAAGTAATCTAGAGGATTGTACCATGTGTTTTTCTTCTCCTACAGCCTAGTTGCATAGTTAAACTTGATTTTTAACCGCCTTGATGTACATTTTGACACATTAAGGTCTTCAAGTAATCTAATAGAATCTCTGCAATCTTGCAGTAGCCTCATTTATTATTCCTGGTTTTAAGTTCCTTGAAGAACCGTCCTGATTGCTTGCTTTGTTTCTGTCTCTTGCACGTTACCTCCGTCATTGTCTTATCAGGCTCCTCTCTTGTTCTTTATTTTAAATTAATCAGCTCATCTGCCAAGCTCCACATTCTGTAATTTAATGCCCCCACCCCTCCTCCTCCCATCTCACACTGTCTTTGTCATCCCGTCTGGCCAGATCCCGCTCGCGCTCCCCAGGGAGGAGGGACAGAAGGGGGCCCTCGACGGAGAGGAGACGTGAGGAGAGGGAGCGGGAGCGCTATCATCCCAGCAGCAGCTCTGGTCTTCCCAGGGGGCATTCGAGATCCAGGTAAATCTAACAGCAGGTGTTGTCAGTCTCTGGTGAGAGGCAGAGTCTTAGGTCTCCTTGCTCACCTGCTTGTATTTTACTGTAAAAAACATCGATTATTACACCCGTCAGGGCAGATGGAGGCGCTAACTGTGCTCTGTAAGGTGGTGGTCTTAATTTTTGGTTTGCATTCATCAATTTAAAAAATGGCGAACTATTACTTATCTGATTAATCCTTCTGCATATGCATTCTTCAATGCAAACAGCAGTATATACCATGTCTGTAAGTAGGGCTGAAGACAAACTAGTTCTAAGAAATCCCCAAATGACAACCTATGATCTGTAACTCACTGCTTCTGTTTGCATTAAATCAATGCAAGGCTTACTGAATATGCAATCCCTGCCTGTTCTACATACCTTTGATATGTTGTGTATGCTGTTGTGTGACTGGATAAATTATATATGACTCATTGTTCACCTCTTGTTTTGTCATTCAGGTCCCCTCCAGAAAAAAGGAAGAGCTCTTTGTCATCCTCAGGACAGATGCAAACCGCGTCCCCGTACTCCTCCCCGAGCAGAGTTTTGTCCCCATCAGCAAGCCCCGCCTCCAGCCTGGGTCTCTCCAGGTAACCCTTCACAAGAATGTCAATCAGAGTTTAAAAAAAAACTTTGCATTTGAGTTTCTTTCCAAAGTTGAACAGAAAGTCTGTTCACTTAAGAAACAGAAGGTTGTTTAGAGGTTTTGGTTTTGACGCCGACAACTGATCGATGTTTTATCACACCTTTGAATTTTAAATATGTCTTACTGAGACCACTACATTATGTTCTCCTGGTGTAAACCTTTCTATTGACTCTGCACTGTGGTGGAATTAGCCATCACTAGCACTACATGCTTGAACGCTTGAGTGCACATTTATGTTGGTGTTGGATCTGATGGATGTTGAGCAGCAGTTAGATCATACTGCAAATATCACAAAGAAGAAAAGAGAGGACACTTACTGCTGCTGAATCAGCGTAGGTGGCGATACCGGATGTATGTTAATTTCAGGAATGACAATGCTACCAAGTAGACCAATCAACAGGCTTGCTGTCTGCGTTTACTCATGGGTAGCTACATTCTAAGAAGGTCCATGTCAGGCTATGTGTGTAGGCCTCTGCATAGGTACAGGATTAGGTAACCCTATGGTGTATGCTATGGCGTAGATATGACATAGAAGGTACACACTAAAACACTAATAGCCAACTTTTAGATGTCTCTACGCGTCAAAGTAACTCTTTATTCTTCACTGATACATCCTGTTAAAGACCAAACATGTTATGTTCACGTCCCATCTCTTTATTTAAATCATGTTCACAATAAAGTTTTATCAAGGAGTTCAAAGCTTTGACCATTTACAAATAAACAGCCGTAAACAACATTTGTTCAGTCATAATTAAGCAAGCATAGCTTTGCACAGTTAGCCTGTCAACATTTTGAAGCTCCACCTGTTGAAGTAGCGCATATGAATCAGTGGTAACAGAAACCTTGTATCTAATGAATTGAGAGGGGTGTTTGTAGTTTTGTGACTTATCAAAAAATCAAAAGTGAGTCGTCTGCTCTTATATATAATGCACATTTTTGAATGCAGACTATAAACTATATTTGTGATGTCTGAGGAGACGTATTCGCACACTAAATTAGTTACAGGTGACATATCACGCTTTTTTCATCAACATATATTGGTCTAAGAGGTCCTCAAAACATGTCTTTAAAGTTTATGCTCAAAAAAACACTTTGAAATCAGATTTTGGCATGCCTGAAAAACCCTCTTCTTCAGTCCTCCTCAGAACACTCTGTTTTCTCTCTGACCACGCCCCCTCAGGAAGAGGATGTGCCTCGGCTCTCCAGCACGTTGATCTAATGTTTACATGTTGGCTGAATATACACGGCTGCTCAGAGATCACGTTACTTCAACCCTCTGAATCTGATCCAGAATCTGATCCTGACGGAGAGGCGCCTGCAGCAGGACCTTTCTGAAGGATTGGTCACATATTTAGTGTTTCTTGTTGTTTTATTTGTCAGTATGTCGACGTGTGACTTTGTACACAGCTACAAACATGTAGCTATGTGGCTATGCTAACTAGCGCTAGCACTTTTCCATGACAAATAAAAATCATCCACTAGATCTTCAAATCTGCAGACGTGGGGAGTAAAACCGACCTCTGCCAGAAAGGCAGCAGGACCTTTATGAAGGATTGGTCACAGATTTAGTGTTTCTTGTTGTTTTATTTGGCAGTATGTCGACGTGTGTCTTGGTACACAGCTGCAGCTACGAACATGTAGCTATGTGGCTATGCTAACTAGCGCTAGCACTTTTCCATTAAAAATAAAAATCATCCACTAGATCTTCAAATCTGCAGACGTGGGGAGTAAAACCGACCTTTGTGTTTATTTAAGACAGCCTACAACTAGTATGCCTCCCTCCTAAGCTCCTTGTTAGCACACATTTGTGCAGGTAATGAAAAACAGAGGAGGGGTTGAGTTGTATTTTATACAGTCTATGGACTGAACAAGCTCCGAGCTCTGACTCCGTGACAGACCAGATGACGTTGTGATGTAACAAAAACACTGAAAACTGAAACATCTCGTTTCACACACATTTATAGAAAGGTGTAGAAATCATAACAGGGGCAGAATGGATTCTTTTCATTCTCGGGGGCTTTGGAGACATCCCAGGGACACATATTTCAGGTAGAGAACCATTAAAAAGTCCATTTTGCATGATATGTCACCTTTAAGGCTGATTTATACTTCTGCTTCGAATCGACGGCGTAGCCTACACCTGGAGTCCGTGTAGCTCCTGTACCTACGCACGTAGCTGACGTGCACCTCCTCCAAAATGTGACTACCCGTAGAATCGACGCGGACCACAAGCCCTGTGATTGGTCCGCTCGGCGGCATTGTGTTTCCCCATTTACAGCACTTCCGGGATCATCGGCCACTCATCGGCTGCTCATTGGCCATGTATTTCATCTCCTCCTCTCTATTCTTCATGTAATCATGTCTGTATGATAAACAGCAACATGTATCAGCTGTAGATTAACATAACACGCTCTGAATCTCTGTGGAAAAGTAAACAGAGATCGTAGCGGGGCCGGAAGCAGGCGACCGGCTATCAGAGAGACCACACTGCCCTCAAGCGTTTCGGTGGAGAATTGCTGCGTGGCACGGACACATCGACGCACAAGTATGTGGTGCTCAGGTCCGCATCAGCCCCTGCTGCGTAGGGGCTTATAGAAGTATAAATCAGCCTAAAAGATTTAAATCAGAACATAGTGCTAGAAATTACCAATAATAAAGCGTAAATCAAACCTTTTTGTTGCTTCTCTACATCAAGGCAAAGCAGCAGTTACATAAAATACATCCTTTAACACTATATTTAGTGTGTAGCTTTTTAAAACCAAGCCCCATTTTTGAAGATTTCTTACTCTTGTGCAATTTGGAAGTTAAAAATTGATTCAGAGGGAGAGGCTAATTAAACTAACCCATTAAACTAACATTAGCCTAATTAGCCAGGTAGCTGGAGCTTTAAAGTTTGGCCTTAAACAAGAAGCTGTTGACTGCCTCACCTGAAGTCAACCACTCACTCTTCATAAATATTGGAGGAAAGGGGGTTTGCTCTGCTAAAATAGCAAAGTTGAAATGTCAAACAACAGCAACCACTTGAGATTTGGGCATAGCAACCGGATAATAAATCTGCATTCTTGGTTTTATAATAGACTGCATCCCCATCCAGACTCTAGTAAAGTGCACCAACAGTAGTTTTTGTTGTCTTGCTACTTTCATCCGGACATGTTACTTAAATCCCAAAGATACTTAAAGCACTACTGTAATTCTAGCTCAATGAATATGTATCTGTAGCGGGTAGAACAAAGCCTGTGCACTCTCTGTGTCCAAGGAATTTTAAATCCAGTGTGGACGGAGAAGACTGGAAGCATTAAATCTGAGGAGCCGCAGATATGATGGATCAGAGCCAACTTGTTTCATTCTCAAGGTCTTAAGGCACAAACACTCTCATTGCATGGACACTCTCCTGATGTCTTGGGGTTGGTGGTGTACTTTATGAAACGTTTCCAACAAAGAAACACACACGCTGCATGTATTATTGCAAAACTGCAAAACAGAACCAGTAGACCCCATGCATCTCTCCCCATATTTTCACAAACAAACTGTATACTCAGTGCTCTACAGAAAGTAAAGTGGGTCAAGCCAATTTCAGAGGCAGATAAATGTGGAAATCATTCCTTTTTGCATGCACCAAGAAAGAGAACGCTGTTTGTTCAACGGGACGAGTGAACAGAACCTTCTTCAGGTAGATTCAAACAATTTTTTAATGCTTCTTACTGTACAGTACAGTACTAAACTGGGAACTGATAAGTTTGATCTGAAACAGTGCATCAAATAACATTCTAATTTTGCATGGAGGCAGCTAACAGGCTTCTCTCCTTACAGGCTAACGCCGGTGCTTGTTTATGCAGCTCTCCAATTTTTATACATATTGGTGCAATTAACTTCCCTGGAGCAGCACTGTCAGATGTTCAGTTAAATATGTATAACAGTAAATTCAATTTGTACCTGCCTGAACATCCCTGATTTATCATGCATTTGGTAAGGGAGCATTAGCAAACTGGGGCCTCTTCAGGGAGGATTATGGAGACAGCAAGCTAAATCTGATTGGTTATTTGATTCAGACGGAGAATTGTTTTTATCAAAGGGGGGCAGGCACTCACAGATCAATACACCTTTATTTAAAGGGACATTTCAACTTAATATTTTAAGTGACATACAATGATCAAACTGTGTTATTTTAACCAAAATTCAAAGGAAAAAAAAAATCCTACTGTAGCTTTAAGAAGAGCGTCTCATGTTCTGGAGTCTAGTTTGGTTTGGCGGACATGCACTAAAGCACAGAGATTTTCCAGTGTAAAGATAATGTGAACTGTACTGCAGCTCTTAAATTGGTACATTTCAACCTCTGCCATGTGTGTGGGCTCATAAACTACTTTACAAAAATAGAGTTAGGGTCAGAGCATGGTGACCACATGGAAAAAAGCTGGCAGTGGGAGAGGGTATCCAATAAGACCTACAGGGTCATTTGAATGAAAACAAAAATGTGGCATTCAAGTACTAGAAAGCACTATTTACTACTACTGGATACAATCAGTAGGTATCTCTTAGACACGACCATTTTAAAGAGGAATTAATCTGTTTGTAAAATAAATGCAACACCAATAAAAATACATAAAAAATGCCAGGAAGTAGCGCTTGAATGTTTTCTTAAGTTCAAGTAGAGAATGGACACAGTCAAGGTCAGGAGGTAATCACTGGAAACCATTGTCTTTCTGCTTGCTACAAGCAACAGGTAGCAATGAGTTACAACTTTTACTCAGATCAGTGAAAAATGTAAAAGTGGAGTCCCTCCCACCACATGCACATGCATTCAGTTGCACTTGTGGCACTGTGATCATTTCACATGCAGCAGAGAAATTAGGATATATATGTACATGGGACCCAAGCCAGTCATACACAGAATGAGGGAAATGTTAGTAAGTAGCCCTGATTTAAAGTTATATTAATAACTGTGACCTGAAGATGTCATCTTCTTGGATCACATCATGCCTTAACTTTTTTAATCACTTACAAGAATCCAGAAGTAGGAACCACTCCAGGAGAAAGTGCAATGCAATACAATAGCCCTGGCTGATATTCCTGACATATCATCAACTATTGAACAGTAACTCTCTGTTAGAGGGACATCTCTTTCTTTTTATGTCAGCCATTAAAATATGTACAGTATCTCACAAAAGTGAGTACACCCCTCACATTTCTTCTAAAGATGATGCACAAGAAAGTCTGCAAACAATCTGCTAAAGACAAGCAGACTAAGCACATGGATTACTGGAACCATGTCTTGTGGTCTGATGAGACCAAGATACATTTATTTGGTTCTGATGGTGTCAAGCGTGGGTGGCGGCGCCCAGGTGAGGAGTACAAAGACAAGTGTGTGTTGCCTACAGTCAAGCATGGTGGTGGGTGTGTCATGGTCTGGGGCTGCATGGGTGCTGCCAGCACTGGGGAGCTACAGTTCATTGAGGGAACCATGAATGCCAACATGTACTGGGAAAACTGGGCCCGAGGGCAGTATTCCAACATGATAACGACCACAAACACACCTCCAAGACGGCCACTGCCTTGCTAAAGAAGCTGAGGGTGAAGGTGATGGAGTAGCCAAGCATGTCTCCAGACCTAAACCCTATTGAGCATCTGTGGGGCGTCCTAACGGAAGGTGGAGGAGCGCAAGGTCTCTAACATCCACCATTTCTGTGATGTCGTCATGGAGGGCTTAAAGAGGGTTACATTGGCAACCTGTGAAGCTCTGGTGAACTCCATGCACAAGAGGGTTAAGGCAGTGCTGGAAAATAATGGTGGCCACACAAAATATTGACACTTTGGGCCCAATTTGGACATTTTCACTTAGGGGTGTACTCACTTTTGTTGCTGGTGGTTTAGACATTAATGGCTGTGTGTTGAGTTATTTTGAGGGGACAGTAAATTTACACTGTTATACAAGCTGTACACTGACTACTTTACATTATATCAAAGTGTCATTTCTTCAGTGTTGTCCCATGAAAAGATAGAATTAAATATGTGCAGAAATGCGATGGGTGTACTCACTTTCGTGAGATACTGTATATGACGGATTAACAGCATTCTGAATGCTGCATGGTAATCCAATCCAACTTTCAAATAAACACCAATGCATTTTCAAATTCACTTATAAACAGAATTTGCATGTGCTTGTCTTCAGTTTGTATTAACTACAGTAACTTCAGTTACTGTGATGTTTTCCCAAAAGAGCATTGTAAATGATGACACACCATGCAAATATTTCTTGTTTTCCAAAGGGATGAGGCTGTGTGCAGAGTCGAGATGTTAGTGTGCAGAGTCTGTTTGATTATTACTAAACTATAATCTTTAGCTTTAAAAAAGATACACTCAGTTCTGTAAGCTTTGAATGTGCGCTTTCCTTATGAAACGATAGACTGAGAGCATCATGCCGTAACAACCCCAGGTTATGTGAGTAAAGAGGTGTAACTCTCATTTGACTAACACACTCAGACTTACGCACTCTGAATCGTCCCACTTTTTTCACGGCAGCTGAAGTCAAGAAACCCCAGAACATCATCAGCAGTCTGTTCTGCAATTCCTTGTCACCTGTTGTGTTCAATCAACTTGACGGGCATAACTTTTTCTATTTTAAAAAATCCCTTGATAAATTATGAAGTGTTCACCAGCAGAGAGATTAAAGGCTTTAGACAGAGCCATGAAGCAGAATCTGAGGCCTGCGTTTCTTGGCACCTCACATGTTTGTCTGCGTGATTATATACTCGACTGCGTTTGACATTGTTGACGTGGAGGTTAGTTTACAGGAGGTTAGTTTTTACAGGTCACATGTTGTTCCACTCTCACCTCTCCATCTTTTCTCTCTCCTCTCCTTTTCTCTCCCTTTCCAGGCCTCTTGACGCTGTCTATCTTTGAACATTGCAGAAGATATCATAAATGTTGTATAGCCTACCCTGTTAACATGATTGGTTCTCTCCCTCTCTCTCTCTCCCTCTCCTTCTATTGTCTGCCTGCGTCTCCCCCTCCATCTCTTCTCTGCACAGGGGAGGATCCCAGGAGAAAGACAGGGCTGTGTCCTCATCCATAGTATCCTCTGTTCAGTCCAAAATAACTCAGGTATTGTTCTTTGCTTTTATCTCAAGTAACTCCTTTACTGACCTTTAGAGCCCACAGAGTACAACAATGAATGTTGTCCTTTGTCTCCATCAGGCAAAGTGCATGGACACAAAGTGCATGACAAAAATATACTGTAGACTTTATGTAAGACTTTCAAAAACCTTTTGTTGAAAGTCTTAAGTGGAGCTCTGAGTACATTGTTGCTTTGTGCTCAGCTGCAGCTTCTTGTGTTTTATTGTGTAACAGTTTTAAGAGATATTTTTGGCGTTTTGATTACCTTTAAAGTTTGAACATGTAACATACAACACTATTAGCAGCATGCTATCCTTTTAACTCACCAACAACGTTTGAATGTTTCTATTGCAGCAGCATTTCACCCTTAACTGGCTGAGATAAACAAACTTACCTCTGTTACCTAAAACTAAGAGTGACCTTAGTACCTGGCAGCACATACGCTGAAGACGACCGTAAGCATATGTGCAGTTAGAAGTTGGATCTCAGCTGTTATTAGGAAATTAGGCCATCTCATCTGCAAACGTTGTTATTCTTTGTGTTGTTTCAAGAGTTAATGGAGTTTAATATTCTGTACTGCAATGTTTGTTATCAATTTGGATGTGTTATCAGTTCGTGTGTGGTTGGATCTTTGCTTGGATCTCAGCTGTTATCAGGAAATCAAGGGATCTCATGAGCGAAAGTTTTTCTTCATGTCGTTTTCAGAGTTTTAAGCTTACTCAGACTTTTAGAGTGTAATATTATGTAACCCCTCTCTGAAACTGGAATGGTTAAGATTTGACGGAGCTACCACTTTAAAGTTTATAAACAGGATCCTGGGTGCTTAGCTTTTTGATGTCGAACTGACCAACTCTCCCATTACCAGTAAAGTTATTACTACAGGATAAAATATGAAGAATACAGTCATATAATGACATAATAACCAGACATGAATAGTAGTGGTGCAACGGATCATCGTTGATCCGTGGTCCGTACGGATGCCTCTGCACGGTTCGGCACGGATGTGGTCCGCGGATCAGTTGATGAAAAAAGTTGCGCGTGTTCACGTGATGACCGCATGTTCAATCCACACTCACTCGTCAAGCGCAGTTGTTGTCATGGTAAGTGAAGGAGCAGAGGGACTTGAAAAACCTCCTGCATCTTGTAATTCACATGTATGGGAGCATTTTGGTTTCCCTGTGAAATACAGTGAATGCTGAATGTGCTTGAATTACGTTATGAAATTCCGTCGCGCACCCACTAGACCAGAGGCCGTCAATACGCGGGCCGCGTCCGGCCGCCTATTTGTGGCCCCCGAACTGTTATTCCTTCACTCTGTGTTTTGGTCGAGTCACCTTGTGTTTACTGGGACTTGTCTCCATGTCAACGATACACAGACAGCCTGTTAATGGGTCACTTAGAGTCCAATGGACCCTAGAATGCATGAAAACGGTGTGTTCACAGTTTGCAGCTCAAAGAAAAGTGGATGGTGAAAATCAGCAAATGAAAGAAGAATGGAGTGAAACTTTTGAAGTTCCTCTGCTCCTTCACTTGCCATGACATGAAATGCAGTGAATGAGGCAGGACTGGGCCCACAGATAGGGTGCTTTGCACAAGCAGTACATTTTGAGTTGAATCTTGTTTTTATTTTATTGGCAAAAGTTTAAAAGTGTTTTACAAAATAAATGGAGGGACAAAGTTGTATTTGTTTTTTTTTTTTGTTTTTTTTTGTTGATCCGAAAAAGGATCCGATCCGTGACTCAAAACCGTGATCCGATCCGAACCGTGAGTTTTTTGATCCGTTGCACCCCTAATAAATAGTGCGGTGCCTCCACTGAAGAAATACCTAACTCAACTTAGGAGCTACTCCTGTATTTCCCCAGAAACAAAATAAAGACTGTTCAAAATATCAGCAAACCTTGTGTCAATGAAATAGTCAGGACCACCATGTAAAAGGGATAACAAACATATATTTATTTGTGTGTGTGTGTGTGTGTGTGTGTGTGTGTGTGTGTGTGTGTGTGTGTGTGTGTGTGTGTGTGTGTGTGTGTGTGTGTGTGTGTGTGTGTGTGTGTGTGAGGTAAAACACCTCTTCTAACAACTATACCCAACAGAGCATAACTCCCATGACATTAAAGGTGACATATCATGCAAAATTGACTTTTGAATGGTTCTCTACCTGAAATATGTGTCCCTGGCATGTCTACAAACCCCCCGATAATGAAAAAAATCCATTCTGCCCCTGTTCTGATTTCTCCACCTTTCTGTAAATGTGTGTGAAACGAGCCGTTTCAGACTTCCGTGTTTTTGTTACGTAACAACAATATCCGGTCTGTCACGGAGTCAGAGCTCGGAGCTTGTTCAGCCCATAGACTGTATAAAATAATACTGAATCCCTCCTCCGTTTTTCATTACCTGCACAAATGTGTGCTAACAAGGAGCTTAGGAGGGAGGCATGCTAGTTGTAGGCTGTCTTAATAAACACAAAGGTCGGTTTTACTCTCCACGTCTGCAGATTTGAAGATCTAGTGGATGATTTTTATTTATCATGGATAAGTGCTAGCGCTAGTTAGCATAGCCACATAGCTACATGTTCGTAGCTGTGTCCCAAGACACACGTCTACATACTGATAAATAAAACAACAAGAAACACTAAATCTGTGACCAATCCTTCAGAAAGGTCCTGCTGCAGGCGCCTCTCCGTCAGGATCAGATTCTGGATCAGATTCAGAGGGTTGAAGTAACGTGATCTCTGAGCAGCCGTGTATATTCAGCCAACATGTAAACATTAGATCAACGTGCTGGAGAGCCGAGGCACATCCACTTCCTGAGGGGGCGTGGTCAGAGAGAAAACAGACTGTTCTGAGGAGGACTGAAGAAGAGGGCTTTACAGGCATGCCGAAATCTGATTTCAAAGTGTTTTTTTGAGCATAAACTTTAAAGACATGTTTTGGGGACCTCTTAGACCAACATATATTGATGAAAAAGCGTGATATGTCACCTTTAACAGAAGTGTCTTTAAACTCACTCTCTCTAAAGAAATCACTTCATGGTTAACCACCTGAACTCTTTTAAATGTTCACAAAAGTACCAAGCGCTTGGATTTTAAACCGTTGGGGCCCATAAGTTGGTGCACATTTGCAGAATGGAAATCCTCAATACACTCGACTTCCAATATGAAAGTCTTCAGGTACTTACGCGACCACGGTTTATGGTCGAACAAATCCAGCGGCAGGTTAATGGAACAGCAGCGGGCCGGCTGCAGCTGAATGCCGTCTGTGAAGACGTGCAGCACGTTCACTTTCCGCTCACGGGAGAAGAAAATAAAGAGTCTTTCAGTCGGTTACACACAACTTGTAACTTAACAATAATGCTTCCACAGGCTATAACTGCGGGCATCGATTTCCACTCTTCTCCCGTTTTTTCCTCTCCTCCCTTCACTCTCTCATTCATTTCAGTTCCCTTCCCGCCTCAACCATTCGCTCCGTAAAAACAGGAAGTAACCGCCAACAAAGGATTATGGGAAATAGAGTTTTTTAAAGAATACGCTTGTAATATGCAATGATACGGTCTTTCTAAAGAACCATAATTTGTAGGTCCCTACAATTATAAGCTGCAAGATTTATAATCAATGCCAATATTTTCAATTGCAGATCTTATAAGATGGCTGATTTCAAGTTACTTCAATACATCTCTAAAAAGAGGAAACACTGTTAACATTGTGTTCAGAGCTCACTTCTGCAACCCCAAGTTGGCCTTAAATGAGTCACTGCTGGTTTAGAACATGTGGTGATATATTTCTGATGGCTGCCTCTTTGTCGAGGCTAACAGAAGCCGCAGCCTCCTGCTGAGTGTTAATAACAGTGGAGACCTTTATCCTTTTAAATTACTGCAATCACATTCCGGGCTCTGTGTGCAGCCACTTTCTTTAAAGGACAAATCTTTGTGCATTGTACTTTAGCATTAGCTGCTGGAGTAATCTCACAACGGCACTTCCATTTAACAGTAATTTGATGTAAAAGTAAGCTTTAAATTATTACTGACAGTCAGGTTTAAGTCACAGTAACAGATTTGTAAGACTTTCGTTGTGTGGAAAACTGCAGCTGGAATATCTCTAACTATTAGCCGGTCCATTTAGTATATCAGTATGAATTACAAAATATATGTGATCACCCATACAACATATTAATGTCTGATCATTTTAATCTTGATACCTTGAAAGTTAACATTGGTCTACAGCAGAGGTTCCCAAACTTCTTTGTCCACAATCGCCAAAAAAGCAGTGCTAGAGACTGGAGACCCCCTTTGCTCTGAGGTGGTTCAAATGTTGCTCACAGCCGCATTGCAAGAACTAGTAGGCCAATCCAGAAACTTCATATTTCATTGTTATTTAAAAAAGACCAGAAGCAACATCATTTCCTCAGGGGTCATGTGTCAACAAAGTAAAGAAGAAAATCGTTAGTCCTTTATATATGGGTTATCTCATATTTAGCTATAAGATTATGTAAATATTTTACAACAATGGATAACATATGAAATTTTGGATTATTCTGCATTTTTATAGCTTTTTTGGAAGGGGCCACCATCACTTTGCAAACCTCTGGTGTAAAGGACCTTTTTGGCTAGGAAATTCTGATCTATGTGAACTACAAAACTACAAAAATGTAAATAAAAGGGTTTAAATATGAAGATACATTCAGTGATTTAAGCCTGGTTTATACTTCTGCGTTGACCCTACGCAGTAGTGGCCGCCGGATGTGAGCACCACATAGGGGAGAACGGGGTTGGTTGCCACACTTTTTACTGTTTTGATGATTGATCATCATCAAAGCATCTTTCAATAGTCATTCCTACATTAAATTGAAGCTTACGGTGTTGGCTTGAAATGTGCATCCCTCTCATTTTCCAACTCATTGTAACGAAGAGGCAATTTAACCATCAAAGACACTCTGACACATTGTTACAACCAACACCATCACAGGGTTGGTTGTCACACACTATGGGGTTGGTTGTCACACACTATGGGGTTGGTTGTCACACACTATGGGGTTGGTTGTCACACACTATGGGGATGGTTGTCACACACTATGGGGTTGGTTGTCACACTATGAGGTTGGTTGTCACACACTATGGGGTTGGTTGTCACACACTATGGGGTTGGTTGTCACACACTATGGGGTTGGTTGTCACACACTATGGGGTTGGTTGTCACACACTATGGGGTTGGTTGTCACACTATGGGGTTGGTGGTCACACTATGGGGTTGGTTGTCACACTATGGGGTTGGTGGTCACACTATGGGGGTTGGTTGTCACACTATGGGGTTGGTGGTCACACACTATGGGGATGGTTGTCACACACTATGGGGTTGGATGTCACACACTATGGGGTTGGTTGTCACACACTATGGGGTTGGTTGTCACACACTATGGGGTTGGTGGTCACACACTATGGGGTTGGTTGTCACACACTATGGGGTTGGTGGTCACACTATGGGGTTGGTTGTCACACACTATGGGGTTGGTTGTCACACTATGGGGTTGGTTGTCACACACTATGGGGTTGGTTGTCACACACTATGGGGTTGGTTGTCACACTATGGGGTTGGTTGTCACACACTATGGGGTTGGTTGTCACACACTATGGGGTTGGTTGTCACACACTATGGGGTTGGTTGTCACACACTATGGGGATGGTTGTCACACACTATGGGGTTGGTTGTCACAATGGTATTTCAATGGGAAAAATCTTTTTAAAAAAAGGCAAGGAGGCAGAGCTAAATTTGAAAGTTTAATTGCACTGACAAGTGATAGGCCTACATAACTTAATGCATTTTAACATAAAATGAGCAAGGAGCATGAACAGGAAACACATCTTTAGGCCAGCCTATATAACAACATAAAGAACAAAACAAACAGGCCTAACAATAATGACCTACTCAACTAGGCTACATGCAGTCACTGTCTGAGTTACAGTGATGGTAAATGTAGGGTCTGCGCACTCCAACTCATTTCACCATGCATGATTTTGCCAACATAGGGGTTGGTTGTTACATGTGACAACCAACCCCAAAGAGAATGTAACGACCAACCCCAACTGGAATTTTTTGCTAGCATCAAGGCTAACAACCATCTAACATCTACTTAGCTAGCTAATAAAAATCCAAACTATAGCTTTCCTCTCACACTTTGTAAGGATAACACTTGTTTTGTTATAAACCCATCGTTTAAAAGCCTAGAAGAAAAATACTGAGGAGCTGAATATTTACAATTTGACATGTAAAACACAAAAAGTCCTCTCACCTCAAGTTCAGCTGTCTTACTCCAGAGAAGACTTTGTAGGTGAGCTCTGATCCTAATTCTGGAAATGTCCATACCACAATTTGAGAGACAGTGCCCTCTGGTGGCGAGATATAACGAGTGTGACAACCAACCCGTGTGACAACCAACCTCGATCTCCCCTACTTGTGTGTGGATGTGTTCGTGTCACGCAGCAATACTCAGCTGAAACGCTTGAGGGCAGTGGGTTTTCTCTGATAGTCTGGTTGCCTGTTTCTGTCCCGCTACGTTTTCTACTAGCTATTTCATGCTTTCTAGCAATTCTTAACGTATTATGTTAATTTACAGCTGATACATGTTGCTGTTCGGTGAAATGCACAGCCGAAAGACGGCAATTCAGAAAATGCTGTAAATGCAGGAAATACAATGCCGTAGAGCGGACCAATCACAGGGCTTGCGCTCCACATCAATTTGATGCATTGTTCAATTTTGGAGGAGGTGTGTGTCGGCGACATGCGTAGGCCTGTGTGTAGGTAGAGGAGTTATGCAGACCTATGGCATAGTCTAGGGCGTCGATCCTAATATAAACCAGGCTTTAGCATCACAGAAAGATAATAACTATTATTACACAAGGGGCGCCGTTGGCCTAGCAGTCTAAGCGTGCGCCTCATATACAGAGGCCATTGCCCTTGTCGCAGAGGTCCCAGCTTCGATTCCAGCCTCAACCATTTACTGCATGTCCTCTCTACTCCCCACATTTCCTGTCTCTCTTCAGCTGTTCTATTGGATAAAGGTAAAAATGCCCCAAAATGTAGCTTTAAAAATATAAATAAATAACTATTGTTACACAAAACATGCAGGGCTCTGTGGCTTTAAGTCATAGAAAAAATCACCATGAACATTAATATTAGCCTTAGCTTTTTTCATGGGTTGAGGTAAGTGTTCTTAAAATAATGGCACAGGTATTGAATTGGGTTGTGGTTTTCTGACCGGTGAAGTTTGTCCTTTCAAAAAAAAATTAAAGTAATCCCTTGCTTTGCTCACGTCACATTGTCACCTTTAAAAATAAAAAAAAGAGCTCCCCTAAACTGTTAGCAGAACGTAAGGAGTGCTCTGTTGTCTAAAACTTCAGACATGTGATTATCAATTGTAGCCCAAAACCTTTTTTAAAATCCCCTGACCAGTACACAAATACATAGGCCATATAATGAAACAGCTTGTTTTATATAGAGCATAAACATAGCTTAGTGATGGGCTGCGTCCTTCCCTTGTTGAGCTACTGATCGCTCCATTCCTCATTTGAATGTTGGAGCTCATGATAACATACATGAGCAAGTAATGAGTGCCAAACATATTAACCACAATGTAACCCAACACACACCTCCCCAATAAATCCAGGCCCCAGAACATGTCCCTCCTACTGTGGCTTGTGTAAAATTCTAATGTCCAATTTATTTCTGCTTTCATGCTGCTTCACAACTGCACCTTAATGACATGCAAGCACATGCACCTGGTAACAGAAAGGGAAGAGAAGAGAAGAGAAGAGAAGAAGAGAGTGGACTAAATTCATATAAAAGATGTCTTGGTGTTATTTTCTCTTGCCTCATGAGATGTTTGTGTCTCTGCTCTGTAGCCGGTTGTTAAGTGAGATTGAGAACAGGGGAAAGAAATTGCTAACAGTGGTGATGTCAGCTGCAAACCCATTTTTACTCCAATCAGTTATAAATTGTTTCATTTTTTAATCTAGCTTTCCTTTGACATCCAGTGCTTTTAAGAGTTATTGTAATGTACTGTTTCTTTAATGCATTTGGACTGCTGTAGGAACACGGTAAAACAGGCCACAAGACAATTTTCAAAATAAATCACCTTTATGTGAGAGAAAAATTCAGCTCAACTCCCAGGATGAAAGACATTTCCTGACATGCATGACTTTCAATAGAAGTGCTTCATTTCTCGTTAAAGCTGCTGTTGGTAGTCGTGATAGAAACATCAGTTCAGAGAGAGATTTCAAATGTCAACACTACCCCTCCCCTCTCTGCTCCCAGAACCCCGCCCACAAAAGATTGATTTGTGCGTTCTATGAGGAAGTAGTGTCTTCCCAGCTAATCAGGGTGAAGTAGGGGGGCCGGCAATCGACCAATCAGGGTGGAGGATTGGAGATTAGCTATGATTGGTCCGTCATAACAGGAACGACGGAGTATAATAACATTGCTTTATACCTAGACATTGGAAACTTCACCGTTTACAGTTAATACAGAACAAAGCACCCAAACTGGCCTACAGACTCCCACCCTTCATCAGCAACCACTACATTCACTCCATATCAGGCATCCAGACCATCAAACAACGACACCAAGCAATAGCCCTGAGATTCCTATCATCTGCAACCAACAACCCTGCCCTCCGGAAAACCATCAAGGAAGCACACGCCACAATCAACACCCCCCTGTCATTCATCATTCAACTCAAAAAAGACCTCCACTCACTGAACCCTCCATGACCCAGAAACATATGCCCGGCCACTGCTGCCTGAGCACATACCACTACCACACATCATGCACACACACACACACATATACACAGTACACTTAAATCATGAAACACACATACAGTACATTAACAAACACACACACACTCTTTAACTCTTTTATTCCACTACCTTAGTTTATTTTATTTTCCTTATTCTTTGTTTTTCTTTCTCTTTTACATTACTTTACTTTACTCTATCTTTATTTATGTACCTCTTTATTTCTTTATTTCTCTGCTTTTCTTTACTTTCTCTTCATTTATTTTGGTGCCTTGGTCCACAGTATCCTGTAACCTCTTGAGTCCTTTGCCTCCCTCCTCCTCCCGCCACCACAGATAACCATGGACAGGAAAGGGTTACAACACCCTGAGCTGTCCCACCAGGCTCAAGAATCACCTTAGCCTTAGGCATTGGAAAACACAGAGATATCACGATAGTCTCAAATGACTTCACTTCACCAGCAGAAACAAAGTAACGTTTTTCACACCATTCCTACCAACAGCAGCTTTAAACTGAGATCAACATTTGTGATTGATAACCTGAAATATCAGTTGTATTTCTTCTTTTTACTGCTTTTCAAGACGTGATGAAATATTTTGATGTATCGGTTCTCATGCAACTAGTGTGCAACTAAACTTGAGCACGTAGAGAGCAGAACCCGGTGTTTGTATTAATAGAGAATGTAACCTCTGGCATCAATAATGTATTCTCCCTAAATTATTGAACATAGAAAGCACAAGAAATAAAGCGTATGAGCAGTTATACCTACAAGAAAAGCAGAGTAGCAGTGAGTACAGAGAGGCTGCAGTGTGGGCCAGACAGCAAGAAGCGTGGGGACCAAAGCTAATGGAGGTCAATAGACTGTGAATGGAGAGGCGACGTGAACACTGGTACAACTCACACTGAAGTAGCAGCGCTTTGTCTCTCCTGTGAGTGACAGAGTGTGTATCAGACTGAGTTCTTGGTGTTTACTTCTCACAGATACAAAACAACACATTTCTCATCTCTTAGTGCTTCTCTCTCATCGACACGAAACATCTTCTGTCTCCCTCGTTCTCATCATGTCTGACAAGCTCACACTCTTTCTCCTGCTGCCTTCATCTTCACATCCCAACAGAAGATCGCTCATGAAAACATGCTGTTCACTAGCGGTGCAACATGCACAGATTCACAAGCACTAACTACTTATACCCCATCTGTGATGTTTTACAAACACATCTTGAATAATTCAGCACATCCTCATCTGCCTAATGGTCTCTTCCTCCCTGAGGGTGCCTGCTAGCTGTTTGCCTCATCCGTCTCTCATTTTCATCCTGTTAGTCGTTATTTCTCCATCTTTTGTCCCCGCTTCCTCGCCGCTATTTCTTTGATAGATGATCAGTGCACCTTGAAAAGAGCCTTAAGGTTATATTTGGGGTCTTTTTTAATAAAGGTAGGGTTTTTTTTTTTTTACCAGAGTGGACATAAAAAGGAAACCAAGTTTTCAAATGCTGTTACATGCAGACCCTGAACAATTTGTTCCATTGTTCTGACTAATTCATGAGCACAAAGTTCAATTTAAAGTCCAATTAAAAAACTAAATAGGCGGCTTTGCAATCGTTTGACCTTGTGATGACGGTCACCCTTGGTTTTAATGTCCGAGCACTCATTGATAAGATCAGAGTGTTTACAGAGTGGGCAGACATCCCTGCTGTTATCTAGGCAGATAGGAGCTTTTTCAGAAACCGCCCCTTCCCACTTCTACTCCACTGAGGAGTGCACTTTATTTAAAGTCACGCCCACATGTGAATGAAGCATCCTTCATCAAGGTGGAGGGATCAGATACAGCTGGACACTTTGGAACAAACTTCCCTCACTCCCAGAGAAAACAGGAACTTTATGTAACTTTGTTGCATGTCCTACTAATAATTAAAGAATACAGAAGTAACCATGTAGCCGACTCAACAAAAGCTCTCCAGGTTGGGATGACTGATGGGTTAGAACTTGGGCTTACTCTGTGAATGGTTTGTGTGTTTGTGCAGCGTTAAGGGTTTCAGCTGGAGCCACCTTAAATCCACAAGCTGTGTGCCTTTTTACTATTGATTTGCACCATGACCCAAGATGCCTTTAACTCCGGTTAGGTTTGCTGTTAACGTTCAGTATCTTGTTCCACATATTGGCGCCAGAGTTTCACAACCTGGCTTTCAGCGTTAGTGTGATTAGCTGCAGTTTTAGACCACAGTAGTGTAACCTCCTCCCAGAAAAACTCCTATCTTCTGTGGTGCAATTTATTTTTAGACATCATATCTTCAATCTGATGTGTATAATCTGCACATTATTTTTCATGTCACTATCTAGTTAATATAAAAAGCTTTTAGATTTTTACATCTTAATGATTGTATTTTTATCTTAATGAAAACACTCCATGTCCAAACTGTGCGGCTTGCAACACAGAACTTTAATTTATGGAGCGTTTACAGTGGTGAACAAAATACAGCGTTACACCCTGTCAGTAAGCTGGACTCAGTGCAAACTCTCAGTTGGAGGGTTTAACAACACAGTGGGTTTAATGGCACTCAAAGTGTTGGACCCTCCATGTGAGCACACAAACAGAGGAGAGGTGTGTACAGTGGTTTGAGAAAGCCACATACAGTATCTCACAAAAGTGAGTACACCCCTCACATTTCTTATACAATGTAAAGTAGTCAGTGTACAGCTTGTATAACAGTGTAAATGTACTTTCCCCTCAAAATAACTCAACACACAGCCATTAATGTCTAAACAACCGGGCATGGAGTTCACCAGAGCTTCACAGGTTGCCACTGGAGTCCTCTTCCACTCCTCCATGATGACATCACAGAGCTGATGGATGTTAGAGACCTTGCACTCCTCCACCTTCCAATTTGAGGATGCCCCACAGATGCTCAATAGGGTTTAGGTCTGGAGACATGATAGGCCACTCCATCACCTTCACCCTCAGCTTCTTTAGTAAGGCAGGGGCCGTCTTGGAGGTGTGCTTGGGGTCTTTATCATGTGTGAATACTGCCCTGCGGCCCAGTTTCTGAGGAGAGGGGGGGATCATGCTCTGCTTCAGTATGTCACAGTGCATGTTGGCATTCATGGTTCCCTCACTCATGAAGCCCCAGACCATGACACTCCCACCACCATGCTTAACTGTAGTCAAGACACACTTGTCTTTGTACTCCTCACCTGGTTGCCCCAACACATGCTTTTTTTTTTTTTATTTAACCTTTATTTAACCAGATAAGTCCCATTGAGATCAAGACCTCATTTTCAAGGGCGACCTGGCCAAGAGGTCAGCAGCACACGTCAGAATAAATGGCACAACTCAAAAACATGGAACATATATGCAGACATACATGCTTGACACCTTCTGAACCAAATAAGTTTATCTTGGTCTCATCAGACCACAAGACATGGTTCCAGTAATCCATGTGCTTAATCTGCTGTCTTTAGCAGATTGTTTGCAGACTTTCTTGTGCATCATCTTTAGAAGAAATGTGAGGGGTGTACTCACTTTTGTGAGATACTGTACATACAGTGCATCTTTAAGAGTGACAGGAGAACATCCCTGTCTTTTGAAAGGACCACTGACACCCATATATTAATCTATCTATGGCTTATAGATGGTGCTTTCCAGCAACAAATGCATCCAATGAGAGTGCTGTATCTTGTCATGTGCCAAAAGTGCATAAAAGTTTTAATTGTGGAACAATAATACTAGTAGTGAGAGGCAGATTGATTCGGATCTTGGTTTCAGGGACTGTACTAGTTCTCTAGCTTCAACATTGAATGATTCCTCTTTCTATTGAACTAAAATCTCCACCTCTGCGTGACTGTGGAGCGGAGAAAGTTTGACCCCTGTTGGCTCCTTGGCAGCTACCAGCAGCAGGATCAGCACCTTTCAGAGTGTTTTGGCGCCCAGTCTTGACAATTGTGCTGCAGCTGACAAATTGCATCATGCGCCTTAAGCAAAAGCATTTTAAGCAATCAATGCAGCACAGCATGGACAGGGTTCATATACAGGATGCTTTTCTTATGTTTGAGACGATCACTCTCTGAATCTAAAACAGGGAAATGAAAAAGGCCAGGTCCAATCAAACTTACTTTCAAACTACTTAGGATTTAAACGTATTTCAGCCTTAAACCAAAGATAATAAATAAGTCATCAGGAGGAGTTTCAAACAGGAAAGTGATTGCACAATTTGTCTGAGGATTCCCCTTCAGACTCACCCCTGTTGGATCTTAGATTTTAAAACCTTCCTTTTAACAGAATCAAAACGTTTACCTCAAAAAAGAGTAAGCTTTGAAGTGTAATCTGATTTTTATCTGTCTTAAATCAGTTAATCCTCATGTTGAGGTTTTGATCAAATTAAAAAAGTTTCCTGTTATTTCATTTTGTCTTCACCTTGTAAGAAACAATGATGGAAAGTGTGCCTTCTCAAGTGAGGACACTTGTTTACTGGATGGTGTGTTAGCAACACTGCAGTTAGCTTGATGGACAGTTGAAATAGCTGTGAAGGAGAAGTCTCGTTAGTCCCCTGCTAGTTCAATAGGTTCAATCAAGCTAATAGTAAGGTCTGTATTACAGGCTGGTGATTGAGTAGACTAACATGAGACAGTCAGATTGACAAAATGATGCCACAGCTAATACAATTGGTTACACTGCTGCCAGAGTCAAATGATGTATTAATAAAGAAGTAAGTTAATGCTTTCCTTTTTTTGCAGAATGCCACAAGCAACCTTGTTTTGTTGATCACCACATGTGGCTTTCCACACAAGGCAGGGCGGTATCAGCAGTACCGCTTCTAAATAGTGGAGGGGTACAGGCTGTTTGAAGAAATCTTTGCAGCTCAATGTGGCCACTTCTTGTTAAAGCTGGGGTTGGCAGTCTTGGAAAACCAGCATGAATTTGAGTGTAGCATTTCCTCAGGACTCCGTCTAACCCCTCCCCCACTCCCCTCGGAGCTCCTCCGAAATGACCCCCCCCCCCCCCCCCCCGCTCACATGCACGAGCGCCGCTGACTTGCGACCGGTTTTGACTGATTCAAAACCGGTCCTCACCAAAACATTCTCATAGTGAAAGTTAAAAACACAAACAAACATGGCTGCTGTTAGTACTTACAACTGTCATTCTAGCATTATCCAGTTGTACTGGTGACACGATATCAGGAGAAAAGTTATAACACATATATAATACTGTAACAGCTCTACTGTTTGTTAAACATGTTCAGTGTAGATGCTCTTAATTCCTACAGTGTTGACAGTCAGTGAAGGCATCAGGAGAGGTGTAGAGTGTGTGAGCTGGAGAGAGGAGAGACAAGAGGAGAAGTTCTTCATTCATTCAAACATTGATTGTTGTTTTGTTGGTTGCCGTGGTAACGGCCGACAGTGACCGGTTATTAAAACTAAACGTGTTCACGAATCGGCTCGTCATCACTACAGCGTCCGGACGGACGCTACAGTACATCTACATTTTCTGTAGGACTTAGTAAATGTCATTCATTCTTCTGCTTGTCAGAGCCCCCGTGGTGAGAGCTTTTTAGACTCTGATCCGGACTACAGTCCTGAGCAAAGCACCTCATCAGGTCAGAGGGGACAGGCCCAAGGTGGAGCGAGAGGAGCAGGAAATAGAGTCAGGGGAGACGGAGACTCAGAGTGCACGCCAGGGGAATGTACGCGCAGGAGGGATTTGATTGGTTTACAATTTTGGCACCCAAAAAATGGTGATTGGTTTGTGTTGTCCCAGGTTTACTCTGGCTGTAGATAGCAGCTTTTTTTGGTTCTTTTTTAAGAACACATTATGTATTGATTACCATCAGGACATAAAGATCATTTTAACCAGTATGACAAAAAGTGGATCTAAATCTGATTACCAACCCCAGCTTTAAGTTCCTTTACGTTCCGCAACATTAAAAACAGATCCCCTGTCAAAGAATGCCAAAGTTTTAGTACTTTCATTATCACTTCTTAACACGACTTAGTGACAGCTGATCGCTTGAATCAGGAAGGAGTAGGTTGTGTTTGGTTTGCATGACCAGAGTAAGTCAGCAACACAGCTGTAGTAGAGTTAAAAGTTAACAGAGGTTGATATTGTTTAGTGCGTTAACTTCCACTTAAGACCTATTCTGCTTAATGGGCCTTATGTCCCAGAAATCATTAAAAACCAAAATGTTTTAAATAAGTAAGTAAGGATTCCACATCCTGCATGAATACACCAGTTAACAGAATTTAGAATCCTTCAGTTAATTTAAATACATGGCATAACCCGCACACAACCTGGGTCCGTATGCACATCCAGTCATTTGCAGTGAAAACTGGCCGTTTGTACTAATGGTGAAAAACAAATTGATTAGTGGTCTGCATGAGCCAGGTTAACGCCCCAACAACGCATTTAATTTAATGGAGGTAGAACCCACCATTACAGGTGCTAACAGCAGGATTACCTCACCTGTTAGGCTGTTTAAAGGATGGAGGACATCCTGCTTATGTGTTACCCTTTAAGACGAAATATGAGAAGACAACAGATATTTAGGGATTCATTTAATCTACTGTGCGCTCAGAAACCCCACACGCATTTACACGGTTCAAGATCTTCAGCCAAACTTTCCCTTTCACCTTGTTTGTTATCTTTGACAATTGACTTGCTGATAACAGCTGTTTGTGCATTCTATATAAGATAAGATAAGATACTCCTTTATTCGTCCCTCAAAGGGGAAATTCATGGAGTTACAGCAGCAAACAAAAAGGTGTACAGTACAAGAATTCCAACAAGAATATATAGAAAATAAATGTTCATCAAAGATGACAGCTTGGTCATAATCCTCCTGTCAGCCACCACCTCCACAGGGTCCAGGACTGAGCTGGCCTTCTTCACCAGTTAGTTCAGTCTTGCTCTCCTGTATCCTGTCCGCCCACAGCAGGTGAAATCCTTCCAATGTGGCGTTCGTGTTCGTTGTTAGCTCTGTTAGCATGATGCTACTCTGGTGTTGGGTTAGCTCGTCCACCTCATCGTAGACAGATCCCACAGTCCCCATAACGGTGGGTGGAAGGACAGGTCAACGCCATCCCTTCAAGCTTGCACCTCAGTCGTCCCCACCTCCTTCTCCTCAGCTCACAGAGAAGATCGGGCCTAGCATTGTTTAGCATCATCTAGTATCAACACGCTACGGGCTGCTAACAGCTGATCTCATATGTAAACAATGTTACCATGCATACACGCAGACGAAAATAGCAAAACAAACACTGCAAACGTAGCCAGTTTGGTATCTATGGCCAACAAATGAGTCATTAAAAGTCATGACAGGCTCCAAATACAAAGAGAACTAAACAGATGTGAAAAAAGAACAACCAAGAGAGAGAAATGCTGCAACAAGCAGCCACTCGAGCGGCGCTAAGCAATAGAAAAAATATTATTATTCTTATTATTATTCTTGTAATAAAATGTCCATTTCTTCTTCTGCTGAAAAATAGTTTTGTCTTGATCTTCTCTCAGTCACACCGGTACCCCTCGCCATGTTTATTGTTGTTTATGTGTAGCAGGCATGTGCAGTTTGAATTTGTTGGATCGGGGTTTTCCAGGAGGTTCCCAGGACATATGACTTTTTGCACCAGCCTCACTTTCATGCCGCAATTAGTTAATTGGCCAATTATTTGCAGTCGTGCATGCAGCTAACGCGACGGCCAAATGGGCCGTTCCAAAACGGTATGTTCAGACTAATGGTCCCGTTTGATTAATGGCTGGACCTGCATGTGGGCCCAGGTCTCTCTGAGTAAATGTGGGTAGAAAACTGAGATCCCATGCAGGAATGGCAAACGCTGCAACCAACCATGAGTAATGCTATAGAGCAGGCATGTCCAAAGTGCGGCCTGGGGGCCAATCGTGGCCCACGGTCCACTTAATTATGGCCCCAAGCTTCCATCTTAAATTGTGTTATTAATAGCACAGAACTTAATCACATTCTGAATCATCTGTACATTTGCAGTTTCTCTCAAGCGCACAAACAAAACTAAAGTCAATCCAGAAAAGTCTCAAAAAGCTTCATATGGACTACTTGTATAAAGCCATAGCTCTGGATATTCTGCAAGAATATAATTAGGAGGAAACACAAGAACTCTTAAAGCTGACAGGTTTTCAAATTAATGTTTTTATCATGATGTGAAAATGTTCTTGATGAAAAAACACAAAAACACACAAAAGAGGACACAAGACAAGATCAAAGTTATGAAATTGTGCAGAAAAGGCAAAATTTGGTGAATAAAAATACTTCAGAATGCAGGACAAAAATTATTTAGTTCTTAAAATGTTGTCTGCTGGTCAGAAAAGTCCTAAAAACAACACAAAATAGAAGTCTGATGAAATCCAGATCTTGATCTTGCCATAGGAAAATAATGATACAATATTTTTTCCCACATTGCCCGACCCTGATGAAAAACATTTTCCTCCAGAAGAAGATAAAGTTTGCTAATGTTTACATGGCTGGTGGAGAACTAAGGACTACATAGAAAAAAATAAAATAATTGTTATCAAATAGAGATTTCATATATATCGTTTAGGATTCCTAAGTCTCAGTAGGAGCCACTGGCCCTGAGGTATTCTGACAACATTAAATGTGGCCCTCTTTGAAAAAATAGTTTGGGCACCCCTGCTATAGAGAGATAATTACAGAGTATAGATATATTGATTGATGCTAGCTGATGAATAACTAACTATAACTAATGCTCATAAATAATGTTTGATTCCTTGAAAAAACTTAGAAATACTCAGAAATGAAAGCTGTTGAGAGGAATCAAGCAGACCCCCCCCCCCCCCCCACCATCGTCACCTCCCGCCTCAGGCCTGTCACATCCAGAATTCACTCAGTGGAGCCTGTTCACTTCTAACACCGGGCCGGTAATTTGGGCGTCCCCTTGAATTAATGACATAACAAGACAACGTTCCAATTATAGAACCTCCGCGGGTAAAATGTACCTCATCAGATCCAAATATGCCACTGCTGACTCACTGTGCTGTGATAACAGAGCTGTGGGGATGACATTGTGTCTCAGTGAGGCTGAGTAGTAGGTGGGTTTAAGTTTTTTGATCTCATTAAGCAATAAGAAGTATCTAGGTCGGTGCCTTCCAATCCCTTTATGACTCTGAGAAGGGTTAGCTGTATCTCTTATTGTACTTCTATGAACTGCTAATGTTTGACACGTGTTGTTATACTTTAATTCGCCAAGGTAGCCAAAAAAATTAAATCCATCCATCAGTTCTGTAACTTTTCACTCAGTTGATCATTATGTGGAGCAGTTTGTTTCTCACATTCACTTACAAAAAAAGCTCTACTTTGTGTGTTTGTGTTTATATGCAGATCCACAAGGGTTTAGAGACAAACAGCCTTTTGAGTGATTTGATATGACAGCTCCTTCCCTCTGTGATTACAGCTGTTAATTTGTCTCATCTGTCAGGAGAGCTCGGGGGTGGAGATTTGTCCATGCGTGTATGAATCCCTCCTGAGACTCAGATGAGCACTTTCTTTTCAGTGATACCAGCATTTGCCCAGTGGTCAGCAATTTATCCAATATTAGCTGAAGAGGGGAGGAGTGGTATTGGCATTATGTTGCACATCTCTTTCTACCATCTCTCCATCTGCTATCCTGTCCTCTTTGTTAAATCTGCAGCCTTATACAACTTATTTATGCATCCTGTCCTTGACCTACTTCTGTTTAAAGTGTAAATAGCCACGGTGACGTCACCCCTGCCTTTTTGAACCTCAAACGCTTAAATATCAAAGTTGTGCAGTGTATGCCCAAGGCGAAGTTATCATCTGGCTGATTTGATAGTTAAGGACATTTTCTCCTAGAAAATGAGAATCTGTTTGTGGTAGAAGCTGGCGAGGGTTATTTATTTATTGGACTTATAAAGCTAAGAGAGCTTGTGACACATAGCAAACTGGCTTGCTTACGGTCCTGGTGAGTAGCAGAGACGTCTGGGGAAATAAAGACTGAGAGCAGACTGTAAACATGTGTATTTCAGCTAAGTGTCTCAGGAAAGTTGGGCATTTAGATGAGCCTCTCTAAGAATTTGCCTGCTTTGGAGTAAGCAGTGGCTGTTCAAGAAACTGCACACATCAGTGAGTAGATTTAAATGGACCACGTTTAAGCCTGATCAGAATTAATATGCTTCATGTTAACACACCATATGGAACAGATTTATTCAATTCAGACCATTTGGAAAGACATTTCATTCAGATTTGGATTCAGATCATTATGTAAACACTTGATCCAATCATGTCTTCCTGGTTGGACTCTACAGGGGCATTTCAACCGGAGGAACTAGGGTCTAAATTTAGTTCAGGGGTAGATAATCTCCCCCCTAAAAAGCCCCTGCTAGGGGGGTAGTACTTTTCAAAAAGACCCAGGGCTTTCGGGGGGCAGGGCCTGCAATGCTGAACGTGTCTGATTGGTAGATTAACCTCAGTGTTTTTATTCCTCCCTCCGTCCACAATAACATCACACACATCTGTGATTCTCTTGATTTCTCTTTCTTTCATTAGTTTGTATTTGTTCTATCTTTTTTGTATGTGTGTGTACTTTTCAAAAGAAGAAGCTGTGATTCTCTTGATTTAGCAGTTTATAACAGAAGTCTTCTCTCAGCCCACTGTGAATGCGTCTCTCCCAGTGTTATGGTTTAAAAAGTGACCCTGTAAACTGGAGACCTTCAGCTGAATGTAACAGTGTTTGTGGAGTTTACACAGCTGTTGAAAAACAGATGGACTTTTAAGATTCAATATCCTCTTCAGATATTCAATGATCGTCTAAAGACGTTCATGAGGGATGCATCCGGCTGAAAGTCTCCAGTTAACAGGGTCGCTGTTTAAACCAAAACACCGCCGATCTCTGCCACGGCTTTTTGAGTTCAAAAGGATTTTAAAGCCGTGTTGAAACGTCTTTGCTACTCGCGCTTATCTCCTCTCACGTGTTGATTCAGTGAATCCATCTGTGATGAAATATAGCACCATCTAAAACAGCACCAGCTGAGTCTCTTCATGCTAACAGGCTAACTGTTGTGATACCTGCCGGTCCGTCTTCTTCTATGGTGTCATTTGTGATAAATGGCATTCGTCTTTGTTTTACTGCCCTCTACTGGTCTGGTGGTGTAGTGCATTTACTTTTTATTTCCTCCACACGTCACTGGCCTGATTTGCACAATCTACCCGGTTGAAACACAGGCAACAATGGGGGCACAGGAACCTTTTAGTTCAGGGTAAAGTAGTTCTGGGGGCTAAAAGACCCCGGAACTCTTCTACTTTTGTTAACGCAGGAACTAAAAGAAACATGTTGAGGGCAAAGCAACATTTGTCTGTGCTATACTTAACTTTTTTAAAGACTTAGAAAGAACTCAGGATTGCTGAGCATCTTTATTGTCCAAGAAATATAATACATAAATAATGGATGAATATGAACATCAAAAGTCAGAGAGAGAGAGAGAAAGAAAGGAGGAGAGTGTAATCCCTAGTGCAGGGGCGAGTGGAGAAGCAGTAGGTAGAGACGAGTACTGACGGTGTTGTTCGTTTTCTGTTTTCCCCTTTATTTGTGGTACATTTTGTACAATGATGCAGCGATGACAGAAATAGACGGAGGGAACAGTCTCTCCTGCTGTTTCCACACATCACACCACTGCAACATCTCTGCACGTCAGCGTTCAGAGTGAACGCCTGATGCATGTACACACGTCTTAATCAGATTACTTTATTTAGCATTCCTAGAAACAGTGAAGTGTGAATCTCTAATCAGAATGAAGAAAAACTGCACATGTAAACACAGCTGGAGTTTTCTATTGTTCACTTCCTGTCTCTAGCAGTGGCGGTTCTAGACCAATTTTACTGGGGGGGCCAGGCTGGGGCCAAGGGTGTTATCAGAGGGACACATTCAACCCTGACAAAAGAGACTGAGAGGGGCGAGGACCAGCTGAGAACAAACTGGCAAAACATCAGTGCATCCCTATATACTAGACATATATACCACTGTGTACTAGATCAACATGCAGACTGACAGCAGCTGTTTGGCTGTTTACACTCAACATGAGTCCCTTAGCGCTCTAAGGGACTGGAACCAAGTGCCACATGCATGTGTTCTGCCTGTAACATCGGCGTGATACCGAAGCTTTTTTTATTGTATAATATTTGTTTTGTGTGGAGGGGGGGGGGCACAGGGAGGTCCAGGTTCAGTTTTACAGGGGCACTGGCCATTGTTGGCCCCTCCCCAGAACCACCACTGGTCTCTAGAGATGCTTTCCTGCTGATGAAGACTTGGTTTTAACTTTAGGAGGGGGTAATGCATCTTATCCCCTTACAGTGGAGTAAATACATCTTTCTTTAAAGGTGACATATCATGTAAAATGGACTTTTTAATGGTTCTCTACCTGAAATATGTGTCCCTGGCATGTCTACAAACCCCCCGAGAATGAAAAAAATCCATTCTGCCCCTGTTCTGATTTCTCCACCTTTCTGTAAATGTGTGTGAAACGAGCCGTTTCAGACTTCAGTGTTTTTGTTACGTAACAACAATATCCAGTCTGTCACGGAGTCAGAGCTCGGAGCTTGTTCAGCCCATAGACTGTATAAAATAATACTGAATCCCCCCTCCGTTTTTCATTACCTGCACACATGTGTGCTAACAAGGAGCTTAGGAGGGAGGCATGCTAGTTGTAGGCTGTCTTAATAAACACAAAGGTCGGTTTTACTCCCCACGTCTGCAGATTTGAAGATCTAGTGGATGATTTTTATTTATCATGGATAAGTGCTAGCGCTAGTTAGCATAGCCACATAGCTACATGTTCGTAGCTGTGTACCAAAACACACGTCGACATACTGATAAATAAAACAACAAGAAACACTAAATCTGTGACCAATCCTTCAGAAAGGTCCTGCTACAGGCGCCTCTCCGTCAGGATCAGATTCTGGATCGGATTCAGAGGGTTGAAGTAACGTGATCTCTGAGCAGCCGTGTATATTCAGCCAACATGTAAACATTAGATCAACGTGCTGGAGAGCCGAGGCACATCCACTTCCTGAGGAGGCGTGGTCAGAGAGAAAACAGAGTGTTCTGAGGAGGACTGAAGAAGAGGGTTTTTCAGGCATGCCAAAATCTGATTTCAAAGTGTTTTTTTGAGCATAAACTTTAAAGACATGTTTTGGGGACCTCTTAGACCAATATATATTGATGAAAAAAGCGTAATATGTCACCTTTAAATACATCATGTGTTTGAAAGCAGAGATGGAAAGTTCCCAACAACTGGAATACTGACAGCACAACCCTTGATGTTTATAAATTTACTAAACACACATGAGTGGTGGATTGGAAAGCATAAGGAAATACACGGTTCTCAGTTTACCAGATCTTTTTTTATGGAGTTTGGCAAAAGCCACGGCAACACACTCCACTGTGTGCTGGAAGCATCTTAAACCTGCTGACTGAGGAGGAGGCTTCCCAGTTTGAAGCATGAACTCCTTTACACCACAGAGAGTCATTTCTGTTAATAAAGAGAGGACTGTTTTATAATTCAGTAGCTGTAGGAGTAAATTGAAGTCCATCTGTTCTTGTCTCAGGTTTGTCAGTTGCTTTAAATGAAGGCAAGGCAAGGCAAGGCAGCTTCATTTGTATAGCGCATTTCATACACGAGGACAACTCAATGTGCTTTACATTAAAACATTAAAAGCATTGGAGACATTCAGACAGGCATAAAAGAACATAATTAAAATGACAAATATGATAAAACAGAAAAGAAAAGGAAAATTAGAAATATATTAAAAATTACATTAAAATTTTAATTTAAAGTGAGTTAAAATAATCTAAGATAAGAAGGCAGTGGCAAATAAAAATGTCTCAGTCTTTGATTTAAAAGAGGTGAGAGTTGGAGCAGACCTGCAGCTTTCAGGGAGTGTGTTCCAGATATGTGGTGCATAATGACTAAACGCTGCTTCACCATGTTTCGTTCTGACTCTTGGGACTGAAAGCAGACCAGTACCTGATGACCTCAGAGGTCGAGGTGGTTCATAAAGTAGCAGCAGATCAGCAATGTATTTTGGGCCTAAACCATTCAGTGCTTTATAAACCATCAGCAGGATTTTAAAGTCTATTCTCTGACAGACAGGAAGCCAGTGTAGAGATCTAAGAACTGGAGTGATGTGGTCTACTTTGTTGGTCCTTGTTAGGACTCGAGCAGCAGCATTCTGTATGAGCTGCAGTCGTCTGATGGACTTTTTAGGGAGTCCTGTAAAGACCCCGTTACAGTAGTCTAGTCTGCTAAAGATAAATGCATGGACCAGTTTGTCTGCATCCTGCTGAGACATGAGTCCTTTAATCCTTGATATATTCTTAAGGTGATAGTAGGCTGACTTTGTGATGGTCTTAATGTGGCTGCTGATGAAATGAAGAGTTTTCTCACACCATCCTGCATGTGACTGGGAGTCTTCACAGTCATTAAATGGTGCAACACATTTGTGCAAAGCTGTGTTGTACATAGAACTCATCTCCTTGTTCTCTTTTTGTCTTGTGTTTTCAGGATCTGATGGCCAAAGTGCGAGCCATGCTTGCCACCTCCAAAACCTTCCAACCTCCCAACTCCTAATGAAGCCCTCCCTTTCTCCAAGCCGCATCATCCTTGGCCAATCAGCGAGCAGCATTCTGTTTTATCACCCAGTATTTATCATGATTTTAAGTCATCTTGATTTGAGTATTTGAGCAGTTTGTAGGCAACATGTTTTTTTTTTGTTTTGCCTTCTGCAGCACTTTTAAAGTAATGCAAAGGCATTCACTGAGCTGAATATCTTGTTTAAACACCTGACATGAGAAACAGCTCCTCCGCTGGAAGATCATGTCATAAGCTGACATGTTTTCGTTCAGGAAGAATCAAATGTGAAAATGATCCGTATGTATTTTCCATCCCAGTTTTAGAACACATTTCTCACATGTTTTGACAGTCATTCTTTGCAGCATTACCTGAAGCTGCTGGAGGTCTGTATTTGCTCCTTCTATGAAGGGTTGTGTTGTTTTGATCATCTCACTTCTCTCACCTCCTTCACTATTTTCCACTGTTCTTTCCCCTCTTTTCCCACCCCTGTTTTTTTTTTTCTCCCCTGCACCTCAACCGTCTTTATCAGAAGCTGTTTTGATTTTCTTCTGTGTCCTTTAGCGCTGTTGTGTGCCTTCATTTTTTGGGTTTGTAATGTATGTAACTACATGCAGAAACACTTTGTTACCCAAAATGTCAATAAAGTTTTGTTTATGACTTACCAGTGGAGTTTTATGTTTTTGTTTAGTGTACATTTTCTTCTTCTTCATCATCATTTCTTGAATTCCACTGCAACACATTCACATCCAAATCACATCAACAGACTCAGCAACCCTGTCTCAGTCCTTGTCTTCACCTTCTTTATTTAGGGATCCCTGATAAGATCACAAAGATGTTCCCTGATCACAAACTCTACCCTTCATTGGCTGTTCAGTGTCACTGCAGCACTGCTGATAAACCCGACAGGCTGTTGATGGCTTAAATCCCGTGGGTGTCGTCTGCTCCTGCTGAGAAGGCCCTGGTGACCCACACACAGATAAACTCAGGGTGCAGAAATTGTTAGTGGACTCCTTGATTACCTCAGGCAGAGTGCTGGCTCACAGGGGATTAAATGCTCAGAAAGATAACCTTTTAAGGCCTTGCAAAATCTTCAATTGTAAGAAAAATGTCCAAATCTGTTATAAAACCTTTAACAATAAAAAAGACTTAAGCAGAGAAGATATCTCTGTTTGGAAACAACATCCTCAAAAAATGAAAAGGAGTCTTTTTGCTGTTTTTGCCAGATAAACAGAGCACTCCTATATCCATCTACTCTATCAGCTTTCCTTTTAAAAGTTGTTTAAGTCAGATAAGGATAAGAGAGCCGAGCACATCTTTGACGCACACTCTGACTCAGACTATGGGGCCTTATACATAAAAACATCACCTTATATGCTATTTTTCTGCCATATAAACATGCACCTATCTACTGCCATTTTTAATATGTGAGTTCTTGGTGAATAGAGCAAATATGAGTGAGTTGTACCATCTCACCATGATGCCAAAAAAAATCCGTGGGGTGATACTAATGATTAAGCAACCCTTAGTGTCCACAATCATTACTGAAGCTTGGGTCAGAGGGTTGCCGCCGTGCTGTGTTCTATTTGTGTAACGAGACCACCACTGGTGCAGATGAAACCACTTGGGTCAGATCAGCCGAGCGGTACAGCCCGGCACCCGGGCCGCGAGAGCAGTCAGACCGAAGGACCCAACCCGCCGCGGGAGACCCAGGCCAGGGGACAAGCCAAGGACCCAGACCGGAAGCAAGCACGTACCGCCGGAGCACCCAGGGCGACCCCCAGGTCACCCAGCAGGAAGAAAGGGGGGCGAGGGGGGAGAGATCCCGCAGCCCCCCCAAGGGACACCCCCACAACACCGCCCCCACAGCCCCCCAAGACGGAGCCAAAGGAGCCACCAGGGCCGAGGGGGCCCGGCACCAGGAGCAGACAGCCAGGCAGACGGGCAGGACCAGGACCAGAGCCCGCCAACCGGCGCGCCGGAGCGGGGGGAGGGCGGAGGCGGCAGGGCCAATCCCCCCTGCCCCCCCCAGACGGCCTGACCACTCCCCCCAGCCACGCCCCCCACCCACGCCCTGCGACTGATGGACCAGGCCGCGGGGGCATGGAGGGACACCCCAATGGCTGCCGTAGCAACACCCCCCCAGCTGCGCACCACCCCACCCCCCCAAGAGGACCGCGAGGGAACCCCGAGAAACCCGGCCCCGAGGGCAGCCGCGGACCAGGCCCCCACAGGGGAGGGGGCAGCAGGGGGACGGAGGGTGACAGGGACACCAGCCACCCACCCAGCCCCGATAGACCCCCAACGAGTAGGGCCGAGCCAAACACTAAGGCCCCGCCAAATTATTTTTCTGCTATTTTTCTGCCATATAAACATGCACCTATCTACTGCCATTTTTAATATGTGAGTTCTTGGTGAATAGAGCAAATATGAGTGAGTTGTATTTTTATTGTATGCAGGAATGCCTTAACAGCAATACTCAGTGGTGCATCATCAGCATAAGATTGACTCCACATTTGGTTACCCATAGGGAACGCATTGGGGGCCTGATTTAACCAAAATGCAAAGGTTTACATGCTCCCCAAACTGCCCTGAAGAACAAATATTAAACCTGTGTGCCATATTGAAACCATAGACTGTATAAATAATGGACGTAGTGTCCGTGATGTCACCCATCTGTTTCTGAAGCGCTGTTTTCAATCAATCAATCAGACTTTATTTATAAAGTGCTTTTCATACAATGACATTGTAACACAAAGTGCTGTACAAGAAAAACAACTTAGAATAAATTAAGAAAAAGATCCCAGCCCCAGCCCCAACCCAAAACCCACCCCACAATCCTAAGGTTAACAACACAATATGCAACAATAGTAATAAAAACAATGAAATAAATACATTTTAAAAAATCTAAATAATTTGCTGAACAAACTGAGGAAACGCTCTCATGTTATCTTAATGAGGAAACACTGGAGGTAAAATAAGATGTTAAAATTAAAAACAGGAAATTAAAATCACCAGAGTAAAATACATTTCTAAGATAATAAAAGACTAAAATATTAAACCATTAAAAGAAAATAAGATGTGAGACTTAAAATAAATAAATAAGTAAATAAATAAATAAATAAAGTAGAATAAAAGTGACTAAATCTGAAATAGATAATAAATAAATAAATGAATAAATAAATAGATAAAACTGCTACGAATAAAAATAAAACTTTGTTAAAAGCAAGACTAAAAAGGTAGGTCTTGAGTTTGCCTCTAAAAAAAAAAAAAAAAAAGCCAATCGTCGGCGGGAGCCATATTGGAAATGTTGAATCAACCTAACTTCTGTGGAGCTTCTGTGAGGTAAAGGGGTGGGCTTTGAGCCTCCTAGCCAACAGCTGTAGTATTCCCACCTGTCATTCAAATCAGCTGTGCCTCTCATAATGGAAAACTTGTAATCTTAATATCTTCAATATTGCACCGTTATGAATAAATTCACCCCCCATGTAGTGTGTCAATTGAGGGAATCCAACTTACACTTTTTTTTGGTACCAGGCTGTAAACATGTTTAATCAGCTGTAAAGATCGGCTTCTTTTTATTGGTGTGTATGTGGTTTCCGCTACTCCTGAAGCCAGCCTCAAGTGGACACTCAAGGAACTGCAGTTTTTCTGCATTGGCTTTAGTTCTCACGACCGGAGGTTGCCGACTTGATTGAAATGAGCCTTTAGGCGTTAGTTTGGGATCAGGACTTTTTTAACATGTGGTGATGGTGTAGAACTATTAGGCACTATATTTTGTTGCTTTGACGATCAGCCCTTGCTTTCTCACTGCAGGCAAAAAGGCTTGTTACAAACAGTGAAAGAGCCATTCAAATGTCCAGTCAACATTTACATACATATGTATTAACAATAAATTAGTTAATAGTTAATACAAGCTGTCTAATGTTAATTGCTAATTTCCAGAATAAGCATCAATGTGAGCACAAAGATTTAAGGTCAATCACATGTAATCCCCAAGACTCTGGGAGACAGTTCCACATGAGACTGTTCTGATCAGCAAATGCTCAGAGACTTGATAACAGGACAGATAAACAACAATGACTCAGGTTTTCTGACATCACAGTGCATGGACAAAAGAAAACAAACTTTTTCCCTCTCAGTCAAACTTAAAGTTCTATCCACTACAGAACACCAAAGGATGAGTGCAACACTGTCTTCTTCAAAAGGAGCCTCAATATCTCAAGGCCTTTCTTAAATTTGAGCTGACAGTTAACAGACAGGAAGGGGCCTCAACCAATGGATCCAAAGTAAAGTTAATGCCCTCCTGCCCTCCAACCCTTTTAAAAATGCAACATCCAAAACATCCTGACTTTTCCTCTGACCTAAAGGCTCTGCGGAGGACAGTTCAAACCTCCTCTCCATAAGGCAAAAAGTCAGTTCTTATTTCACCATCAGAGTAAATCTACAGGAACAGAAGAACTTGCATCAACAAAGTTAGTGAAGTTTCTTCAAGCCTCAGGCTAAAGAATGCTGAATAATCCCTCCCTACTGAGAAACATAAACAGCTGACACAAACAGTTGGGCTGCTGATGTTTTCTTTTTTTTATAGACTATTATTTCCCTACACTGTACCAAATTCTATTCAGTAACCTATTTGGAAAGTTAGAATTGTGTAGTACCATGTGCAGGAGTTTACACAACAGTATGCTTAACTCAACACAGCCCTTAAATCCTAATTTTGCTCCTTTCCAATGATTGGATTAGAGTCTTTGACAAGCCAGCAATTTTGAGTTGTGACTGCAGTTTATTGACTGCAGCACATTTCAACCGGTCAACCTGCTGCTTTGATGCGTTTGTATGTCATATCCAAAGAAACCCTCAGAAAACATTTACCCCTCTCAAGAAAAATGAAAAAGTAGCTGTCCGACAACTTAAGGTACCTTTCCATGGCAGGAATTTCCCCCAGGAACTGGTGACCATTTAAAGAACCCTGTGCATTTGGATAGCAGGAACCAGGGTCTAACTTTAGTTCTGCGGTATTTGATGTACTCCTTGAAAAGTATCTGGTGGGAGGGGAAGTAACATTAAACACAACTGTGCATTTGTCTTCTTTGAGCTTGATAGTGCAAATGCCTCTCAGTCAGCTCCAGGTGTTACAGTTTGAAGAGCGACCATGTAAACTGGTGACTTTCCAGATTCAAGATTCAAGATTCAAGAAAGCTTTATTGCCAGGTGAGCTCGCACACATAAGGAATTTGACGTGGTGATTGGAACACTGGTACTTGACAACAAGAGAGGAAGGACAATAAATATAGAAACCTCAAATCTGATCTAAAAATTCTAAATAAGTAAAAAAATACTATCTGTGCAAAGAAAGGTATAGAAGTATTTTTAAATACATGAATAAGTTAAATTAGCCTAAGCCAGGCATGTCCAAAGTATGGCCCTGGGGCCAATTGCGGCCCAAGGTCCATTTATTTATGGCCCCAAGCTTCCATCTTAAATTGTGTTATTTATAGCAAAGAAATTAATCACATTCTGAATTATCTGAACATTTGCAGTTTCTTTCAAGCGCTGAATCAAAACTAAAGTCAAGCCAGAAAAGTCTCAAAAAGCTTCATATGGACTACTTGTATAAAAGCCAAAGCTTTGGGGATTCTGCAAGACAGCAATAAAGAAGAAACACAAGAACTCTTAAAGCTGACAGGTTTTCAAATTAATGTTTTTATCATGATGTGAAATCTGATAAATGTTCTTGATAAACTCTAAAAGTTCAGAGACACAAAAGAGGACACAAGACAAGATCAAAATTATGAAATCGTACAGAAAATGCAACATTTGGTGCATTCAAAAATGTTCAGAACTCAGGAAAATAATTATTTTGTTATAAAATGTTGTCTGCTGGTCAGAAAAGTCTTAAAAACAACATGAAAAAGAAGTGTGATGAAATCCAGATCATGATCCTGACATAGGAAAATAATGATACAAAAATTTTCCCACATTGCCCGACTCTAATAAAAAGCGTTTTCCTCCAGAAGAAGATAACGTTTGCTAATGTTTACATGGCTTGTGGAGGACTGAGGACTACCTGATTTATTGAGAATTTTTTTTAAATATTGTTATTAAATAGATAATTCATATATAAATTTTAGGATTCCTAAGTCTCAGTAGGAGCCACTGACCCTGAGGTATTCTGACAACAACATATGTGGCCCTCTTTGAAAAAAGTTTGGACACCCCTGGCCTAAGCCAGAGTGCACATGTAGTAGATGAATATAATAATAATTGTGTTATGGTTTAAATTACAATATTGCACATGGTTATTGAGGTATTGCACCAGAAATCAAAGGATTGCACATGTAGGGATATTCAGCTGAATGTGTCATTGGTTGTCAAGTTTACAGCAGCTGTTGAATCACAGAAGTAGTCCTCAGGAATGCATCCTTGTTCAGTTATTTTATAAAATGTTGAAATATACCCATCAGATGAGTATTTAATGATAATCTAAAGCCATTTGTGAAGGATGCTTCTGGCTGATAGTCACCATTCGACAGTGTTGCTCTTTAAACTGAAAAGCTGGTCGGTCTTTTCCATGGCTTTTAAAATCCATCTTCTTGCTTTATGTTGAGCATTCAGTGCGTTTTGAATCTGCTTTGCTATCAGCGCTTGTCTCCTTCCAAGTGTTGAATCAATAATAATTTGTAATGCCATAAAGCATGATCAAACAAAACACAAGTTGAATCTCCTCCATACTAACAGGCTGACTGTAATGTCGCACATGAAGATGCCGGCCTGTCTGTCGCCTTATTTGGAGTCATCTCTGTTGTATAGTCTTCTTCATTTCACCACTGCCTTCTACTGGTCTACCGGTGTAGTGTAATTATTCCATAGGTATTCCATACATCATCTCCATAATGTAACTGTCCTGATTTTTCAAACTCTTTTTTATTAAGTTTTGAACATTTTAACAGACAACGTCAAGTTGCTTTGAATAATAAAGCACAGGATTACAGTAATGTCTTAACCCCCCCCCCCCCCCAATTGAATTAAAAAAAAAATAATATTGATTCACATAATCTTCACTGGACTTAGGGCCGCGGTGGACATGCAGACAACAATGGGACCAAGAACCATTTAGTTATTTGAAGAGAAGTTCCTGGAACTAAAAGTTCCTGGAATGAAAAGTTCCTGGTATTTCTGGTTGAAAAGCACTTTTAGACACCTAAAATGTTTTTCTGTCATTTAGACTCCACCACAGCCCTCCAACACAGATTCTGGCAAAAAAAATTCTGCCTGTTTGATCCGGCTTAAGTTCAGTGTTGTCCAATTGGTGCCAGACAGAGTGGAAAATTGTGTTGGATTGGATTTTCTTGATTTTTTTTTAAGAGTCTAGGGCATCAGTGTCTCTGAAAACAAAATCAAATAAAGAAGTGGACTTTGTCAGAGGTGTTGATTCAAATCAAAGATGGTGAAGTGTACTGAAATGCAAAAACAATGCTCTGTTGCATTGGCAAGCTTTGTACTTGGTTATGAAAACCATTAAAACCTAATGACAGAAATGATTTGATTAACTGGTATACTGGGATTAGAAAATAAGATAAAATGAGATAGTCCTTTACTCGTCCCACAAGGGGAAATTCAAGTTTCACAGCAGCAAAGTAGACAGTGCAAAAAATATAAAGCAAACAAGAGCCTATAAAATATCAATTCTTAAAAAGTTATTAGCAATTAAAATTAAAGAGGTAAAAATAAGCATATCTTAAACACATATATATTATTGGTTATAGAGTCTGACCACTGCAGGAAGAAAAGACCTGCAGTATCTCTCCATGAGACACGCGGGTGAAGAAGTCTGTCACTGAAAGAGCTACTAAGTGTTGTTATGGTCTCCTGGAGGGGAAGTGACGTGTTGTCCATCAGAGAAGATAGCTTTGCTATCATCCTCCTGTCAGCCACCACCTCCACAGGGTCCAGCGGGCAGCCCAGGACAGAGCTGGCCTTCTTCACCAGTCTGTTCAGCTTCTTCCTGTCAGCAGCAGAGATGCTGCTTCCCCAGCAGACCACTCCAAAGAAGATGGCTGATGCCACCACAGAGTCAAAGAAGGACTTCAGATGCCTGATGTAAAGTAGGTCTCCAAAGCTATGATCTGAGTCAATTTGAGAGGGGTCAAGTTAAAGGTTAGCTTTGTTCCAGCCTGTCAAAGCACTTTTTCTCTGAAGAGACAGTTCTCTGTTTTAGTCACATTGGTACTGTTTAATGTCTATAGCAGCACTTTTATGTGTTATAGCAATGAATTAAAGGGAAATAAATGTAGCTGTAAAGGAAATAACTTATGCTGTCCTCTCTTCATTGTTGCCACTGTAACAGGCAAAACATGAATCAATAACTAACTGAATGTAATTAAAGCAGTGATTCTCTACTTGACAGAAACACTTGCAATTCAAATTGACATGGGGAGACATGGATTGAAAGAAAATCAGCACTCCACTGAGACCATTTATCCAATCATGTAACATATCTTTATTTAGTTATCTATAATATTATTGCATCAATCAGGCCTAGGGATTCTGACTGTGTACCACGTTACTCTATCAGACAGTCGTACCACAGCGTAGTGAAAGTTTGCAGTTTGCAGTTTAATTAACTCCCTGAGTTTCTCCTCTTAAAAGCACTATACATAATGATGAAATTAGAAAGTCAGCATTGAGATTGGTTATTTCTTTATAATGAATTTTAGTGGATTTTCCATGTATAAAGCCAAGATGTTAATGGGCAATTACCTGGAGGTGGCTTTGTTTAGAACTCTGCTGGTAAAGTTTGGTAGTGAGAAAAGTTAACAAGGAGTTTTTGGTTTGTCTTTTGCACTCATGGCTGATACTTGAGCAGGATTAGCAAAAGACGTATGGTTTCTGTTGAAGTATTATTTTAAAGACAGAGGAGCTTCACCCAGGACTTTGCAAGGTAAGCAAGCAACACGGCTATGGACAGGATTCAATGTTTACATGGTTGTGTGAATGCACCACAGCTCTTTGAGGACAAAAGAGTTAAACTGTATGCATGTTTACATTATTCAGACATTTATTGGGACACTGGAGCACACATCATGACACCAGGGCTGTGGCATAACGATTAAATAGTACATTGGGTCACTTTTTGTAGGCTTGTAATAAATCACAGCCTCCAAAGTTGTGCTGTTATGTTGTAGTTCATATTTGTAATGCATCTACAAATCTATAAAAACATGACCTCATCACTCTGCAAGTAGTTTTAGAAAGATTTTTATTCTAGTCATTTGCATCCACAACAAAAACACGCTTTGGAAAGAGCCACATCTTATGTCAGTGGGTCATATTGCTCATGGGGAATGTCCAAAAGAGTCACCAGTATCAACACAGAATGAAAGTTCCTCAGTGTGCCTGTGAAGTTAGCAGCAGAATTGACTGCCTAAATACAGTCATTTCTGCTGCTTATTTTAGAGCCTTTGGTTGAGGCTGAAAAGGTCATTATAGGGTACAGCAGTTTTGCTCGAAATCCAACAATAGTCTCACAGTTACCAGAATTGTTTCCTTTTTCAAATGTTCTTCAGGGCAGCGAAAAGGTCTTTTATTGATTTCAAAATGGACTGTTTGGTTCCTGCAGAGCTGTTTTAAAGTATTTTAGAGCAGTGTAGAGAAATGTGGTGTCAAGTCAGCTGAAACAGGTCCAATTCATTGTCTGAAGATGATTCTCAAAGTTAAGGTCACAAGTCCTTGAGGGCGGGTCAAAAGTCCGGATGTGGGCTTTCGTGTATTATCCAGAAACAATAAAAAACATCAAAGGGATACCATGTAGGCTAAAAACAGAATCTTCAAGTGAAGCGCTATCCCCTTCCCAGGAGCCACAAGGACAAGCTGTGTGTGAAAGTGGAAGAAAATGTGTTTTTTGTGTGTGTTTTTTTAACTGTAGGCCTTCAGGAGGGTGCAACACTGCTGAAATAAAGTTGTAAGCATATCCAGAATTGGTGAAGCAAAGTTCGTGGCATGATTTCAAAAACATGCTGACTACAAAAAAAATAGGAAAACTATTAATGGAGTCATTTTACTTAGTTCATTGATCTTCCCAGCAGCCGCTCTCGCAGTACAAGCTGAATGAAAAAGCACACAGGTCTGTACCATGGCTTGCCTGGTCCCTCAGTATTGCCCTTGAAAAAGTAGTGTCTCAAAATGATGCCAAAGGATGAGATTGCTTTTATGCACTACAAAGAACCTTTAGCCTCCAAACAGATTCTTCAAATACTTCTTTGTGGTAGGTCCTTCAAATACATTTCATAAACAGGTGTTTTCCACAAGTTGTCCTTCACAGAGAACCTGCGTCTACATCTCTGAATGTAGTGCAGCTAGTTCAGCAACATCCTTCAAAGGTCCTGTGGGGGATGTGCAGCAACAGTGTCTTGCTGTATGTGATTTAATGGAGTTTAAATAGGTGAGTTTTGAACCAAAGTACCATGGATTTTAAAGGTGACATATCACGCTTTTTTCATCAATAGATATTGGTCTAAGAGGTCCCCAAAACATGTCTTTAAAGTTTATGCTCAAAAAAAACACTTTGAAATCAGATTTTGGTCTGCCTGAAAAACTCTCTTCTTCAGCCCTCCTCAGAACACTCTGTTTTCTCTCTGACCACGCCCCCTCAGGAAGTGGATGTGCCCTCGGCTCTCCAGCACGTTGATCTAATGTTTACATGTTGGCTGAATATACACGGCTGCTCAGAGATCACGTTACTTCAACCCTCTGAATCTGATCCAGAATCTGATCCTGACGGAGAGGCGGCTGCAGCAGGACCTTTCTGAAGGATTGGTCACAGATTTAGTGTTTCTTGTTGTTTTATTTATCAGTATGTCGACGTGTGTCTTGGTACACAGCTATGAACATGTAGCTATGTGGCTATGCTAACTAGCGCTAGCACTTTTCCATGATAAATAAAAATCATCCACTAGATCTTCAAATCTGCAGACGTGGGGAGTAAAACCGACCTCTACAGCAGGACCTTTCTGAAGGATTGGTCACAGATTCTGTGTTTCTTGTTGTTTTATTTGTCAGTATGTAGACGTGTGTCTTGGTACACAGCTATGAACATGTAGCTATGTGGCTATGCTAACTAGCGCTAGCACTTATCCATGATAAATAAAAATCATCCTCTAGATCTTCAAATCTGCAGACGTGGGGAGTAAAACCGACCTTTGTGTTTATTAAGACAGCCTACAACTAGCATGCCTCCCTCCTAAGCTCCTTGTTAGCACACATTTGTGCAGGTAATGAAAAACGGAGGAGGGATTCAGTATTATTTTATACAGTCTATGGGCTGAACAAGCTCCGAGCTCTGACTCCGTGACAGACCGGATATTGTTGTTACGTAACAAAAACACTGAAGTCTGAAACGGCTCGTTTCACACACATTTACAGAAAGGTGGAGAAATCAGAACAGGGGCAGAATGTATTCTTTTCATTCTCGGGGGGTTTGTAGACATGCCAGGGACACATATTTCAGGTAGAGAACCATTAAAAAGTCCATTTTGCATGATATGTCACCTTTAAGTTCCAGGAACTTCTCTTTAAGGATTTAAATGGTTCCTGTAGCCCATTGTTGTCTGCGTTTCCATTGCAGCCTGAAGTCCCATTAAAGTCATGCAAATTGCATCAATCACATTAAGTAAAGGAAGTTGCTTGCACAGCTCTTTATTTGAGTCTCTGCTGAACTTTGATGTAAAAAAATTTGCCACAAATCCCATCGCCAGCATGTTAAGCTGTATTAATTATGAAAAAAACGTCAGGTAACTTGAAATATTCGCTCTTTGTGTAATCTCCCTTTCATGACTCTAACTGTCTGCCCCTCTCTCTCTGCTCAGCTGGTGTATGTGTGTGTCAAGAAAGCACATGTTTTATTGTAAACAAGTTGCTTTCATGACAGACCAACCCCCAAATCATTAGAATACCTGATAGCATCCCCAGAGATGGAAAGAATGTCATATTACAATTTCTCCTCCTCCTCTCTCCTGTGTGTGTGTGTGTGTGTGTGTGTGTGTGTGTGTGTGTGTGTGTGTGTGTGTGTGTGTGTGATTCTGTGCTACAGCTACTGGGATTTGATCTATATTTCAAATGGTTTTTTTTTTATGTGAATGAGACTGGCTGTTTCCGAAATCGCCTACTATACTAGCAGTATGTACTGATATGTCCAAAATTCAGTATGTAGTATGTAGTATGTGAACAAGAGCAAAATCTGCAGTAAGCCAAAACTCCCCGGATGTCTACTGATTCTGGAAAATATCTCAGTGTGCATCGGACCAGTCTGCCTCGTGTACTGTTTCCCATAATGCACAGCGCTCATTCTGCTTTTTCTTTTTCCTTATTTTTTGAAGGGAGGAAATCCTTTTTTGGGTGCTGTGAAAGTTATCAAATAACATATAAACCACTTCCTAACTTTTTAAATCATAAGTGATGCTAAATAAGCATTTTATTTATCGGCTTTGCCGTTGTTTACTTCCGCTTTCCCAAACCGGAAATCCAGCGAAGTCTGGCTCAGCATGCTGCATGACAGATCGGACAGAACAGTCATACTACATACTAAATTCAAACGCAGTATGTAGTAGGCAATACCTACTGCCTACTACATTAGTAAGTACAGTCATGGCCAAAAGTTTTGAGAATGACACAACTATTAATTTTAAAGTCTGCTGTTTCAGTTTTTAGAATGGCAATTTGCATATACTCCAGAATTTTATGAGGAGTGATCAGCTCAACTGCAATTAATTGCAAAGTCCCTCTTTGCCTTGAAAATGAACTTTATCACCAAAAACACATTTCCACTGCATTTCAGCCCTGCCACAAAAGGACCAGCTAACATCATTTCAATGACACACAGGTGTCACACACATTAACACAGGTGTGGGTGTTGATGAGGACAAGGCTGGTGATCAATCTGTCATGATTGAGTGACTGGACACTATAAAAGGAAGATGGTGCATGACACCATTGTTCCTCATCTGTTAGCCATGGTTACCTGCAAGGAAACACGTGCAGCCATCATTGCATTGCACAAAAAGGGCCTAACAGGGAAGTTTATAGCAGCCAGTAAGATTGCACCTCAGTCAACCGTCTATCCAATTATCAAGAACTTCAAGGAGAGAGGTTCAATTGTTGCCAAACAGGCTCCAGGGCGCCCAAGAAAGTCCAGCGAGCGCCAGGACTGTCTCCTGAAGGTGTTACAGCTGCGGGATCGGGCCACCACCAGTGCAGAGCTTGCTCAGGAATGGCAGCAGGCAGGTGTGAGTGCATCTGCGCGCACAGTGAGGCGAAGACTTTTGGAGGAAGGCCTGGTGTCAAGGAGGGCAGCAAAGAAGCCACTTCTCTCCAGTAAAAACATCAGGGACAGACTGATATTCTGCAGAAGGTACAGGGACTGGACTGCTGAGGACTGGGGTAAAGTCATTTTCTCTGATGAATCCCCTTTCCCATTGTTTGGGGCATCTGGAGGAAGGCTTGTTCGGAGGAGACGAGGTGAGCGCTACCATCAGTCCTGTCTCTTGCCAACAGTGAAGCTTCCTGAGACCATTCATGTGTGGGGTTGCTTTTCGGTCAAGGGAGTGGGCTCTCTCACAATCTTGCCTAAAAACACAGCCATGAATAAAGAATGGTACCAGAACGTCCTCCGAGAGCAACTTCTCCCAACCATCCAAGGGCAGTTTGGTGATGAAGAATGCCTTTTCCAGCATGATGGAGCACCTTGCCATAAAGCAAAAGTCATAACAAAATGGCTCGGGGAACAAAACATTAAGATTTTGGGCCCTTGGCCAGGAAACTCCCCAGATCTTAATCCCATTGGGAACTTGTGGTCAATCCTCAAGAGGCGGGTGGACAATCAAAAACCCACAAATTCTGACAAACTCCAAGCATTGATTATGCAAGAATGGACTGCCATCAGTCAGGATTTGGTCCAGAAGTTGATTGACAGCATGCCAGGGAGAATTGCAGAGGTCTTGAAAAAGAAGGGTCAACACTGCAAATATTGACTTATTGCATGAATTCTGTGTAATTCTCAATAAAAGCTTTTGATACTTATGAAATGCTTCTAATTGTATTTCATTATACCATAGAAACATCTGACAAAAACACCTAAAAACCCTGAAGCAGCAGACTTTGTGAAAATGTAATATTTGTGTCATTCTCAAAACTTTTGGCCATGACTGTAGTATGTAGCAGGCCGTTTCGGAAACAGCCACTGTCTTCAGACCCTGACCCCCAAAGTCCCTTGACCTTTGGATTGTATGAACTCCTGAGAGAGGACTTTTCAAGGGGTAGAGCAATCCAGCACCTCATCTTAAACTTTTTATTGCACGTTATGAAGCGTTCTCTGAAGAATCAAGTATTCTTTTTAATTGTTACCCAAATGTCATAACTGTTGAGAACCATGCAGCTTCATTATAAATTGATCACTTTGGTACATTTGGGCAATGAAGGCCATGAATTACACATCCGTTATCATGCGGAGCCCAACATAAAGATGAAAAGACATCAATAGTTATATTTCCAGAAATGAAAACAGCTCTATGAATATCAAACTAGAATATAAATATGGAATCTGCAGGCCATTACTGGATTAATTTATATGCAGAACTCAGCCACACTGTCTAAAATAATTCAAGTCTTATAGCACATGAGTTCATTTACTGAGGAACTTGGGGCATCAATCTAGAAAGTATCTCAAACTTTCCACAAATATTTCAACAAAACGGTGGAAACTTCCCTGGTACTGCCTAAAGTCAGTGAAAGTGATTTTTACTTTATGTTTTACCACAAAGCTGAGTGGCCCTGACATTTTTCTCTACATACTTACTCATTTGTAACTGACAGCCAAAGCTGCTGAACAAATGAGTCTGTCTTTTGTGGTTCCATAATACATTTAAGCAACCCCTATAGAACATAAAACCACATATTCTGACATGCTCTACTCCTATCAGCATGTGTCTTACCCTGATACCATAAGACACATGGGTCAACACATTCAGCAAGCAGTTCATATGGCCGATTCAGAGTGTGTGAAAAGAAAGTGATTTTATTATTTCTACCCTTTATCTGTCAGTGCAGCTGCAGTGGCTTTGATAAGGCAAGGCGAGTGATGCCTTATGCAGCATTTTTTCAATGGGTAATTGTGCGTTACCCATGAGAAATAGATAAGTATGAGTCAAACAGAGTCTTGTGAGAAAGATTTATATAATGGATGAGCACATAACCCTTTATTACCAAGGCAGAGGCTTACGCTCCTTCTAAGCATGATGAAGTCTGACTCACATTCAGCTAAAAGCTTTAGAAAGTGGGGGAAGTATGTCTTAGTGATAGACAAAAAAAGTAATGGTGACCTCTATTCCTCCCTTTTGGAGACTGTAAGTGTCATTTTTGGCTTCATTTAGCCTCCTATTAGAGTGTGCACAGCAGATATAAGACAGAACAGAGGCAGTAAGTGACACTTTTCACAAGTACAGTTTGAGGAGTCCACTTCTTGATATCAGTTTGATATATTAACTTGATGTATTTGGAAAATGATATATATTTCAGGAAGGAGGTGAACTTTAAATATGGGTACTTCACAAAAAGGGTATGGTCTAACTTGACAGCTTTGTCATAAATCCTGATTTTCAGGACTCGTGGATTGACTTGGATCCAGGCACTGATTACTTGGACTTGCAGTCAGGCTTGAGCATTGACTGTGTTTTGACTCAGAAAATGGAGAGGCGGACTTATTTATTAAGACTGCTTTTTTATTGCTATTATTATTGTATATGGCCCTAATGATGCATTCACTTTGCAGCAATGAATGGCACTTGTTCCTCTGGATTCACTCTTATCTGCTGTCTAGTTCTGCAACAGTTCCTGCAAGGATGCTGCAAGAGGCACCGCTAATAATGCAATTTGCTTTCAAAGATTTTTACAGAAAATGCAAGCAAGAGCAGGGCAAAATGTTCAATATGTAAAATAACCATAGGAGAGAGGATGGGAACAACCTCGAATTGAAAAGAACATCTGTCCAGGTTGCACCAAGAAAAGTAAGTGAGACACTAAAGTGTCTTCTACTGTTAAGCCTGGTTTACACTTTGTGTAGAGTCAACACACCTCCTCAAAAATTCAGGCTGCAAGCCCTGTGATTGGTCCACTGGGTTGCATCATATTTTTGAAATCGCAGTACATCAGCCGTACAATCCATCTCCTCTGACATCTCCTCTCTTTCCTTCTTTGCAATAATTGCAGTCCAGTCAACTGCTGCTCATCTTTAATCAGCTCCAACTCCAACATAATATGCATGTATGATACTCTCATAGTCACCATAGTTTCCTGTGCATAAGCAAGAAGAGAATGTAGAGGGACTGGAAACTGGCAATATGACTACTTTGGAAATCACATAGCTCACTAAATGGTAAATGGACTTGTACTTGTATAGCGCTTTTCTAGTCTTTCTGACCACTCAAACGATTTTACACTACTCGTCACATTCACCCATTGATACCCATTCACTCACTGATGGTAGAGGCTGCTATAGTAAAGGACCATCAGTGTTAGCTAATCTCATTCGTTCATATTCACACACCTCTGAACAACAGAGGGAGCAATTCGGGGTTCATTGTCTTTCTCAAGCACACTTTGACATGTGACTGCAGGAGTTGGGATCAAACCGCCAACCTTCTGATGGATAGACGACCGACTCTACCCACTGAGCCACAGCTGCCCTAGCCTTTGGACAGAGTCCTGCAGAGCAATGCAGACACTCCAACACAGGAGTATGAAGGGCTCACGCTGCAGCTACAGCGCAAAAGTCAATGCAGAAGCATAAACCAGGTTTATCTGTTAGCAAGCTACCAGCTAATAGTAACAGTCCAAGATGTTTATTTAGTTAAAACTCTGATTGATAAGAGTTCTTTAGACACCTGCAGTGATCCCACCACAGCAGAATCGATGAATGTGACAGCCCATAGAAAGAGGTGCAGGGCATGTTGAACCACAATGCAGTTTATCAAAAATATGTACATCTCCAGAGATGCTGACAGGACCAGTTAGATCCAGTTAATATATGAAATGTGTTTTCTATGCATCTAAAAGGTCCTAAACAGTTAGTGGAAGTTCATACAGAGAGTATTTTAGAGTGAAAGTGGCAGTGATCTTTATCAATCCTCAGGTAATTGGGACTAGACTTTGACTCTCCTCTGGGGATACAAGACTCAACTTGACTAACATACTGAGTTTACTGTGATTATGATGATAATGACAAAAAACACATTTTCACATGTATTGGTTTTATCAGTGAATACTCCAATGAAGTATTTCCCAATGAAGTAAGTGACCACAGTATGATACACTCATTATAGAAAAATCAGATTTCTTACAATCCTACCGGCTATATTTTTAGACATGTATAAGGACCTCATTCCATCATTATCACCTATTCAAAAGTCAAAAGAGCATACATCAAAATGACCTTAACCAGTGATTTTCAACCACTGTGCCATGGCACAGTAGTGTGCGTGACAGATCGTCAGGTGTGCCGTGGGACATTTTCCAATTTCACTTAATTAGTCAAAAAAAAATATTACTCAAATTCTGCAAATAATTTGCCATGTAGTGTGTCTGTGCCTGCAGTGTAGTGACTGGCTGAGTAATTCAGTACTCGTCATACTGACCTGTGCTACCCACCCACTGGGTGGTAATAAAGCACACTTATGACCTTGTTAACTTAAAGGCACTATGAGGAGTTTTGAACTGGCTGAGAAACAGACTGAAACTGATACTGATGCATCATTATGACCCTCAAAAGCAAACAAGACCATCCACAACAACACTGATACCTTCTCTGTTGTCATTTTTAATGCCTGAAACTGCTCTGAGGGGGTAGGTGTCAGACAAGATCATGGACATCTCGCTTTAGAAACACCCTTTTTTGGCTGTTTTCATGGCAAATAATCACACTGTGTGATAAATCTGTATGTTAAACGCAACAGGATGCGATTATTGTCTGAAGACATACATTTTGCATGTACAGGACAAGATATAAGAGGTATCACTTTGTCCACAAGGGGGCGCCAAAATCAATACAAACCAAAAGTTCCTCAGCAGCTTTAAGACAACAGAATTAATAATGTGCACAAGAGTTGTATATGATAAGATGTAGGTGCACAACAGTGATGGATAAATATTCAAAAAGGAAAAATGAAAACTCCAAACTGGGCCCTGAATAAATTCTAACCTGGATGAAGAGCGTAACATGGGAGGTGGAAAAGGCAACTTTTATGAGAAAAACTACAACAGTGTCTGTGAGAGCTCTCAAAGCTAGCTACTTAGTAGCTGAACTTGTAGCCAAATCCTAAAAGCCACACACTGTGGCAGAGACATTAATACTACCTGCAAAAGACATTGTAAAGTAGATGCTTTGCCCTGACGCAGTTAAAGAAGTAGCCAAAGTCGCTCTCTCAGATAAATAGATTCATGAATGGAGATTCTAAATGTGTCATTTTGGAACACTTTTGGTTGGTGGTGTGACTCTGGGGTCTTTTGATGTATGAAAAGTCCCATGGCTCAAAAAAGGTTGAAGAACACTGATCTATACAACCAGTGTTTTCCATTTGACACTCCTTAAACTCCTGCGAATTCAGTCAGAAATTGACATCTAACATCTATCTTTAACAGACAAACAGGAAGTTAATAAATAAATAAATAAATAAATAAATAAATAAATAAATAAATAGCATGGACAATTCCAAAATAATAGTTGTGGACGCATAAAGAAGTGAACTGAGGTCATACATCTTTAAAAGCCAATGAAAGACTTCTAAAAGGCTGCAGACCCACAGGGGCCTGAGCACACTCTTATTCTTATTTGTGCCACAAGCCCATCAAAAATAAAAACACAAACATCCCCAAAAACAAATAAGTCATGTGAATACCCACTTCCATCTTGCTTGGTCGTACCCCTGTCATAACCACGAGACCCCAGCCAAACATTAAATCACAATTTTATATGTAATCAAATGGAGCTCATCACATCTGCACTGATTGATTCTCCGCTAAATTGCAGTCTGGCATTTGCAATTTCATTAACTCATTCTGGCAGGAAGAGTGTGTGTGTGAATGTGTGTTGGACTGACACACTGAAAGCAGTACTAGAGAGTGTGCAGGGCAAGGGAGAGTGACTCGAGAGAGTAGTTAGAGAGAAACATGAGGGCAGGGGAGTGATTTGTTTGTTCTACGGGACCTGAATGCATCGTAAGTCAGACAGACATCTGAAGGGACGGCAGGAGGGAATAAAAGAAAGTCTGCACTAAAAGAGTAAGGGTGCCAATCCAAACTGCAACATATATTTTTAAAAATAACAATACTGCTGTACCTTAGTGTAATCATGGCTCTTGGCTCCAACATGCTTGTAGGTGGACTGAAGGGACTTTGACAGATGTAGTCTGACTGCACAACTAGAAGAGCAACTGAACATGGAGTCAGGATTCAGGGCACCTTGGCAGCAGAGCCGGACAGAGACACAGAGGTCTAATTAAGACGTGTGGCACGAAGAAAGAGAGCAGACTGGTCAAGTCTCAGTGGTAAACAGAGTCTGCAATGAGACAGATGTAGACATTTTCTCTGTTTCCACTATCTATTTATCTGTCTGCCTGTCTGTACGTCTATCTATCCATCTGTTAAGGGAATTAATATTCAGAGGGCAATCCAATCCAATATTATAGTGATTGTGAACATTTTGTGAGAACTGAAATGCAATATATTAGAGACCATTAACACACTTTAACTCGAAGCTATGTCTCTAATTCAATTGTTTTTTAGTAACTTTTAATGTAAATAGCAATGTAGATGTACAACAGCTGAGGGATTTTAAACAGATGATGCTTTATGTTTTGTCTAAACTCTTAGTTGTTTTCTTTTAAATATAAAACTGTTTTATGATATAATATTTTTATATTATGTGTCACAACTTTTTGTAATCGAATATCAATACCTGGAGCCGCTGCAGGGACACAGATCTCATCATAACATATTGGTTTGAATCCCCCCCTTTAATTATGGATTTTTAATAAATATTTATTTTAAAGTAGTTTATATAAGTTATGGTTTTTAACCCTCCTGTTATTTTCGTTTCTCTGGAACAGCAAGAATGTTCCTGGGTCAATTTGACCCGGGGCATATTCAATTATCCAAAAGTGTCAGAACCCCAAAAAATCCCCAAACACATTTGTTTTAATCTAATTTTTAACTCCATTACTAACCATTTAAATCAAGATTTGGTCCATTGGTGTTCTTCAATTCTCACAGATAAGATCAGACAAGTTAAGATAAGACAAGATATTACTTTACTGATGATGGTTAAATGAGGATAACTCACTCGTTTTACATGAAAATTCACATTAAAACTGTTTTTAATTTACATTGGAAAGCCCTAAATACAAATACAACCGTTTTACATGACATAGATTTTTGTTTATTTTATTTCAAATTTAGATTTTTTTATTTTATGAAGTGATATTGATAAATGAACATAACTCCTCTTCTGTCACATGCTGCCCAGATTTTTACGCTGCATTTAGCTGGTTTGGAAGGGAGATATTGTCTAAAATAGACTTTAAAAAGGTTCAATTTGACCCACAACATAAAAGGAGGATTAAAAAACACATTCTTAATAAAATAGTCTTAAATATCTTGTAGATGAAAGAATAAAAATGTAACTGCATGTGCCAAAAAAGAACATCTCATACTGTATTAACTATTAGTACCATAATATCCATCTGTCTCAGTTAAAAATTAACCATGTGTATGCTGCCTTCAAATGGAACTCATAAAGTCGGGATGTTATGTGGTGAAGTCCTGTGAATGAGTGGTTTGATGTTTAAGTGGCAACACTGTTAATAGGCATTGGCTGATGAAGGCCAACGGTTTGATCGTTGGAAATGCAAACATTTAAATGTTTTATATGTGCTGAAATGCTGGGCGGAAGAACAACTAACTCCTCTTAGTCCTGTATGTGGCTAACATTAATCAAATCACATTGTACAAGCTTTGCTATTGCTAATGTTAGCTAATTTTGCTCCTCTACAGGCCCTGTCAGTTACATAATAACATAATGTGTTTGCATGAAACTGGAGTCTATGGGCTCCACCATTTAAGTTGATGTCATCAGACATGTCACAACTTGTGAACTTGATGCGTTCAGGAAATGTAGACATCTGATGTCATGAATACGATGAGAGGGGGACGTTCATATGGCCATTTGTTGTGAACACGACCCCATTTGATGTCACCAGTAGCCTCTGTTGAGATCTCTAAAGGCTGATTTATACTTCTGCGTCTCCCCTATGCTGCAGGGGCTGACGCAGACATGAGCACTACATACATGTGCGTCGGTGTGTCTGCGTCGCGCAGCAATTCTCCGCCGAAACGCCTGAGGGCAGTGCGCTCTCTCTGATAGCCGGTCGCCTGCTTCCGGTCCCGCTACGATTCTCTGTTTACTTTTCCACAGAGATTCAGAGCGTGTTATGTTAATCTACAGCTGATATATGTTGCTGTTTATCATACAGACATGATTACATGAAGAATAGAGAGGAGGAGATGAAATACACGGCCGATGTGCGGCCGATGTCCGGGATCCCGGAAGTGTTGTAAATGCGGGAAAGACAAAGCCGCCGAGCGGACCAATCACAGAGCTTGCGGTCCGCGTCGGCTCTACGGGGAGTTACATTTTGGAGGAGGTGCACGTCAGCTACGTGCGTAGGCCACGGCGTAGGTACGGGAGCTACGCGGACCCCCGGCGTAGGGTACGCCGTTGATTCAACGCAGAAGTATAAATCAGCCTTAAGGCTTTAAACCTGGATGACAGCTCTGGTAATGGGAATACCTTCATTCTGATTTCTATTCCTCTTCCAAATGTAGGCAGGCATTATCTAAACTTTTTCTGTTTGGTTTTACTGGCAAATAAGAGTTGTAGGTTATCGATAAATTATTTTGTTCGCTCATGTGTACAGCCCAAATTAAAGTTATGGAGGACGCTGACATCATTATCTCAACTTAGGCATGACAGTTGCTTATATGTATTGGCAGGATACTTGTGTATATCCGCTCAGGTGCTCAGTTTAATTACATGTTTACAAGGAAAACTGTCTGGTGTCATCATTGTATATCAGTGCGGGGGCTAATAAATGTATCCAGCTCAAGAGTTTTTAATTCACCACTCTATACTGGCTCAAGAAGATGCTCAATATGCATGCTCACAACGTTCTTCTATTGTGATTGACATGACAGACTGATTAAACATTATTGCCAACAGCTGGCCTGGTATGCTTATAAGAGTGCTTGTCACTCTCTTGAAGCAGCCGCTTTGAGGACTAGTGTAAGATTGCTGACTATTTTTGGGCATGCCACCATATGACACCATATTTCTCTGCTGCGTGATAGTTGTTTACAGTTGACACTTTGTTCCAGACAATCACTGTCTCTCCATCTGTCATCCCTCTGGCACTGTAGTTGTGAGTGACAGCTGTCATTCACTCACTTTACAGGTAAGTGGGGCCGACACTCAAAGTCCAGACCCAACCAAACCCCACTTTGTCCAATCTTTTTCAAGGAACTAGCAACTAATTAACTACATTTTACTGCAAATCAATGATCTAAAATTAATTTAATCATTGTATGTGTAAGAGTTAACATAGTTAACTATACTACTACTAGTATTGCGAGTAAAAACAACACCAAAGGTCTTGATACCTTGCCTCACGAAGCAAGGTAGCAGCCCTGCTTTCTATCTATCTTTCTATCTATCTAAGTCTAAGGATTTATTAGATTCCTCGCTGCCCTTTTGCAACTCCTTCTAATTAGACTACTATGTCTTTGTCTAGGAGAAAGGTGTCCTCAGTGTTCCCATCATGTAGCTGCTCCAGGAGCCTGAAAGTCTGTCCCACTCACACGATCTGCTTCATTGCCCCGCCGTCAGACCCAGTTAATGTGTTTACCGTCCTTAATGCTCTTCATGCATTCAGCTCAGCATCCTGGATATTATCCCCTGATAGGTTGAGCTGAAGGGGGATTGTTAAAGAAGGCTTTGGCCTGCTGCATGATTTTTCACTTATTTATTTATTTTGCTTCCAAGAATTGGTACATGCTACACATATTGGTGGATTGCCAACTCTTATCTATTTTGTAAAATACAGCACCTGCACCTGTACAAGGCTTTACACAAACCTGCTTGAGCAGCCCAGCTGATGTCTGAGCTGGAGAATTTAGGCTTGAAATTGAATCTGTTTCACACCAGGTGTGTCTATCTGAACAAACTATCACCATACTTCTGATTTCAGGACACATCTGCTGCTTCCATCTGCTCCCCATGTCATTAATGAGATTGGACATTGACTGCTAGAGTTCTCATGTCTGCCCAAGTTCCTTCACTTGCATCGAGTTGTGGTCACACCTGAATCAAAGAATATGAGATTTGAAAATAACTTTGACATGAAAATAAGTTTCAGGTACACACTTTTCATGTATTTATCAATGCTTCTCTGATTGATAGCAGTTCTTGTGTCGAGGTGTAGATTAAAGGTGACATATCACGCTTTTTTCATCAATATATATTGGTCTAAGAGGTCCCCAAAACATGTCTTTAAAGTTTATGCTCAAAAAAACACTTTGAAATCAGATTTTGGCATGCCTGAAAAACCCTCTTCTTCAGTCCTCCTCAGAACACTCTGTTTTCTCTCTGACCACGCCCCCTCAGGAAGTAGATGTGGTCTCGGCTCTCCAGCACGTTGATCTAATGTTTACATGTTGGCTGAATATACAAGGCTGCTCACAGACCGCGTTACTTCAACCCTCTGAATCTGATCCTGACGGAGAGGCGCCTGCAGCAGGACCTTTCTGAAGGATTGGTCACAGATTTAGTGTTTCTTGTTGTTTTATTTGTCAGTATGTAGACGTGTGTCTTGGTACACAGCTACAGCTACAACATGTAGCTATGTAGCTATGCTAATTATTGTAGCACTTATCCATGACAAATAAAAATCATCCACTAGATCTTCAAATCTGCAGACGTGGGGAGTAAAACCGACCTTTGTGTTTATTAAGACAGCCTACAACTAGCATTCCTCCCTCCTAAGCTCCTTGTTAGCACACATGTGTGCAGGTAATGAAAAACGGAGGGGGGATTCAGTATTATTTTATACAGTCTATGGGCTGAACAAGCTCCGAGCTCTGACTCCGTGACAGACCGGATATTGTTGTGACGTAACAAAAACACTGAAGTCTGAAACGGCTCGTTTCACACACATTTACAGAAAGGTGGAGAAATCAGAACAGGGGCAGAATGGATTTTTTTCATTTTCAGGGGGTTTGTAGACATGCCAGGGAAACATATTTCAGGTAGAGAACCATTAAAAAGTCCATTTTGCATGATATGTCACCTTTAAGGGTTTTGGCCTGAACCAGTTGACAGCCTCAACAGCCTCTCAGCATGAACTGTTATTTACCAGATTGTTCCTGTTGTCTTATCCCTCAAAAGGTTACAAATTCCTGTCTCATACTCTCTAAATTAATGATATTCTGATTTGATTCGGTGTTTAGCCTCTGCTTTGATGTCTTGACTATCCAACCACAACTGTGTTGTCCGAGCCATCTCTGCAGATTCATCTGTTGGGTTGCATAACTGGTTCAAATCTGAAGCCATTTAACCTCTACTGAACTCAGAATCTCTGTCCCTATATTTTTCTTCCAAAAGGTTTAAGAGGTTAACTATAACTTGCAGGCTGCAAGTTATTTTCAAAATGTAAAAAAAACCCTTCTGCAGACAAAGCCCCGGCATCTTTGCAACTCCTGCTACTGAGATCAAAAATAACACTCTTACAAATGTCTCGAACAGGGAAGCATGCTATTTGTACTCTGCTGCTCCCGAAACAGAGACAAAAGGCCTCAAATTAACACAGCACCATGCTGTAAAACAGGAATGTCTTTTTTTACATCAAACAAAAAACCTGCCATCAGAATGGCATGACTGACAGCACGAAAGCGTACATAAATCTACACATAAGAGCTTTAAATGCTTGTTAGGGTGTTTTGTTGCCTTACTTTAAAGTCAGCTGGGGGGTGATAAGCACATCCTGCAGGCTCAGAGCAATTAAAGAACAGATGCAAGGAAAAGAAGACATCCCACACACTTACTTACTGACTGCCGTTGTTATGTGTGATCTGGTATGTTAATGTAAATGAAGTCGAATACTGAAGATTATGTGGCACAGCTTGGCTTTGATGGATTCCATCATTTACCTTCATTGTGCTATCACTGTTCCCAGACGGTCAAAGTAATGAGTGATGAAGTCTGAGTTATTGTGTTTTGTCCAAAGTATCAAATTCACCAGTTGGACAGGATCCATGAGCACCACTCTGTCTTAAGGACAGGATGAAAGTAGCTGCTTGGAGGTAAAAGAAAAAGAGATAAATGTTAAAAATGGCCTCAAAGTAGGGGCGCTGGTGGCCTAGCGGTCTAAGTGCCCCACATACAGAGGCTAAAGCCCTTGTCGCAGGGGTCGCCGGTTCAATTCCCGACCGGTTGACCATTTCCTGCATGTCTTCCCCCACTCTCTACCCTCCATACTTCCTGTCTCTCTTCAGCTGTCCAATGGAATAAAGGCAAAAAGCCCAAAAAATATAACTTAAAAAAAAAAATTGTCCTCAAAGTAAACCAGTTTGATAATGAATCCTAATTTTACGAAAAGGAGGAAGAGAGCAGCTTTGAGTTGAGACAACCTCCTCACCCCCTGTCTCTCAATCTGAGTGAGGCTAATTTGATGTCATCATCTGCGCTCCTGTGGTCCCCTCTGTTAGTAAGCAGGATGTGGATAACTTTGTTGGAGCATGTTAAGCACATTACAGTGGCCTAATGATGTCAGGATGGTGCTGTCACAGTGGGTGTTTGCTGGCAAGGTTTAAAAGTTGATGTGCCCCTGTCACCTGAGGTCAGTCTGGGTTATGAAAGTGAAAACCGCTGGCATGAAGGCAAATTATTTTGTGCCCAAGGCATACTGGCTGCAGTTATGCTGGTGTAGGAAAACTGAGAACAAGACTTACCTTGAGTTTGGCCATCTAGGTGTTGGCAAAATGTATGTCAACATCCAATAATATTTTCATGTTGTGATTGAAATAAGACTTTTGTGCCAAGTATCTTGCAAATGTAACCAGACCACACTTCTATATCTCTATGTGTTTAACTCCAGTTGTGGGTGAGCCATATGAGCTCATTATCATGGTCCTATTTCATGCACTAGGCCTGTATTAAGTTCATCATCACCAGTATGTGCTCTGCAACTCAGTTGCACTGACACTATTCTCATGTGTACAATCACAGCTCCTACTGAAAGCACTGCTGGTATTTTTCTCTCTGTCCAGCTTGCCCAAATAATACAAATTGACCAGGGAACCAATTTAATGACCAAAATGTTGCCCAATTTAAGAAACAACTTGACACGGCCAACCGCTGTAAAGTGTTCAACATTCAGAGAGTTAGAAGAGGCAATTGAATGTTTCTAGCAGACTCCAAAGTCCATGCTTTACACTGCCTTGAGTTTTACAAGGACAGGGACGAGTGTGTCTGTCTCCTCTTTTTAGCTGCTGGTGAAGTGGTTGAGGAGTCCTTGGGCTTCTGTTTGGCAAAGCTAGTGTTTGTGCACACTGTGCCAGACCCTCTCCAACCTTGAAGAAATGGCCGGGTGCTTGCAAACCACAAAATTTGTTCAGGAACCCCTCAATTAAAAGAGTGTTTAATAAAGAAAAGGAAAAGCTTGGATCCAGGATTTTAAGTGATGTTGCCTGTCCCGTTTTTTCCTCTGCAAGCACACAACATCAACCACTCTGGAATATTGACGGGGAAGTAGACTGTCACGTTAACTTGAAAAGTCCTACCTGGACAAAGAATCTCTCACATTGCCTTCTGCAGTGCAGAGTGTGCTGAATATAATGATAAGGCTCAGACACCATCTTCTTGTCAGTTGTGCTTGATTTTGGGGACATTGTTGTCCAGTGTTGTCCTTCAAAGCTAGTTGAAAAATCTTGCAATGCTGCCTAAAATGTATGTGTGTTTTGCAGTTCAATCAGTTTAAGCATGAGGACATGGCCACCTTAATAAAGTCTCACATTATTTGTTTTCAGATAAGCAGACTTTGAACAACCTGCCTCTTAAAAAGTAAATCTCATGGTTGTAACCAGAGTTGCAATAATTTTTTGTAATGTAAAGGGGGTCCCAAAGTTGGACTGTTATCCCCTCCTTGGGTTCAGAACTGTGTTGATCGTGCCCACAGTCCTGTGTGATAAAGCTTGACGTATTTAATGGACATTGGCAGATGCCTCTGACTCCTCAGGCGAAGGAGATCTCTGCTTTTTTTGACCCCTGACCTCTTTCAGAGCTTGATAATACTGTGCTGACGGGCTTATCTGGTTCCAAGCCTAACTAGTCTATTGGAGTTTGAGGGATGATCGCAATCTGCAGCTTCAAGCTATGTTTGGCTGGCCTTGGCAGCCAATCTTGCAGTCAGTCTTCCAAAATGTGAATTTAGTCAAGCTTGTGTTACATATTTGGGGAAAGTTGCGGAGCAGGGGCACATTAAGCCACTGGATTATAAAGAAGAAGCTATTCTGTTGCTCCTCACCATAGACTTTATAATATATGGACGTAGTATCCCAGACGTCACCCATCTGTTTCTGAAGAGCTCTTTAGAGGACAATTGTCAGCGGCAGCCATATTGCTGCTGTGGAACCAGTGTGACATAAAGAGGCAGAGTTTGAGCCTCCTAGCCAACAGCTACAGTGTTCCTGCAGTCAGCTGTGCCTCTCATTGGAAGACTAGTAATCTCAATATCTTCGAAATTGCTGCGTTTGAAAAAAATTCACCCCCGTACAGTGTGAGCTGATCGGGAATTGAGCTATTCAGACTACACTGGTCTTTTGTACCAGGCTGTAAACATGTTTATTTCTGCTGTAAAGATCGGCTTTTTCCCATTCATGTGTATGTGACTTCCTGTACTTCCAGAGCCAGCCTCAAGCGGATCATCGATGAACTGCAGCTTTTAAAGCTGGGGTTGGTAATCAGATTTAGATACACTTTTTGTTATACTGGTTAAAATGATATTTATGTCCTGATGGTAATCAATACATGATGTGTTCCTAAAAAAGAGTGAAAAAAACCCTGCTATCTACAGCCGGAGTAAACCTGGGAAAACACCAACCAATCACCGTTTTTTGGCTCCCCAAATTTTAAACCAATCAAATCCCGTCCAGCCGTTCTGCCCTCCTCCTGCGCGTACATTTCCCCGGCGTGCACTCCTCCGAGTCCCCGTCTCCTGCCTCTACTTCCCCTGACTCTACTGACTGCCCCTCTCGCTCGTCCTCGGGCCTGTCCCCTCTGACCTGATGAGGTACTTTGCTCAGGACTGTAGTCCGGATCAGAGTCTAAAAAGCTCTCACCAACAAGCAGAAGAATTAATGACGTTCAGTAAGTCCTACAGAAAATATATATTTATTGTAGCATCCGTCCGGACGCTGTAGTGATGACGAGCCAATTCGTGAACACGTTGATCGGTAATAACCGGTCACTGTCGGCCGTGATCATGCCAACCAACAAAACAACAATCAATGTTTGAATGAATGAAGAACTTCTCCTCTCGTCTCTCCTCTCTCCCGATGCCTTCACTGACCGTCAACACTGTAGGAATTAAGAGCATCTACACTGAACAGGTTTAACAAACAGTAGAGCTGTTACAGTATTATATATGTGTTATAACTTTTCTCCTGATATCGTGTCACCGGTACAACTGGATAATGCTAGAATGACAGTTGTGAGTACTAACAGCAGCCATGTTTGTTTGTGTTTTTAACTTTCACTATGAGAATGTTTTGGTGAGGACCGGTTTTGAATCAGTCACCATCATATGGTCGAGAATCAGCGGCGCTCGTGCATGTGAGTGGAGGGGGGGGGGGGTTAGACAGAGTCATGAGGAAAAGCTACATTCAAATTCATGCTGGTTTTCCGAGACTACCAACCCCAGCTTTAACACTTCCGCATTGGACTCATATTTTTAGACTGGAGGTTGCCACTTGCTCCTCACTCTTGGTTCTTGATGTGAGCAGCAAAGTTTTTTGAGGTGATGGCAAGGTGCTAAAGAAGCTTCTGCAGAACTATGTATGCTGTTGCATCTGCGCTCATTGATTTGTTGAGCTCGAACTGTCAGCAGGCATTTGGCTGCATAAAAGCTTTGTTGACTTCTGTCTTTTCAGGTTGCGGCTGTGTTTGATTGACCGTTGGTGTTTGTGATTGAAGGGCAAGTTTTATCCTCCTTCAAGAGGGAGATGATGGGGTGAAGCACCCAGACTCATATTTCTCTAAGAATCATCACCAATGCCCGCAATGCCATGTTTGTGTAAATGTCAACAGCCCCCCTTATATTTACCATCTAAGGGTGGGGGTGTTTTGTACGGCCTTGTTTAGCTGAAATTAGTGCAAATAGCACTCAGGAGAGAGAGGGAGATTTTGAGCGACGGGGATTGTAGAGAGAGGTTTGTACACTCAAAACACCACAGGCAAACAGTGAGGAGGACTTTTTGAGTTCCTCTTCACCTTTTCATTTTCCCCAAGTAGATCTCCCCCATGCCAACAAGTCTTATGTCACTGAGTTTTCTTGTTTAAGTTTGTTGCTTTTTAGTTTGAGCTGGAGAATGTCGTTAGTCAATTTTTTGGTCTTTGTTGGTCAGGGTAAGCTAAGGGCGGGGAGAGGAAGTGGTGTGGCTGGCATTGTTTGTTTTTTGGGTTTTTTTTTTAGTTATGTTTTGGCCTTTTTTACCTTTATTTGATAGGACAGCTGAATAGAGATAGGAAATGTGGGGAGCAGAGATCAGGACAAGACATCCAGCAAATGATCGCGGCCAGGAGTTGAACCAGCGACCTCTGCGACGAGTACTGTAGCCTCTGTAAGTGTAGCGCTTAGACCGCTGGGCCACCAGCGCCCCGTGTGGCTGGCATGTTACCTTGTCATATTTTGTTCAGGGTCTCTTATTTTTTTTGTTTTGACAAGTTGGCTTCCACCTTTTGGTTCCCTTCTAAACATTTTTAGTTTTTGGTATGATTTAAATAAAGCTTGTTGATCCATTTCTTGAATCACTGTTTGCCCCCCTTTTCACATATTTGTGTCTCCACATTTTAAACCTTGCCTTTTTCTTTCAACCATAGTATAACACAAGCCATCTTTTAAAATATATATATCCTGACCATCCAGCATCACATTGATAAAAAGATTAAATGAATACAGAGAAACCACATATGTTGTGTTTTCCAAATATGGATATTTTATATGTGTTATACATTTTCATTAATTCTTTATTGCTGAATCAATTACAGCTGCGTGTCTGGGGTTGTTACAATAAATACTTCTACAATACATTTAAAGGGGGTAAACCTCATGTCTGATCAAAACTTAGAATACATAAATGTTTAATACAATTTTTAAAGATAGTCTCTGATATTGTACTCTTAATGAAGGCCTTTGTTTGATTCAATAAGCACAGCGAGGAGTTTTGAACTGATTTGTAAGAAGTCTCACTCTTACACTAAGGCTTCTTCATGACCTACATAGTAGAACAAGATTATCAGTGACGAGACTAGTTATTTCTTCAAGCTGAATTTGAGTGTCCGTGTTCAGGTCAGATATTCCATGTAAATCAGAAGCTGGGTTGTTATCTGGCACTCAAGTGTCTATTTTCAGAACTCCACTGGTAGAGTTTGGCAGTGACAAGTTAGTAAGCAAGCAGGACACGTTTTTTTATTCTTTAGACAATTTTCCTTTTGCATAATATTTTATACTCATGCACTGAAACTGGAGCAGAATTAGCAAAAATGCAGTTTCTGTGGAAGTGTTGTTTTGGATGGAGAAACTCTACACCAGGGCTTTGCTTGGTAAAGGAGAAAATAGATATGTACAGAACTTCATGTTGATGCAGGTAAGTGAATATTTCACTGCCCTTCAAGGACAAGAGTTTGCATATTTTTGCTATTCAGACACTTATTAGGACACTTGAACACACATCATTACACCAGGGCTGTGACAGTTAATGTTAAACTGCTATTTCTGGCCACTTTTTGTAAGCTGTAATAAATCTTACTTAACAAAGTTGTGTCATTGTTACATTACAGTTAATCATTTTAAATATTTAAAATGTCAATACATTATCTCACCCATGCTGGATGCAAAATTAAACACCCTCTTCCCACAACTTTGCAAACAATATCTCTATTTGTTCAAGATAAAGTGTCAACTGGAGACCTCTGGTAATCTGTGAATTACCGCCTGACGTGTGCCGCATTCGTAAGAAGAGGAAAGAAGAAATGTACTTTATGAATCCCCATGGGGGGAAATTCAATTTTTTCACTTGTGTTATTTTTGGTCATGCTACACACAGTTTTTTTTGGTATATACATACAATCATGCAGTGGACATGCTCTTAGGGAGAGATGTCAGAGTGAGGATGCTGCACACCCCAAGCAGTTGGGGGTTTGGTGCCTTGCTCAAGGGCACATTGGCAGTGCCCAGGCAAGTTGGCAGTGCCCAGGCAAGTGAACCAGCACCTCTCCAGCCACCAGTCCATTTGCCAATCTTCATCCATACTGGGACTCAAACCGGCGACCCTTTGGTTCCCAAGCCAAGTCCCTATGGACTGAGCTACTGCCGTCCCAGTCTTTGCCGCCCCAAGTACTGGATAAATTGTACTGGATAAGCAAAGTCTTAAACTTACTCATATACACTGACAGTTCCAGTTGAAAACAGACACCCCCCTTGCAGGGGCAGCATCACACACACCTCATAAAGAGAAAAAGACATCCACATCCAGTCAATTTCCACACAGAAAGGTGACATTGTCTTAACTTACAAAACACTGTTGGCACTACAAAGGCAATGAGCAGAAATGACCCAGCTCCATCTGCACCCAAAATGCTGTCAAAACCTTACTTTATAATATCCCACGCAGCCTCCATCATTTTTGACCAGAAAGAGGCAGAAATAAGCCGCAGAGACCTTAAAAAATAAAATTACCACACCCCATGCCAATTCAGAATGGATTAATGTTATCAGAGGACCTCTATGTGTCCTGGAATATGGTAGGTGGTTTGCATCAGAACTTTTATTCCACAAATTACAGACATGGTTGATTGGCACAGGATTAAAAACATAGACGTCCTCCCCAATTATTACACATTTTCAGAGGTCCCCAGGTGATACTAATCCTGTGCAAAGAAGGCTTATGGCAAATATTTCAGAAAATGCACTAAAGCGTGGATGTAAGGTGGTTTAATTCTGCATAGAACCCCTCAAAAATGATTGCTCTGGACCTGATGTTTGATGCTCTCAAATAGTACTGAGGTTTTCTCAGTATCGCTCTCAATAACTTTTTAAAAGTTTAGATCTCACTTTAGATCTACTTTTTCAGGGCTTCAGTGCATCAAGCAATCAAACATGTCCACCACACCAGGCTGCTGCCAGGAGAACACTTCTGAAGGAGAAGTCCTCAGGAGTGAGCGCTGGATTGTTGTGATGGATAGAGATTGAGCTCTTCAGTCCTCTGCCAGTTTTTCTGGCGCACTGCTGCTTTCAGAGTTTTCTGTGGAACCAAGAAGGGAAAAGGCCCCTTACCCGGTAACACTTTATATTAACTACACACTTTTAAGCATTAGTTAAGCATTAATTAATACTTAACTCATCATCTGTAAAGCATTGTTCATACATTAATACTCATTTGTATATCATGTACAAACACAGTTATAAATGTTTTATTATTCATGAATATGACTCTCTATAATGTGTTAACTAACTCTTTGTTCATACTTTATAAATGATGGATTCACCAAATACAAATGAGCTATTATGGTCATTATAAAGCAGTTATAAACACATTTACAGGTTATTATTTTAACATTTAGTAAGGGTTAGTGAACACCTTATTACATAGCAAATTATGATTAATCAAGGTAGTCACAAAGGACTTATAAGCTGCTTGTTCATGGTTTTGTGAGCTGATCTAAAGTGAGGACTTGCTTTACAAAGCATTCATTAATGAGATTTAAGACCAGCAGCACCTTAAAACACAGAATCCAAGTTATTGTTCAGTTTTGCAGCTGCATTTTAACTTGTGTTTACAAATGGTTTTATACAGCCAGAGTTTAAATGTTACTGTGTCTTTTTATATATTTGATATGTCATATTTTATTTGAGTTTTTCCACTGTGAGCACTTTAAGTTTGAGAGATTTTCTTTTTCAGTTTCAGAGTATTTCAAGTTCATATGAAGAGTTATTTTGATAAATGCGGTTATTATTATACAGAGGTTGTTTCCTTTTAATAAACACAAGTTTAAGTCCATGTGTTCTGTCTGTTTCCTTATTCTGTTGAATCAATATCTGTGACTTCTGTGTTTTAAGGTGCTGCTGGTCTTAAATCTCATTAATGAATTCTTTGTAAAGCATTAAAAAGTCCTCACTTTAGATCAGCTCACAAAACCATGAACAAGCAGCTTATAAGTCCTTTGTGACTACCTTGATTCATCATAATTTGCTATGTAATAAGGTGTTCACTAACCCTTACTAAATGTTAGAATCATAACCTGTAAATGTGCTTATAACTGCTTTATAATGACCATAATAGCTCATTTGTAATTGGTGAATCCATCATTTATAAAGTATGAACAAAGAGTTAGTTAACACATTATAGAGAGTCATATTCATGAATAATAAGACATTTATAACTGTGTTTGTACGTGATATATAAATGAGTATTAATGTATGAACAATGCTTTACAGATGATGAGGTAAGTATTAATTAATGCTTAACTAATGCTTAAAAGTGTGTAGTTAATATAAAGTGTTATCCATTACCCACACTGCACCCTCAGTCTGAACCACAGAACTGTGCTATTATAGTGTTGGCCCTTCCTGTTACCGGTAAATGTATGTGAGAGAAGAAAACACGTGACCCTTTCCTGATGAGACTTCAAGCAAAGCGTTTCTCAAATAATCTCAGAGTGCTGGTGTTTTTTTTTCTCTCCACACATACAGTGACTGTTTTGTACTAAATGTGCTAGAAATCAAAGAACATTGATTCAAAAATCACAAAAATTTAGATTTTGTGTTTCACTGCCAGATGTTTGACAAACAGTGCAGCCCCCTTCAAACCCACCTGTCATTACTTCATTTATATTCAGTCACTTCACACCCCCTTCTACCTGCAACAACAACAACCAAACAACCCCCCCTGATATATGAAAGTCAACAAAAAAACTACACTGTTGTAGAAAGAAAAGAATGGTTCCCAAGAATAAACTATTATCTGGGATTGGGGGATTTAGAGGACTGTCAGAATGTCTTTACTAAGGCACAATGATTGTACAGCATAATTACTATAACTTGAATCACATCCTGGATCCTGTTATCTTATCTTGGCTCTACTGGTGCTGCGCAGTTAGACGCTATTGTCTGCAGTGACAACTACTATCATTACAACTCGCTTGTCTGTTGGGGGAGCTGGATGAATGCTAACTGGAGCTTTATTCATCTACAAGCATCATCCAGACCATTGCCTACAACACGGTGTTGTGGTGGAAATGAAAGGGGTAATGGGCAAAGCCTGTGAAATAGGTGAGTACTTTGAACATGATAGATGTTATTGTGCTTTATGAGATACCATTTTCAAATTGGTTCAAATGCTTTCCACCATGGCTTTTTTATGTTGTGTGACGGCCACAGGCCTAGGTCAGGGGCTGTTTTCGGCCTTCTACATACTACCTACTAATGTACATACTGTGTTTGAATTTAGTATATAGTATGTCTGTTCTGTTGGATCTGTTATGCAGTATGCTGGGCCAGACGTCACTGGATTTCTGGTTTTGGAAAGCGGAAGTAAACAAAGGCCGGGCTGATAGAGAAACTGCTTCTTTAGCATCACTTATAATTTAAAAGGTTAGGAAGTGGTTTATGTTTAATTTAATAATTTTCACAGCACATAAAAACAGAATTCCCCCGTCAAAAGAGAAGAGAAAAGAAAAAGCGAAACGACTGCTGTGCATTGTGGGAAACAGTACGCAAGGCAGACTGGTCCAATGTATACTGTGGCAATTTCCCCAATCAGTAGACATCCGGGGAATTTTGGCATTCTGATTTTGATCTTGTTCACTTACTACTTACTACATTCTGAATTTTGGCAAAATCAGTACGTACTGCTAGTATAGTAGGCGGTTTTGAAAACAGCCAGTGTGTGTTTTCCTGCATTCCTGCCTCTGCTTTCCCCTTCCAGATCCTCCTTGAGTGCCTGCCCCTCCCATCTCGTTTAGGGATTGGCTTCACCTGCTTGGAGCCTTTAAAACCAGGGTGAATCTAAGATGTCTCTCTCTCTCTCCTTCCTGGAAGGCTGGTGCCTGCCAGGCACCCACTTTGGTTTTGTTTGGTGCTTATGTTGAGCTCAGCCTTGGTTTCCTTTTACACATAGCTTTGGTTAGCACACACAGTCTCACAGCACCCAACACCCTCACCACACCACTGATAGCTTACTTCATCATTAGTTTTCCTTTGTTGAGTATTTTCAATGAATTATTTCTTTATTTAAAAGCTGTCGCTGTGTGGACCTCCCTTCTTTGTTATGCTCTTCAACGAGCTGGGCATAACAGTTGTTTAACTGGCACACTGACATACTGGGATCCTAGCTCACCCCCTTCCCCCCAACCCCCTCATCACTTACTTTAACTCTGCCTGTCCCATTAAAGTTACTAACCATAGACCTTTCTGGAGTCCCTGAGCTCCCTTGTCTCGTAGATTCCTCTGAGCTGCCGTAGACGTCCTCCTGCTGCGGACGATCTGGACTCCAGCTGATACGGACGTGCTGGACTCCAGCGGCAACAGCTTCTACGACTCGTCTCATCACTATCACTTCTCTCTCTTACTCCCCTCTATCTGTATTTCCAGACCCAACTCGGTTGAGGCATGATGGCTGTCTAACATGAGTCTGGTTCTGCCTGAGGTTTCTGCCTGTTAAAGGAAGTTTTTCCTCACCACTGTAACTAGCTAAATACTGCGATATGCAATGCTCATGATGGATTAAGGTTGGGTCAGACTGAGTCTTATCCTGTCTTGAAGTTGGGTCTCTGTTCATAATTTGACATAGAGTGGTCTAGACCTCCTATGTTTGTAAAAGCGTCTTGAGATAACGTTTGTTGTGATTTGGCGCTATACAAATAAAGATTGATTGATTGATTGATTGAACTGCACTGTAGTAATGTACTTCCCTTGTTTCCTTTAAAGCTGTCACATTCTGATATTATATTCTTTATGTTTACCATCAGACTCTGTACTCCTTTTTTGCATCTTTGTCTGATGTTCAAAAGTGACATCTTTTAAAGAAAGTTTGAAATGTTATCTGAAAATAAATAAGTGAACTATTGAGTCTGCTAACATTTCAAACAACCTGCCAACCAAGTGACTCCAAGGGCACCGCTTGTTGCTTCTCATCAAGCTCATTACTTCATGTGTACAGTGTTAGCTGACTCAGATGAGTGCATTTACATTTCTATCTTCTCCCATTTATAGTACCAAGGCAGTAAGAGAACATTGCAGAGACTTCACTCATTTGACATTTCACTGCTGTACAAACATCCTAAATGTCCTATTTATTTTAGCCTAAAACTTAATGATGTTCCTAAAGTGACCAAAAATACACACAAATGAAATACTTTAACATAGTGCACGGATGTATTTTCATATGACACTTCAAGATTCCACACTTCAAGGGGGACCCTGACATTGTCACAAGCAGTGCTTAAGTTACCACCGTGTGCCCAGGTCCCTTCAGAGGCAGGTACTTGTTGGTCTTTGAAGAATGATGGGGGACCCTTGAAACAGTCCAGAACAATTTGGTATAGACTATTTTCATGAGGGGATTCCTGCCCAGGTCAAAACTGACACAGACTGTACTGTGGAGGTGAAGAATATGAAGAGTATGTGAGGGTTAAGTGAGGGCATTAAGGGCAAGCTTTGTTCACAGGGGTTGCTAACACACCAACACACACACACACAATTTAAGTTTTTCACTGCAGCTTTACTTTGTATCCGTATCTCTCTTTTTTTAATCTGCCAATTTCTGGTAACATAAACTGAAAAAGTAACAGTCACAGAATTTTCAAAACCACCAAGCCTTGTTGACAGGATGATTAATGGAAGTGAGATCAGAGGAGAGAGTGTAATTCATGATCTGACATATTTAGAAAGTGAGCTGATTTTAAGGTTTTCTTTTATTCCAGTAAGCTCTGTTTGAATTAGTTAAAGAGCTCTCCCCTCGGCATGTGGGGCAGAAACAGAGCGCTGTCCCCCGTCAAGCAGCTGCAGATAGCTCTCAGGTTTTATGTAAATGAAGCTGTCACTTCTGAGCTGTTGATGCCTTTCAGTTCTGTGAAAGTGGGGGAATTCTCTCAGAATATGTCAGTGACTATATATACTACTTCATAATGATGTTTTTAGTTACACTCCTCCCCGATTTTCCTGTTGAAAGTTTGTGTTTGTGTTGGTGTTGTTCAGTTCTGCTCTGAGAACATTTTTATGTATTGCATACAACTTAATGAGCTCCCATATTTTGCTTTCTATGCTTTTTCTTTTGGGATGTGTTATCCGTGTTATCCGTACCTTCTGCAGTTGGTCTGCAGCACAGGAGCACCACAGGGGACAGCGCTCTCCCCCTTCCTCTTCACTCTGTACACCTCGGACTTCAGCCACAACTCTGGGAACTGTCACCTCAAGAAGTTCTCCGATGACACAGCCATCGTCGGGTGTGTGTCTGAGGGGGACGAGCTGGAGTACAGGGAGGTCATCATGGACTTTGTTGACTGGTGTGAGCTAAACCACCTTCAGCTCAACACCAGCAAGACCAAGGAGATGGTGATCGACTTCAGCAGGAAAACACCCCAGACTGCACTGGTGAACATCCAGGGATTGGACATCGAGAGGGTGGAGACCTACAAATACCTGGGTGTTCATCTCAGCAATAAACTGGACTGGTCACATAACACCAACGTCCTGTGGGCCAAAGTCGTCTGCACCCGCTGAGAAGACTGAGGTCCTTCGGAGTGTGCAGGACTCTGTTACGGACATTTTATGACACTGTGGTAGCGTCTGCTTTCTTCTATGCAGTGGTCTGCTGGGGAGCAGGGAGCACAGACAGGGACAGGAAAAGACTTAACAGACTGGTCAGGAGGGCCAGTTCTGTCCTGGGCTGTCCTCTGGACTCCATAGAAGAGGTGGGTGAGAGGAGGATGTTAGCCAAGCTGACATCCATCATGGACAATCCCTCTCACCCCCTGCATGAGACTGTGGTGTCCCTGAGCAGCTCCTTCAGCAGGAGACTGAGACTCCCACCCTGCAGGACGGAGCGCTACCGCAGGTCCTTCATCCCATCTGCAATCAGACTGTTTAACACCAGCACTGCTGTGTCCTGTTAATCATCTGTTCTCATCTTTCATTCCACTACATGGAAGTTACTATGTGACTTGGCACATTCACAAATAACTACTGTATCCATCTGAATCACACGGTTCTTCATACTGTGTATGTTTGTTTTTAAATAACCTGGTGCAATTTTTATCATGCAATAACTTACTCACCTTATATATTTATCAGATAGAAGTGTACATAGTGTGTATATATCTGTAATAGTTGTCATATTTTATTTTATTTTAACTTTATTTTATTTTATTCTATTTTATTCTATCATATTTTATTTTATTTTATTCTATTTTATTCTATTTTATTCTATTTTATTCTAATTATTCTATTTTATTCTATCTTATTCTAATTATTCTATTTTATTGTATTTTATTCTATCTTATTTTATTCAATTTAATTTTATTGTATTTTATTCTATCTTATTTTATTCAATTTTATTTTATTGTATTTTATTGTATTTTATTCTATCTTATTTTATTCTATTTTATTGTATTTTATTGTATTTTATTCTATCTTATTTTATTCTATTTTATTCTATTTTATTTTATTCTATTTTATTCTATTTTATTCTATCTTATTTTATTTTATTCTATTTTATTTTACCCTTGTCATTGCTATTATTACTGTTATTATATTTTTTTAACTATGTTAGTACATTGTTGTATTCCCCTGTCCCTTGTAAGCTGCTGTAACAACGGGGGACAAATAAAGTATATCTTATCTTATCTTAGTTAGTTTGGGAATACAATGGATAGAAGTGTGTTACTTGGCAACACTGAACGTCAGTGAACGTTAACATGACTGTGCATGATTAAAAACGGGTGCAGCTACAACCAGTTTCAGTCTAGCTTGGTTTACTTGATATAGGTTTGAGTAAAAAAGTTGGTTGTAGTTATGTGAAGTCTGATGTGAGAGAAATGTCTGACTCAGTTTGAACCCAGCTGGTACACTAAGCCCCTGAAGTCAAAACACTTTGTCTAAAAAGTACCAAAAGTGAGCATCGTCTGATCTGTGAAAAATCAGAGCTCAAGCAAGTTCCACTCATGGTCTCTGTGTGGATGTGATAGAAAAAAGAAACAAAAAAGGAACGAGACCTTATGTGAACTCAATTTTCAAAAGGGCTGAATCAGTCCTCTGCCTTTTATTTCCTGAGCTAAATTTAAATTTCAAAGGGTTTGGCAGATGTGCTATGTCCACAGAGGTGAGGCAGTGTTTACAGTTGAGGAGCCACAGTAACACCACATATTTGCTTCTTCTGGTCCTTGCCCAACCTGTTAGAAAACCTGGCTCAAGATTAATTTTGTTCTAGCAGCATTTGACCTTTTGTGGTCTACTTTGAGATTGTGAGGCAGTTTCTTTTCACTCTCTTGGTTCAATGTAGAGGCTGCCGTATGTGAAAGGATTTGAGATACAAGGCTGACTATTTCTCTCTGTTGACCGACTCTCAATCGCCATCTGCCACTGAAAAACTGGAGCCAGTGGAGAGCTATGGGAGGGAATTTCAGTCCCATTCTCTGCTGAGGCACTTATGTAACTGCCAGAGAGAATGTAGTAGAGTGCACAGCAGATAATATTTGTTCATAGTAATGATGCTTTGAGGGAGAGGATGAAGGGGATTCCAGGCTCTTCTTCACTGCTGAGTGTTGGTGATGTTGAATGCTGTCAATGAATGAGAAGTAGCTTGCCACTTGAAGGTTCAGGACAGCAGGATAACAATGGAGGTTTGTGGAGTTTCCCATTTTCTTGCTGTTACTATCTATGATTGGATTGTGTCATGAAATACTTTGACTTTTGAAGCATCTGAAAAAAAAAAGAGCTGGTGTTGCCATGTGGTTGTGTTGACAGGAGTTACAACCAAGCCCATCAACCATTGAGTGTAAGTGTGTAGAAGTAGGGAGGTGAGAAAGCAGAAAATGTCCCCATATTTCATCTTCCAAACATGAAACACTGAAGACCGACGACAGCAGATTCCTATTGAGCAGGCATCCTGCAGGCACTACCCCAAATGACCCCCTTTTGTTACAACCAGTTATTCTTACCTGCCAGAACTGACCCTAGATTTAAATTCCTGGAACAAAAAGGTATTCAGCACCTGCAGGACTTATTTCTGGACAACCTATTTGCTAGCTTTGACCAATATGTGATACTTCTATTCTAAACAGAGACGACTTTTTTTAGATACTTTCAGCTGCATGACTTTGCAGATTCCGCAAATCCCCCACGCCCAGTGGCATTGACCTGTTGCTTAAGGCAGGCGCCTTACCCAAGGGCCATGTCTCCCACTTTTATAATCTCTTGTTCGCAAGGGATGAATCTGCTCTCGACAAAATTAGGAATGAGTGGCAGGAGGAATTGCAGACTGTTTTTTCTGATGATTTCTGGAACGAGGCTTTGAAGGGGGTAAATTCATTTTTTTATTTTTTTTTATTAGTTTTTTCTGCTGTATACATCATTCAAAAAGTGCATGTTACCCAATTTTATATTTTACAGACAAACAACAACACATCATACAATGACAACCACTAGAGTCCAATCCAACGTGTTTTGAAATGTTATCTTAAAAATAAGAAAACAGGAAGGACTCATGGATCAGAAAGAAGATATGATACACAAAACAAACAACAACAAAAACAAACAAACAAATAATAATAATAATAGTAATAAATACATAAATAAATGGATAAAATGAAAATGTTCTTACTTATTTCTTACACACAAAATCTTGATTGAGTTGAGTAACACAACTTGGCCCATGAGACATACACCACATTAGTCCTCAAGAGAGGGAGTAGAATTTACAAATGACATAAAAGGACCCCAGGTCTCTTTTAAATTATCTGAACAACCTCTAGAACTAAATTTAATTTTCTCTAAATAAAGGAAGGACATTAGGTCTTGTAGCCAGGAATTCTCAGATGGCGGTTTAGGATCCTTCCATTGTAGAAGAATGCGTCTGCGGGCCACAAGAGAGGCAAAAAGCAATGATATTTCTTTCCCTAACAGAAAAGCAAGTTAAGTCCTCGGGGACACCAAAGATTGAGATTAAGGGGCTGGATGGTACAGGTCTACAAAAAACTTTTGATAATTTATCGTAAAAAGAGGACTAGAATGATCTTAGTTTCAGACAGGAGAAAAATGTGTGTGTGAGTGGCAGGTGAAATGGAGCATCTGTCGCACAGTTTGCTTGTGTTAAACAGTTTTTTAGAGCTTAACTTTAGAGACGTGAGTCCTGTGTAAAACCTTAAACTGTATCAATGTAAGACTCGCACAGGGAGATGTAGCATTGACTCTTTCCAGGGCCCTCTGCCACCACTCAGTCTCCAAAGTTGTGCCTAGTTCTTTCTCCCAAGTATCTCTAACAGTTAGTAGGGGTGATAGTGACGTGATTAATTTGACCACCATTGAGGTAATCCTGCAGGTTTTGGGATAAGATAAAATTGTATCAACAAGAGAGTCAGGTGGTTGATGGGGAAAGTTGGGGAAATTCTGACGAGCAAAGTTGTGAACTTGAAAATATTTAAATAAATGTGATTGCGGGAGGCCAAATTTAGTTTTAAGCATGTCAAAAGAGGCAAAAACTTTGTTATTAAAAAGTTGTCTGAAATATAGTTCAGGGGCACACATATCAAAGTTGACAGGGAGACAGACCCGCAAGAGCTAGCTTCCATCTGACACCAGTCTGTACTGGGGGAGTTGTACCAAGTGTGGATTTTTTGAATATTGGCTGACCAATAGTAGGTCAAAAGATTGGGAAGTGCAAGGCCCCCATCTTTTTTAACTCTTTGCAAAATAGAGTATTTTGCCCGTGGAGTCTTTCCCGCCCAGACAAAAGATGATATCTTCCTATCAAATTTTTTAAAAAAGGATTTAGGGAGGAATATTGGTAAACTTTGAAAAAGGAATAAGAATCTTGGCAACACATTCATTTTAATTGTATTGATTCTGCCAATAAGAGATAAGGGGAGGGTATTCCACCGTTTGAGGTCAGAATTGAACTCCTTGACTAGTTTTAGGGGGTCAATTCATCATCTAGCTGTGCTAGACTTAGTCTCATACAATTTAAAGTGCTGCATAGGCTTCATTATAGTAAAGCAAAACTTTCCAGGTTTTACCTAGACAAGTGCGGATAGATGTGACAGATGCAGACAAGCCCCCTCATATGTTCTGATCATGCTCCAAACTGACTGTGGCTCAGTGGGTAGAGTCGGTCGTCTATCAATCGGAAGGTTGGCGGTTCTATCCCAGCTCCAGCAGTCACATGCCGAAGTGTCCTTGAGCAAGACACTGAACCCCAAATTGCTCCCTCTGTTGTTCACAGGTGTGTAAATGTGAACGAATGAGATCAGCTAACACTGATGGTCCCTCACTACATAGCAGCCTCTACCATCAGAGAGTGAATGGGTATGAATGGGTGAGCATGACGAGTAGTGTAAAAGCGCTTTGAGTGGTCAGAAGGACTAGAAAAGCGCTATATAAGTACAAGTCTATTTACCATTTAGGGCCCGATCTACTAAGGGTTTGCGTGTATAAAAACACGTGCAAACTTGATAGCGTGCGCAAAGCTGAAGTACTAACCGGGAGCACCGAGGATTGCGTCTTTCAAATGAGCAAAATAGCACTCGCTATTCATTTAGCGTGTTTGCCTTCATGAATACATGCAGATTATCAGAACGCGCAAAATACTGGGAGGAGAAGATGCAAATGTAATCATTTAGCACACGCAATGTGAGCTATCAAACCTGAAGCAGATAGCGAGTGGTATTTTTGCGTCTATATTTAGCACGTTTGAATGGCAGGTGCAAACTGGCACAGCGTTACGCACACATGGCTGCGGTCACTGTAAAGCTCATCATAACATCGCTTTACAACATGCCCACAACAGCGGGGCTTACAAGCATTACTACAGTTTTTACACACAGTTTATGTCATTTTCAAGTCAATCAAACGGACATGAAGTCTAACAAACCAAGAGAACAACACAAATAAATAAATAAAACAACTCAAATTCAAAGCAGTTCAGCACCACGGATAGCGACCGCATCATTCTGACACTCACTTTAACTTTTTCATATAATGAGAGCACAGTAGGTCACTGTATCAACAGATATAAAGTTTAGTCAAATTGGCACAGCGGCCCACATGTTCACATACAAACAAAAAATCAATATGAAGTACTCGGCCTACTCACCACTGTTTGAAGGAGCCTTAAGCTCCGCGGACTTGTCCACGATGCACTGTATGTCCATTTTCTTTGATCTGTCATTCTCAATAGATAACATGACATGTCCACTCAGTCTATTCTGTCCCATCGTGCTCATCAAGGGGTTTTTAGTTAGTTTTAACTTGGAGAATGAGCGCTCAGAAGGTGCAACGTTGACAGGAAGAGTAAAAAATAAAAGCAGGGACAGGCCTCATCAAATCGCTCTCTAACCTCCATCAAAAAACTGATTGCGTTTTGGAGTAGAGTAGATGCGTGTATTTAATCGGCAGATCTTCTGTTTTTTCTCACAGCATTCACTTTTTCTTGAGTTCACCGATGTGTTTATTTCCCTCCTCCACAATCACCTCCAACTCCATGGCTTCAAACTTCATTTATCAATTAAGACCACTCTGTTCTCTCAAACTCTACATGGTGACAGCGGATAGCACACGCAAAATGCTCATTAAAGGGCGGTCCGCACCACTTTTGCACTCGTTATCATTTGCGCACGCAGTCATAGTAGATCACCCGCAACACGCCCAGAAATAACACGAGCAAAATTATTATTTGCACACGCAAATTAGCGCTTGTTATTTGGGATCTTAGTAGATCAGGCCCTTAATGTCTAAATTATGAAAGAAGAGGACTGAGTTGGGATTGGGGAGGGGGGAGGGAGGGGAGAAAATGTTATATTTTTTGACTGTACCTTTGTAATGTACCGCTTTTTTCTGAAAATAAAAAAAGTTGAAACAAAAAAAAGAAGGAGATATATAATAAAATATCTGACTGGTGAGCAAATGTGATGCATTAGCATTGTTTTGTAACAATGGCTCATATATTTGCAGCCCAAGGTTTTCATTTTTTGATAAGCACTATATGCAAATACTGTCTGGCAGTCGCCCTTGGATTCAGTGGTAGGTTTAAGTCTTGGCCAAGACATATGCAACATGCGGTGATGACACAGATGGATTTTGTTTGAGCATCTGGAGCTTGTGGCATAAAGGCTGGTTCTGGGCTTGGATTGCATAACGCAGTGAGATGCAATATCACCAATTTATATTCTCCATTCATTTGATGTTTTTGTTTCATACTGTGGGGCATTGTTGCCTTCATTTGATGGGACAGAGAGACAGAGAATGTGAGCATCAGAGAGTAGGGCGGAGACATGAAGCAAAGGGTTGTGGTTGGAAGTTGATTAGCAGCTGCTGCAGAGAGAACAAGAGCTTCAGTACATGGAGCGCTTAAACTGCTAGTCCAGCTGGCACACCAACTTTGATTATTTTTAATTCAAAAATTCCACCTCGGTAGAGGCAGAGGGCTGACCAAGTCTGGTTCTGCTCGAGGTTTCTGCCTGTTAAAAGGGAGGTTTGCTGCTTTAACTAGCTAAATACTGCGAGGTGCAATGCTCATGGTGGATTAAGATGAGATAAGATCAAGTCCTGTCAGTAAGAGGGGACTGGATAGTATCCTGTCTTCGTGGGTCTCTGTTCATAGTTTAACATAGAGTACGGTCTACATGTACAGTCATGGCCAAAAGTTTTGAGAATGACACAACTATTGATTTTCACAAAGTCTGCTGCTTCAGTTTTTATAATGGCAATTTGCATATACTCCAGAATGTTATGAGGAGTGATCAGCTCAACTGCAATTAATTGCAAAGTCCCTCTTTACCTTGAAAATGAACTTTATCACCAAAAACACATTTCCACTGCATTTCAGCCCTGCCACAAAAGGACCAGCTAACATCATTTCAATGACACACAGGTGTCACACACATTAACACAGGTGTAGGTGTTGATGAGGACAAGGCTGGCGATCAATCTGCCATGATTGAGTGACTGGACACTTTAAAAGGAAGATGGTGCATGACACCATTGTTCCTCATCTGTTAGCCATGGTTACCTGCAAGGAAACACGTGCAGCCATCATTGCATTGCACAAAAAGGGCCTAACAGGGAAGTTTATAGCAGCGAGTAAGATTGCACCTCAGTCAACCGTCTATCGAATTATCAAGAACTTCAAGGAGAGAGGTTCAATTGTTGCCAAACAGGCTCCAGGGCGCCCAAGAAAGTCCAGCAAGCGCCAGGACCGTCTCCTGAAGGTGTTACAGCTGCGGGATCGGGCCACCACCAGTGCAGAGCTTGCTCAGGAATGGCAGCAGGCAGGTGTGAGTGCATCTGCACGCACAGTGAGGCGAAGACTTTTGGAGGAAGGCCTGGTGTCAAGGAGGGCAGCAAAGAAGCCACTTCTCTCCAGTAAAAACATCAGGGACAGACTGATATTCTGCAGAAGGTACAGGGACTGGACTGCTGAGGACTGGGGTAAAGTCATTTTCTCTGATGAATCCCCTTTCTGATTGTTTGGGGCATCTGGAGGAAGGCTTGTTCGGAGAAGACGAGGTGAGCGCTACCATCAGTCCTGTCTCTTGCCAACAGTGAAGCATCCTGAGACCATTCATGTGTGGGGTTGCTTTTCGGTTAAGGGAGTGGGCTCTCTCACAATCTTGCCTAAAAACACAGCCATGAATAAAGAATGGTACCAGAACGTCCTCCGAGAGCAACTTCTCCCAACCATCCAAGGGCAGTTTGGTGATGAAGAATGCCTTTTCCAGCATGATGGAGCACCTTGCCATAAAGCAAAAGTCATAACAAAATGGCTCGGGGAACAAAACATTAAGATTTTGGGCCCTTGGCCAGGAAACTCCCCAGATCTTAATCCCATTGAGAACTTGTGGTCAATCCTCAAGAGGCGGGTGGACAATCCAAAACCCACAAATTCTGACAAACTCCAAGCATTGATTATGCAAGAATGGACTGCCATCAGTCAGGATTTGGTCCAGAAGTTGATTGACAGCATGCCAGGGAAAATTGCAGAGGTCTTGAAAAAGAAGGGTCAACACTGCAAATATTGACTTATTGCATGAATTCTGTGTAATTCTCAATAAAAGCTTTTGATACTTATGAAATGCTTCTAATTGTATTTCATCATACCATAGAAACATCTGACAAAAACACCTAAAAACACTGAAGCAGCAGACTTTGTGAAAATGTAATATTTGTGTCATTCTCAAAACTTTTGGCCATGACTGTAGACCTCCTCAGTTTGTAAAAGCGTCTTGAGAAAACGTTTGATGTTATTTGGCGCTATATAAATAAAGATCAAGTGATTGATTGAGATTGACCATAGGTGTCATATGACAGTGTGCACATATTTCTTGAGAAAAAAACGTTTTTCCATACAAAAATGTGGAATAAAATGTGTATAAAGGGGCCACAATCATCTATGTTAATAAATATGAACTCTTGAGCTTTACATCAAACCTTTAAATTAAAAATATGCAGCATGATCAATACATCCTCTTCATTGAGTCCTGTGTTCCTACAAAATACCTCAGTAACCCTATTCAGCACAGAGAATACGAGAATATGAGAATACCTTACAAAGCTCAGCCATCCCACTACATCAAAGCCCATAGCAACATACTAGCATTTCTTTCTTCCCAATCTCCATACAAAGGCACGCACTCATACAAGCAGACACAATCATTGAACGTAATGAGAGAGTGGGCATGCCGCCTCCTCACGCCAATTTTCTTCCTGATTCAAAAAGAACTTCTGATTGAAATGCAGACAGGCTCCTTCTTTCACCTGAGAATCTATAGGGTTTTGGTTAAGCTTTAATTTTCCGTTCTTAAGGCTGAAGAAAGAGAGAGAGAAATGTAAAGAGAAAAATAAGGGAAGTAAGACGGAAGGGAAGCTGTGTACGTAGACACAAAGGACATTTTCAGAGAACAGGAATAAGAAAGACATGAGAAAATAACCCCTCATTAGAGTTACATTACATTACATTACTGTACCTCATTAGTCTGAATCAGCTTTGTGCCCAGTGTGTGGGAATTGGTCTTGATGCTATTGCTATAGAGGATTTTCTATTACTCCAGCAGTGCCATTGGCCCTCAGGCCAATGCTGGACATAATTTCCTGGCAAAATTCCTGGAAAATCACATACTTGATGTGTTGTAGACTCTAAGAAGGAACAATTCCCATTTCTTTCTCCGTATTAGATTTTTTGTTACTTTCTGTTCTCTTATTATCACTACAAGTGCAATCTGTTCATCTTTATTGTGAATCCAAGTCGATTAACGTAACGTTCAGTAACAAGTGCTGAGCATTATCTGGGTGACACATTAATGGCTGTAGAGAGCAAACTTTGTAGAGTGCTGACTTTGTTTTTTTTTTTAATGTTGATGTTGGTGTTTGCTTGAAGTGTATTTTGTGTTCTTTTTGTGATGTTTAGGTCTGAGGAGCACAGAAGGGGCTGTGGAGAAGAATTTCCCTAAGGGGACAATAAAGTCTAAAGTCTAACAGAGTGTATCTTGGTAAGATAAACATATTGTGCAGACCATTGGTTGTACCATAATACACTAAAAACAGTGCGAGCCAAACACTTACTTTGTAGAAGCTCTTCCATTCAGATTGAACTTCTGAAAATTGAAGAAAGTTGGTGTAACAATGGCGGTCAAGAGAGCAGGGAACTCTGGCTGGTGAGTGATGCAGACTGTAGCCATGCTGTATGTGTTCTCTGACTCAGACAGGTCCTGAACTGTTGTTACCAAGTCCACCTTGGCACAGCAGCAGCTATCCTGCTTCATTGGCATGGACTCGCAGTGTAAACGTCTGCACCACCAGGTAACTTGGGATCTCTTCTATTCTGGAAATGAGCTAAACTATTTGGTGAAGGGGTTTACAGCCAAGCGTCCATAGCTTCTACAACTGTTTTTTTAACAAAAAGGTCAGCTGATCAGCTTCCCCTGTAGTACACTTAACATATACAAGTACCTCAAACATCCAGTTCCAAATTAAAAACCAACATATTAAGGAACACCCTCTTCAATACAACTCTTGATAAAAAGGAAGCCAGCCACAGCTACTGTGAGAGTGAAATATAGCCATGCCCACTGTTACATCCCAACCAAAGGTGGCCCTGTGGGACTAACAATAATCCTACACATGATCCAAAATGAAAACACGAAACCGCCTTAATCACTTAAAGGTGACATATCACGCTTTTTTCATCAATATATATTGGTCTAAGAGGTCCCCAAAACATGTATTTAAAGTTTATGCTCAAAAAAAACACTTTGAAATCAGATTTTGGTCTGCCTGAAAAACCCTCTTCTTCAGTCCTCCTCAGAACACTCTGTTTTCTCTATGACCACGCCCCCTCAGGAAGTGGGTGTGGCCTCGGCTCTCCAGCACGTTGATCTAATGTTTACATGTTGGCTGAATATACACGGCTGCTCAGAGATCACGTTACTTCAACCCTCTGAATCTGATCCAGAATCTGATCTTGACGGAGAGGCGCCTGCAGCAGGACCTTTCTGAACGATTGGTCACAGATTTAGTGTTTCTTGTTGTTTTATTTATCAGTATGTCGACGTGTGTCTTGGTACACAGCTACGAACATGTAGCTATGTGGCTATGCTAACTAGCGCTAGCACTTATCCATGATAAATAAAAATCATCTACTAGATCTTCAAATCTGCAGACGTGGGGAGTAAAACCGACCTCTACCAGAAAGGCAGCAGGACCTTTTCTGAAGGATTGGTCACAGATTTAGTGTTTCTTGTTGTTTTATTTGTCAGTATGTAGACGTGTGTCTTGGTACACAGCTACAGCTACAGCTATGAACATGTAGCTATGTGGCTATGCTAACTAGCGCTAGCACTTATCCATGACAAATAAAAATCATCCACTAGATCTTCAAATCTGCAGACGTGGGGAGTAAAACCAACCTCTGTCAGAAAGGCAGCGGGACCTTTTCTGAACCATTGGTCACAGATTTAGTGTTTCTTGTTGTTTTATTTGTCAGTATGTTGACGTGTGTCTTGGTACACAGCTACAGCTACGACATGTAGCTATGTAGCTATGCTAACTAGCGCTAGCACTTATCCATGATAAATAAAAATCATCCACTAGATCTTCAAATCTGCAGACGTGGGGAGTAAAACTGACCTGTGTGTGTGTTTATTAAGACAGCCTACAGCTAGCATGCCTCCCTCCTAAGCTCCTTGTTAGCACACATTTGTGCAGGTAATAAAAAACGGAGGGGGGATTCAGTATTATTTTATACAGTCTATGGGCTGAACAAGCTCCGAGCTCTGACTCCGTGACAGACGGGACATTGTTGTTACGTAACAAAAACACTGAAGTCTGAAACGGCTCGTTTCACACACATTTACAGAAAGGTGGAGAAATCAGAACAGGGGCAGAATGGATTTTTTTCATTCTCGGGGGGTTTGTAGACATGCCAGGGACACATATTTCAGGTAGAGAACCATTAAAAAGTCCATTTTGCATGATATGTCACCTTTAAGAAAAAGGGTTTAATGTAAATTGACAGAAATACTAAACTACTCAACAAAGATCACCTAAATTCACACCAAAACCCAACAAAAGCACATGCAAATCCACCGGAGGAGAGGCAAACGGGCAGAAGAAGGTGATAGAGGGGGAGGGACACAGAACAAAACATACAAGCGTAACACCACAACTATACAATCTGCAGGAAAGCTATGTCCACCTGAAGCTGACCTTTGTGCATGCTGTAAGGTTCAGAGACGTAAACAGATACAAACCATAGACTGTATAAAATATGGACGTAGTCTCCGTGACGTCACCCATCTGTTTCTGAAGAGATGTTTTGAGGCAAATCATCGGTGGCAGCCATATTGCTTCTGTGGAGCCAGTGTGACGTAAAGAGGCGGGCTTTGAGCCTCCTAGCCAACAGCTGCAGTGTTCCCACAGGCAGCTGTGCCTCTCATTGGAAGACTAGTAATCTCAATATCTTTGAAATTGACGCCTTAGAAAAAATTCACCCCCCTCACAGTGAGATGACATTGAGAAATGAGCCCTACAGACTACACTGGTCTTTTGTACCAGGCTGTAAACATGTTTATTTCTGCTGTAAAGATCGGCTTTTTCCCATTCATGTGTATGTGACTTCCTGTACTTCTGGAGCCAGCCTCAAGCGGATCCTCCATGAACTGCAGCTTTTAACACTTCTGCTTTGGACTCATATTTTCAGGCCGGAGGTTGCCGCTTGATACAAACCCATTCTTAATTATACTGATGCATAGTTTGAAAAGTACCTCGAGGGGAGAGGAAAATACAATTATTTGCTTTATTCTTATTTGATTTCATTTTTTGGGGGGAATAAGTAAGTAAAAATATATGGTTATCTGGTTTGTTGTTTTGGCCTTTGTTCAATCTGAGTTATGCGCCTCAGAGTTTGTTATTGCTGCACTGTTTTATAGAGAATGAAAAACCAATTTAAACTTAGAAGTTTCAAGAGGAAACATCTCACTACCCTATAATGTTACTCTCTTACCCCCAGATGGATGCATAACATGTTTTAGGCACTGACACACAAACTCTCCTGCACATGCACACTGTCGTATACTTATTCATGTAAGCACATCTACAGAAATCGCTTGCCTCACCTTGCTTTTCTTGAGCATCTATTTTACAGCTGGCTGAAAATCTCTGAGTGCCTTCAAGTGCATGCTTCAATTGTTTCACTCCTGTTAGTGGAGTAACACAGCAGGCAAAAGTCCTCCCTTGTGCTTTCAAAAGCACTCTGTGCACTCTGCACACACAAGTACAAAACTTGGATAGCCATTAGTCGTAGTCCTTTACCTATGTTCTTCTAGAGCTCTCATTATGAATGAACTTTCGTCTGTCTGAAAAAGTACTTTTCCTTACTTTAAGACTTCTTTTCTTTTCTCCTCTGTCTGATTTTTCTATCATGTTTGTATGGTCTTCATTTTTTTATATCCCTCTTTTTTATCTTCATCTTCTTTAATGGATGCAGGAAACTTCATCTGGCAATGTTAGTTTTTTTATCACTTTATCCCCTCTTTCTATTCAGACACGATTAGGACAACCAAGAGAAGAGATGAGAAAAGAACACTTGAGTTTTTTTAGCCCAATGTTAGGACATTAGTAGCAGCATTAGCGGTAGCATAAACAGTACCAACCTTGTGATCCTGTTGTTAGCTTAAATCCATCTCATCCTGGTGTGTATTCCCATCTCTTGGCCTTCTCTCACAGAAAAACAGCCCTGCTTCTCTGGACCCCACTCTGTGTATGGCAGCCATTGTTCCGCTAAAGCATAAACTCCTTCATAACCCTCCTCTTAGGCTCCAAAGTCTGGAACATGGACAGAGCTGTCCAAACAATGGTCCCCTGAATAACTGTGCTGCTGGATGTGCAGACAGCTCCACTGTAATTGTAAAAGGCCTGTAATGAGCAGAGCTGAATGCTTGACCATAGGCCACCAAGCTTGAATCCTGGGAGTTAGTATTGTCTTTCCCCTCTGAGGGCTTTGGATGGGACCATTTTAGCGCTCTGTGAGCATGTCTGCTTGCATGTGATGACTGGCTTGGAGAATATCCATTTGGAGGAGCAGGTCATTCCCACAGTGCGATGCATATTCTATCCTTTGGTCTTGCCTGATTTGCATTCACTCTAAGGGCTGTGCTTCTATTCACTGATGTGCTCACTGTGCATCCTAACTACCTTTTCTTGGGGTGCACATGCAAATCTTTTTTTTTCTTACATTTTATCAAAGGCTTTTTCTATCCCTTTTCTATTTCTCTCCCGTCTCCGTGGTTAAGGACAGCCTGCTGAGGTAATGCACTTTTTTTTTTAATAATGAGCTTCCAGTCAGCGGAACAGCCCAGTCACATCTAATATCTCCTAATAAAAGGAGAGTGGTTGCTTCCCACTGCAGGGAGTGCTTCTCAGCTCTACATTGTCGGACCTGTGGGCGAGGAATCCCTCTTAATTAGAGCCATTAAAAGTCCAGAAGGAGCACTAAGGAGCCCTATGGGTGCCATGTCTCCTCTTGACCTCTGACCCTAAATATTTAATCTTCCAATAGACTCCTCTTAGCTGCCAAACATCAAACTTTTGTCTCCCTTGTTAGAGAATTTCCTCCTCTCCATGTTATGGCTTCTTTCTTGAACACCAGAGTAGCAGTGCTCTCCTGCTGGCTCTGATATTACACACAAAGCCTCTCCACATTCAACAAAAGAGTGAGGTCACAACCTGTCTGAGCTCTGTTCTGACTGGCAGCTATGACGGCCCTGTTGGGTTTCTTCTTAATAGTAGTAGCATGCATTTGATCTGGCTTTTGACCAACCAGCGATGTGTGCGTCTACAACAGCATAACCTCTCCCACCTACATAGCAGTGAGGCAATAACAAAGCTGTGACACCCGTACCCTCTGTGTTTACTACAGGGCTGAAGGATTTTCTCTTTTTTTTAATTTTAAATCCGATGGCAGACGTCTTGCCCTAGTTTCCTGCCTTGCTGGCTTTTATTTTCATTGTATAAATACACCCTGATGTCCAGTGAAAAATATTATGGTTGTACTTGTAGCCCCTCTTGACAAATCCTGAGGCGAGCTAAAATCTCTGTCCCTGAGCAAGCAAGGCTGTTCTGTGACCAGCTGTGGTCTGCGGCAGACAGGACCACTGAGAGTTAAACAGCCGTGTCAGGGCTTAATTAGAGAGTCAGACCAAAGGAAACAGCTCGGGTTCCTTGTTAAACATGCTGAAGGCCATAAGCTCACTGCGCAGACTGTCTCAGGGTCATAGGGTCAGACTGGGATAATGAAGTCTCCCGTACCTGTTTCCTGAGTTCGAATGAGGTAACGGTCTATTAGAAGCATGTGTTTTTATGCACTGACTGGGATTATTTCCAAGAATATTGCGTGGAATAAACAATTGATGCACTTTAAAACATTAGATTATCTTTTTATCAAACTTTTAAACCCTTTGTGCATTTATCATACAGTGAGGTGTTGTGCTATATCGTTGTATTAAGTTGACTTGTGTTGGTGTCTGTAGGTTGCCTTTGTGTTCACTATGCAAAGCAGGAAAAACAAAAAGCCCTGCAGCATTGTTTTAACAGTGCTACAATGTGAATCTGGTTTCATATGCAGATGCAAAATGTAATATATTTGGATCAGAAATTCATCATATCATTGTGCTGCCCTTTCTGAACTCAATAATCTCACCAAACACAAAGGGCACTGCTACAGGAAACACTATCTGAAAAAAAGCTCCCTTACAGTCAAGATAGCCAGAAAGATAACAAGGAGGGATTTATTAATCTCATATTGTGTCTGACATATTGAGTATGAAATGAATCTGCAGATGGCAAAGTTCAAAACCAGACCAAACAATTTTTTTTCCAGTTCATATGCAATGACAAAGGCCAAAGTTTGGTCTGCATCAGACTTGGTAAGTGTTGCGATTAGCCCTGCAAATGGTGGAGCAGAACCTTAAATGATGAGTCATCATCATAGACATTTCAGCAACTGGCTGATATTGATAAATGTTTAAGCAATAGCTGCTTTCGTGTTTTCAGGATGAAATCAGACTGCAATTGTTTGACCTTTTCATGCAAAACTTGATGAAAAGGCCAGCCAAAGAATCTGCCAATACTTGGGTGACAGCAACAGACGTCTCCCAGTTGAGTCATCAGTTATTAATGGTTTGAATAGATTATTAAATATGAAAGGTTTCCAAAAACTCAACAAGGGGTGTAGAGATTCATCTATCAAAATCAGTGAGCATTCTCCACATTAAAGATCAGAGGGCATCAGTCTGTGGCACCCTGGATCGGTAAAAATGTGACACAAACTGTTGGATCAGCAAGATTTAACATTATGATCCAGTTTACTGAGTAAATGCCATTTTTTCTTCTTCTTATACAGTGCTCAGCATCTTCAATCTCACAAGACTCAGACATTGACCTTTTACCTAATTCAACAGTACATTTAGCATACAGTAGGTGACTTGCAAGTTAGCATTAGTTAGTTTGCTGGAAAACAACAACATGTGAATTCATCAAAGTGGTTTACTGTCTCCAACTGAGAAAGAACTCACGTGGACTCAAAATAAAGGGAGGAAAACTTTGCAAGTTACAATTTTAGTATTAGCAAGCAGCAACATAAGCAATCAGTCCCTCCAGGATTTCGCGGGATTTTTTTGTGATTGTTGCGGCCCAAATAGCCTGAATTTGCGACAGCTTTTTGAACAAATTGCGGTGAAAGTTGTGATTTTTTTTTTTATTGCTTTTTTCCCCCCAATAACATCTCAGGGGCAAGTAAATACGCTAAATTACAGATGTTTTTAGAAAACATTCTTGATGTGGCCACTGACTGTATTTTGATTCTCTTGATTCACAGAAAAATGCCATGAAAGGACTGTATTGCACATTTACGACGATCCCTGAATGCACCTCGCAGCGACTGATGCACAGTCAGTTCTTGGCACTCTGAAATGAATCTGCATCTTTGATGACAAGGAGTTGATCAAAACTTACTGAATGTGTCTGATGTATCACCAAACTGGATTAAATCAAGCTGTAGACGCAGAGCTTTTTACGGTAACCACGGCAACAACGTCAAACATCAAATAGTAAACAGACGTCCCGGGGTTGTGTCTTTGTCACTAACGCACACCGGGGGTAAAAATCATCAATGAAGATGAGACAGATGCATGGAGGTGAGGAGAGCTGGTTCATAAAGCACACCTGCTGCAGGTAGAGACCAAGCTAACACTGAGCCCCTCAATCTACAAATAACAACGTTGTCATGGTCACTTGTCCTGCCTGCTGTCCCCTCTTTTCACCCGTTCTCTGTGCGTGTTTTATTGTTGAAAAGTGCCGAGCAAGTGAGGACTTACGTTTATGTTCCAAGGAAGTCAAATTGATGACGAAACCGATGACGTACAGGGGCTGAGATTGAGGTAATTGGTCAAATTTGCGGGAAAGTTGCGCTGATTGTATAAAATTGCAAGGCCGCGAAAAAATCGCGCTGATTGGTTGAATTTGCGTTGATAGTTGCGATCGCGAAATCGCAACTTCCTGGAGGGACTGAGCAACGGTAAACGCTTCTTCCAGCCACAACTCTGCAAAGTTCATGCATACCACAAAATCTATTGCCCACAGGTGAAACAGGATTGGTCCCAATATGGAGCCTTGTGGAACTCCAGCTGAGTGGCTGAGGTCTGTTGATAGGTGTAACTGTGCATTTCCAATTTGTACAGCTGGTTTGGACCTCATCCAACAGAAAGTACTGTTTTAGAAATAAGAACAGGAAAGTCTAGAACGAACTTTGAGTGTATGTGGGAACATTTTTGCTAACTTTGTGTTTCAATAATATTGGCATGTTAACTTGTTCATATGTAAGGTCAAGTTTGAGTTCTTTAAAAGCAGCAGTTCAGCAAATTTCACAAGGTCAATATTTAATAGAGGGGCACATTAAAATTCACAGAGTGGTACAAAAACAAGGGCTACATCCTACGCTTACCAAGACTAATACAATATGTTCAGAACAACAAGTTATTCAAGAAAAAGTTATTTTATAGTGACCAAAGTCCAGTTAGCTGTTAAGTTTTGTGTATACAGTTTACAGAGTTCATTAGGGTTGAGCAATGACAAAAAGAAAGCCATGTTGAAAACCAATGTTGCTCTGATAGTATTTCTGAAAGGCAACAGTGCTACCCACACAGTCACACACATTTACCCCTGTGATAGCACTCCTCCACCACAGCTCCACGGCCCACAAGACAATTGTAGTGTGTAATGACCCTCTGTCCTGTTACTCTTGGCTGATCCCTTTTCTACCCTCCCCGGGGTGTTTTATTTTGCCAGCCTGATCGAGCCTGTGCAGTCAGTTGGATCCACCAGACAATCCCAGACAAAAATAATAAAACTTTAATCTGGGATGAATTGCCGTTGTGTGTTTTTGCCCAGAACCAAGGTTTAACAAAAGGTGTGTTCCAGTGGGTATGGATGGTGTGTTAATTAACCAACCAAGGCTTTAAGCATACATTTATCAAAACTAATTTAATGTATCTCCATTATCTTTTGGATAATTAATACCAGTGCCATTGAGAATATGAAGGTTTTTTTTTTCTGCCACTGAACCTGATGTTTCTAATTTCTGCTAAACTCATAAGGGAGATTTGTTCTGCCAAAACATCCCTAATTACTTGAATGACATTCCTCATTGCATTTAGTACCAATACCCTCAATAAAAGTTTAGTAGATTGCTTTGAGATGGTTTCATTCATTGAATCAGT